>NC_090439.1:777338992-777682742 GCF_031143425.1 Pleurodeles waltl | reverse complement strand
TCCATCTGGTCTAATAAAACTACTGTCTCAGTGGCGGTTTTGAGAGCCAATTTTAACCACGCTTTCTTTTGATCTCCTCTGTCACTTTTTCACCTTTGGGGTCACGGCACCACCATTAAAAAAGATGTCCGGCAAAGAGCCCCCCCCACCAGGGGTGGTGCCCGTCAGACATTGCAGTGCCGGTCTGACGAGGAGCAGTGCCGATGATGAAGCATGACATCCTATGGATGTGTGAGGCTTCTTGCTCCTAGAATTTAGGACCCCTGCCACTAGTTTCCGTTCTTTCTGGTTGGAACAGTGTATCATTTATATCTTGACGTTTCCATTAGGAGGATATACACTGGACCATAACTCCTCCTGGTCCCTCTTTTTTGAGCATGTTTAACACAGCCTGTTGAATTTCTGGTTTAAAACCAGAGGAGCACAGCCATGCATGTCTCCTGATGGTAATGGCTGTGTTAACGCGCCTTGCAGCTGTATGAGCAGCATTAAGGGCAGACCTTATCTGATTGTTACTAATGGTTTGCCCTTCCTCTATTACTTGTTGTGCCTGCTTTTGGTATTCTTTTGGGAGATGCTGTATGATATCCTGCATCTCATCCCAATCAGCTCTATCATAAAGGGCTAGTAGAGCTTGAGAATTAGCTATTCTCCACTGATTTGCCGCTTGGGACGCACGCAACTCTTTTTCCTGCAGCGTCAAATTTCCTGCTCTCTTTAACAGGAGGGGGCGCATCTCCTGAAGACTGGCTATTTGCCCTCTTTCTTGCAGCAGTAACCACCACTGAATCTGGAGGCACCTGATGGGTAATATATTCAGGGTCAGAGGGTGCAGACTTATATTTCTTTTCTATCCTAGGTGTGATTATTCTGGATTTCACAGGCTCAATAATAATTTGGTCTGCGTGTTTTACCATACCAGGTAACATTGGGAGGCATTGGTACCTAGAATGTGTTGAGGAAAGTGTATTAAACAAAAAATCTTCCTCCAGTGGTTCAGTGTGCATTGTTACTCCATGATAGGCTGCAGCCCTGGCTATGACCTGATTGTATACTGTGGCATCTTCAGGCAGAGATAGTTTGTATGGGTAGGTATCTGGGTCGTTATCTGGGATGGGGTCAGGATCATATAGGTCCCATGGATCTACAATGTCTTCTTGCGAATAAAAAGAGTGTGTTGGAGAAGACATTGGTGGAGGACTGGTGTGAGGAGAGACAGATAGGTGTGGAGAATGAGGAGGAGAAAACTGAGGCGGTTCTGGCTTCTCTTTTTGCTTTTGCACTTTATCTGGGGGCTGTGCAGTGTCCAGTTCTTCTTGGAATGCCAGATTGATCTTTGTTTTTAGGAGTGCTGTAATAATTCTCCCTGTTTTTTTATGGATGTGTATCCTAGATTGTCTGTCATCCATAACTTATAGAATGGGCTCAATGTCCGACTCTTCCTCAGAGGTTTTATGGCTTTCTTGTAATTTTTTAGAAAGTCCTTGCTCCTCTGTATAAGTTGTCTTTTTTGGTTCCGAAGTTTGTTGCTTTTTCGGTATCGAAAATGCTGTGGAAGGTCTCGGCTACAAAACTGCCTTTTGAATTTTCGACTCCAAAACTTGGTGTTTCTTGGCAGAGTCCGAAATAGAGCCCTATATGGTTTTAGTCGACTCCGAAGTAGTTTGAGGTGTAGCCTTTTTCGGCCCGAAGCCGGAGGTCAGTCGCCGTCAGTCTTTTTATGGGCCAAACTATGGCCTTCTGGCAGTGGTGTACCCTAGGCCTTTAGAAGTTTCTTGTGTGGGGGTGCGGGGCAGACGTACTCACATGCTGGCCTGCTGTGATGGTCCTGTCGCCTCCGGATTCCTTCTCTGAGTCTGTGTCTCGGATAGAGACTGCTGTTTGCGCCTGCTCTTCTTCGGTGACGTCGAGATTTTCACTGCTCTTCAACGACATTTCTAGCCTTTTTGCTCTTCGATCTCCAAGAGTCTTTTTTGATCGAAACGATCGACAGGCCTCACAGTTTTCCTCCCGATGGTCTGGAGAAAGGCACAGGTTGCAAACCAAATGCTGGTCTGTGTATGGGTACTTGGTGTGGCACCGAGGGCAGAATCGGAATGGAGTCCGATCCATCAGGCTCTCCACACGGTTGGCCCGAATAGGCCAGAGTTGGGCGCACGCGCCCCGGTGGCGAACAAAGTAATGTTCCGACGGTACTACCAGTTCGATGCTAGATGGAGAACACGATCGAGACAATACCAATGAAAGGGAAGGTTTTCTAAAGCTTTCCGAACCGAAATCTCGGAGCAAGAGGAAACACGTCCAAACCTGACGGCGGAAAGAAAACAATCTAACAATGGAGTCGATGACCATGCGCAATGGATCTGAGAGGAGGAGTCACTCAATCCTGGGACTCCGAAAGACTTCTTCGAATAAAAACAACTTGTAACACTCCGAGCCCAACACTAGATGTCAGAATCCATATGCATAGCATGTGTATCTGCAGCTACAGATGCCATAGAACATATATATATATATATATACAAATCCTAGTTTCATTTTATATATCAAGTTGCCAAAATAGAAAACATAAGTAATTGAATTATTGTAGGAGACAGTAATGCTAAGGTGTCCAACCATGGTATAAGATTGTTTGCAGACAGAGAAAGGGAAGAAGCCCTGAACTTGTTTAGTCCTATTTTTCTGTCATCATGTAGAGAAAAAAAAAAAAAAAATCGAGGGAAGCTCCTTTAGAACTCTTCCATTTGCACTGGTAGCCCCATCAACAATGCAGATAGGATTAAGATATTCTAGTCCATCCTACCCGCAGTAGTACAAAGAATAATTAAATAATTGATTATAATAACACATCTTACATCATATTTGGTTTACTATCTGATCGGAATATAGTTGACACCTTTCTGACTATAAAAGTTTATCATTTATCATCAACGTTGTTCCAGATGGCTGCTCGTCCTGGAATATGAAGAGAGAGAAGGTACACTTTAGTGTGTCTAATAGTAGGATGCATTGGAATGCTTCCAAAAAAAAAAAAGAATTCAAGGAGCATTAAATAATGCCCCAAAAAGATAGAACAGATCAGGGATAAATCTCCTTAAAAAAATATTAACAGGGCACAATGAAGTTTGTGGTTTAGAAATATTGGCTGCAAGAATTTCCTCTGGTAAAGAGAAACAGAAAAAAACTCCTAAAGTCCCCAGTAAAGTCGAGTCTGAATAAATGGCATTAATGAATTAAAAGACATCGATTTTTATATTTTTCTAATAAGAAGAAAAATATCTAATCTTTTAAAAAGACAGAGAAGATGGAAAGTTTCCATAAAAAAACAGTACAGGCTGATCAGATCTGGATAGATCTCTGTGAGATAGTAATTCACAAAGAGTCTAGAAGCTACTGGTGAATTATTACATTGTCCAGTGGGAGTGGTTTAATTTCTAAAATGTGACCTGTTATAAAGGAAGTGTGTTCCAACTATATTTTTATTCTTTACACTGATAATTCTTTGGACAAAGTGAGCTTTTCTCCCGAACTTCCTCTCTATGGAGGTAGCTCATCTTTACTTGCCATCTAAAACATAGATGAAGGATAATATTTATGGAGCTAGAGCTTCAGGTGTGGGGGCCCAGCTCAAATACCTTCTACAATTACAACAGTATTTAGATATTGTTATCTTAATCGAGACGTACCTACCTCATAGAGGAACAATGTTATCTACCCAATATACAAGAAAGGTTCTACCGGTCAACCTATATGCTGCTTGACTTCATCGGGAAAATGTTTGCCAAGAGCATTCTAAATCGTCTGTAAAGTTGGGCAGATGACATCATCCTGTTGGAGCAAGTTGGATTCAGACCAAATAGTTCAACCATTGCAGCTCTGCAAATCATCTTGGAGTAATGTGTATCAATGCCTGATACGCCAGTCTATGCAATTTACACTTATTTTTCAGCCACATGTGACAGCTTGGACAGACCTAACCTGTGATGAAAACGCTGAGGTTTGAATATACCAGGACTTTGCTTAAAATTATTAAAGCACTTTATTCTTTTACTTAGTGTCACATCTTCCTTGAATGCATGCATGGGTTATCCCCCACAATTTTAACAAATAACTCTTTAAAACAGGGGTGCTTGTTAGCTTGTTTATTATTTCCACGTTATATCTGTGATCTGTCCTGTTGTGCTGAATGAAATGGGAGTGGATGCTCCTAAGATAGGCCACCAAAATATAATTTTACTATTAAATCCTGATGATATTGTGCTCTTGGACCTCACATCTAACGGATTGCAAAAATGGCTGGGTTGTCTGCAAAAGTATGTTAGTCATTATTTGAAAATCAATATTTAAAAAATGTAAATAATGACACTTTAGGATAAGAGATGTAGAAAAAAAAGAAAATATAAATATTTTTTGGGGGTGAGGAGATGGAAGCGGTTTATATGAACAAGTTACATACCTTCATTAACAATATAGAAATATATTCTAGTTGCAGATTCCTTACCTTAGAATTTCCTCTAGGCGTCAGACAGGATCCAGAGATTTTTCTTCTAGCAGTACCCCTGTGCCCCGTCAGGTGGCATCAGTAGACTACGCAGACGTTTTTGGCGTCATAGTCGCCATGATGACATTGCGGTCGTATATAGGCGCCACCCCAGCGCGCTGACGTCAGTTTGTTTTCACAACTTTCCACACCAGTAGCACGGAGCAATGAAGAACACTGAGAATGGTGTGCCAAAACTACAAAACTCAGGCCCTTGAAGGGAATTTCCTGTCCGTAGAAATCAGTTAGCCGAGCAGGGAGGATGGGCAGGTCGGTAAGGAATCTGCAACTAGAATATGTCTCTACTAGATATGTTGTTACCGAAGGTAAGTAACTTGATCATCTGACAGACTTCTAGTTGCAGATTCCTTACTTTAGAATAGATACCCAAGCAATACAATCCCCGGTGGTGGGCTGCTAACTAAGATCACACCAAAAAGTCCTGCAGGGCCAAACGGCTGAAGTAACTGTCTCTGCAGGCCTGACTATCCAGGCAGTAATGTGTAATGAACGTGTGCAGGGATGCCCACATCGCTGTCCGGCAGACATCCAGGACTGGAACTCTGAGTGGTAACTCTGTGGTAGCAGCAGTTGCTCTGGTAGAATGAGCATGCAAACCCTTAGGGGGTTGCTTTTTCGGTAAAGCATAGCACATATTGATGCAGAGGACTATCCATCACAAGATGGTCCTCTTCTGCACCGCCCTTCCTTTCTTCACACCCACATAACCCAATAAGAGTTGATCGTCCCCCGGGAAATATTTGGTACGATTTAGGTAGAACGCCAATGTTCTTTTTGGATCCAGGCGGTAGAGTCTCTCTTCCTCATAAGAGGGGCACGGGGGTGCATAAAAAGTTGGCAAGGTGATTGATTGGCCTACATGAAAAGGTGTCACCACTTTTGGAAGGAAAGAAGCCTTGGTATGAAGCACCATCTTGTCATGAGCAGAGGTGATGACAATCAAGAAGGCAGTTTTAAGAGTCAAGAGCCGCAGGGGACAATTGTGTAGTGGGTCGAAAGGAGCCCACACGAGATATGTGAGGACCAAGTTCAAATCCCACTGGAGCATTATGAACGGGAGAGGAGAACATATGGGTGAGTCCTTTAAGAAACATCCCAACAATGGGAAATCTGAACATCGAAGGTTGGTCTAGCAGCCTTAAAAAGGCAGGGATGGCAGACAAATAACCCTTGATGAGAGTGCCCAGAGCAGAACCTTGCGAGCAAGAGAAAGGATGAAGAGGAGAACCTCCGAGAGAGGTGCAGAAAGGAGAATCAACAGACTTGTTGCAACACCATACCACAAATTTCTTCCGACGACAGGGGTATACTGTTTTGGTGGAGGGACGCCTGGCTGCCAAGATAACATCACAGACTTCGGGCGGAGGTCAAAAGCTGTCAACTGCAGCTGCTCACTCTCCACACAAGGAGGCGGAGACTGGACAGGTTCGGGTGAAGGACTGTCCCCTGCTGCTGTGATAGAAGATCCTCCCGAAGGGGCAGTCTGAACGGAAGATTGCTAGCCATGCTTAATAGCTCCGGATACCAGACTCTTTGGGCCCAGTCCGGAGCCACCAGGATTACTTGGGCCCGGTCGTGACTTATGTTCTTCAGAACTGTGGGCAAAAGTGGTATTGGCAGGAAGGTATAAAGGTGGCCTTCCTCTACTAAAGCGTTGCTGAGAGAGTAATGCCTTGGAAACATCAACGTGCAAAACAGTTGACATTTCACGTTCTCTGCAGAGGCAAAGATATCTAACCAAGGCTCTCCCCACTGCTAAAAGAGACCTTCTGCCACCTCTGGATAGAGACGCCATTCTAGACAGACTATGCATTGACAGCAGAGTTTGTCTGCTCTGATGTTCAGAGAGCCCACCAGATGTTGAACCACCAGTGAAATACCCTGAAATTCCAGCCATGTCCATGGGCGAAGAGACTCTGAACAGAGGGTCCGCAACTCTATTCCGCCCTGCTTGTTGCAGTACCACATGGCGGTGGTGTTGTCTGTGAAAACCAGCACCACTTTCACTTTGAGAGAGGGAAGGAAAGCTTTTCAATACAAGTCGGATCGCTGGGAGCTCCAAAAGACTGATGTGGAGCCCGGACTCCGCCGGAGACCAGAGGCCTCTGATCTCTGCCTCTCCTATGTGGCCGCCCCATCCCAGGAGTGGCGCATCTGTCACTACTGTGAGATCTTGTTGGGGAAGGGAGAGAGATCTGCCGTTGGCCCAATCTGCATTTGAGAGCTACCACTGCAGATCTAGTGCAGTCCCCTCCAAGATCTGGACCTTGTCGAAGAGATTCCCCTGATGCTGCACCCACTGGAACTTCCGGTCCCACTGCAGAGCCCGCATATGCCACCTGGCATGTTGGACCAGCAAGATGTATGAGGCCATGAGACCCAGCAGCCTCAGAGTCATTCTCACCGAAATCCAGGATACAGGCTGAAACATCAGGATCATAGCCCAAATATCCTGGACTCGCTTTTTGGGGGGATAAACCTGAAACTGCACTGTGTCCAGAATAGCTCTGATGAAAGGAAGCGCCCGAGAGGGCATTAGTAAGGCCGAAGGGGATCACAGTGAACTGAAAGTGCTTGTGACCTAACACTAATCGCAAGTAATGTCTATGAGCCGGCAGGACAGGAATGTGGAAATAGGCAGCCTGCAAGTCCAACGCTACCATCCAGTCTCCAGGGCCTGAGCTAGAGTTAGCATTTTGAACTTCTTCTTGAGGAAGAGATTAAGGGACCAGAAATCCAAGACAGGGTGAAGGTCCTGGTCCTTTTTGGGCACCAGAAAGTAGCAGGAATAACAACTACAACCTGCTTCTGGCACAGGGACCCTCTCTATGGCACCCTTTGCCCAGAGAGCCTGGTCTGCCTTGCGGAGAAGTGCCAAATGATCCTCCGATGATGGTATGATGGTGGCATGGTCAGAGGGAAAGTCTTGAAGGGGAGGGCGTAGCCCCTGCAGACAATTTACAACACCCACCTCTCCGTTGTGATGGATTCCCAGTGAGGCAGGTGATGGCGAATTCTGCCGCCAACTGATCCAGGATATTCCAATGGATTAGGAAGGCTTGGAGGCAGGTGAGGGGGTGGACTGGGTGGACCGCTGGCTCCCTGATCCACGAGCACGTAGGATCCTGCGTCTGCAATCGCGCAGAGGGTGTGACGCATGCGTGGGTCGGTGGCCGGTTGGAAATGAACGCAGCTGGGTGCCCCTTCTGTAGCCATGGGGGGTGAGGATCAGCTACGAGGCCAAGGGACCAAGACGTAGCCCGGGAGTCCTTAAAGAGTTCAAGCGCTGAGTTCACTTGTTCTCCAAAGAGACAGGTGCCATCAAAGGGCATGTTTATCAGAGACTGCTGCACAAACCCTGAAAAGCCACACTTCCTCAACCAAGCGTAGCACCTTCAGGCCACTCTCGATGCAACCGATCTACCTAGTTAGTCAGTCCTATCCAGTCCACAACGAATCATAACCTTTGCTGCATCTCTCCAGTCAGTGACAGATTGGGAGAGAACCACCCGGGCCTCCTCCAGGACCTGAGGCAGCACCTGCACGACAGTATTCCAGAGACCATGGGAGTATCGGCCCAAAAGGCATGCGGTTTTTACGGACCTCAGCACTAGACTGGTGAAAGAAAACACTTTCTTCCCAAGGCTATCCAGTCTTTTTGATTCCCTATCTGGGGAAGCGGAAGGGAATGCGCCAGCTGATGAAGAAGCCTGGATCAACAGGCTCTCAGATGTAGGATGTTGGGTCAGGAATTTTGGATCGGTCGGGGCAGGCTGATGGTGGTAGTCAACCATCCTATTCACAGGAGCCCCTGTGCTGGGATTGGACCAGGTACCCAGTAGGACGACCGCTCCCTCAAAGCCTTTGGGTTCATGGCCAGACATTAGGAACACGACTTTGGGTCGTGGTCGCACTCCAGACACCAAAGGCAGACGAGATGCGGATCAGTCACCGACATCATTTGGCAGAAGTCGCAGGGTTTAAAACCGGTCTTCTGGGACATCCTTCAACGCATCCAAAACTCATCAAATATTATTCAACAAAAGTGTTGCAGTTAGTCAAAAATAACTAGGGGTAGCTCTTCTCCAGATCTGCGCGTAGTCTGGTGCGGAAAAAAAACAACTGACTTCAGCGCAGCGGGATTGCACCTATGTACGACAGTGACATCATCACGGCGACCAAAACACCAATGACGCCCGAGGAGTCGACCAGCGCCACCTGACTGCGCGCAGGGGTACTGCTTGAAAAAAAAAAATAATCTCCAGATCCAGACTGGCGCCTGGGGGAAATTCTAATGTAAGGAATATGCAACTAGAAGTCTCTATCAGATATACAATTTTTTAGGGAACAACATTCCTGCCAATGTATTCGATAAAAAGCACATTTTACATCTCTCAAGAAAAGTAATGGTCCATGCAAATGCATTTTGCACGATATACAAAAAGAAGATGAATCAAATGTTACTCTGTATAGTAACAGAAGTTCCCTCTACACTGCTATATTGTGTAGAAATTTTAGACATGAAGCGCTAGAACTTTATCCACAAGATAGGAGCGTAAAATATTTTGAAAACATTTAATTTAAATATGATGGCTCCGATAAAAGCAATACACCTTTAAATGGGTCTATTAAGTAGTTACATAATGGGGTTGGCTGCAATTCTACATTGGGAATACCAGCTTCTGCATAGAATGAAAATACTTTAGGAGGCTTATTATGTTCAGTAGCTTTCGGACAGAAAATTAAGGTCAATGCTTTATGTAAATCTTTAACTGTACACTTTTGCACTTTAATCTGAGTAAACCTGATCTAGTGGGAATGCCTCTTCTCTAACTTAAAAAAAATAAATATTTGAAGTACTATGTTGGGAGAATCCCTATGAATCATGAAATGCTGATCTGTAAAGGAAAAAAGAAGAATGATGTTATAGTATCCTGATGTATTGAAATGCCGCCACGTCCATATTTAATATGGAATTTAGAGCACAGATTTTTTTGTTGTTTTTTTTTATTACTGTTCTGTATGAATATCCTATTGTTAAAAATGGTTACAGGTGCTTGTAATAGAATAATTATTGAGGACAGACTGCAATTAAATTAAATTAATGAAGCTATACAAAACCTCCATCATGTGTTATTTGCCCTTTTTTGCACTTTAATCGTTACCTTTTCCTGAAGCCTTTGCTTGGATTATGGTGGTTGCACTGCAAAAAAAGTGATACTAATATGATTTCACCCAGTCCCTGAAATTATGTCTTTCCAAATGATAATATTTTTTAAAGCTTTTTAAATTTGTATTGATTGTGTGTTTTGAAACTAAGTAAAGTGGATCTCATTGTAGATCTACATCTTGACAAAAAACGAAATTGAATTGAGGAGTAAGGAGATCTTAAAGGGCATAAAGCAGCCAACAGAATGATAATTCAGTAAAAATGAAGGGATGTCACAGTCAGAAGTTAACAAGTGGGAGGTACTTAAGACTGCAATTAGAGGGAAGGTCATATCAGTGGTCACTGGTAGCCACAGAGCAAGAGAGGCAGCGGCACAAGAAACAGAACACCAATTAGTTCAGCTGCAAGTAACTAGCTGCTTGACCACAGAGTAGATAGATTTGTGCCAATTAATAGCACTGTGTAGAGCAGAATACAGAATATTAATGGAAATTGAGACAAGGGCACAACAACATAAATTACATCAAAAAGGCAATAAGGCCGTTGTGTACCTGGCCCGAATGTCAAGCAGGGAGGAGGGCCACAGATTGGTATCACATGCTAGGTCAAAATTAGGGGGAATTAGTGAAGTCAGCTGAAGAAACTGTGCAGGTGTTTGCACAATACGTGAATACATTTTACAAACTCAGACTCAAAAGCTCCATATATGAAGTAGGGAACTTTGTGAAGTATCTCCTTTCCATCTTATCACGGGGAGCTAGAGGAGAAAGTGGAGGAGGAGGCGGGGGTGGTGTAAATCGCAAAATTAATTTAACAATTCCAAAGTGGGAAAACCTTGGGCACAAATGAGCTAAAAATCAAATACTGCAAATGCCTCAGCAGTAAACTCAGGCAACCTATCCACTGTATGTTATATGGGGCAAAAAGGCAGAGCAGAGGGGAAACCTCCACCAGTTCTTAAGAGGGCCTTTATAGGGCTCATTCATAAACATGGTAACGGGCCCGTGGCCTGGTACAGGCGTATTAATATACTAAATATTTGGGTTCGCGTCTTGGCCAAACGCCTGTAATGGGTAAACTGATAAAAGTCTATATGACACAACGTCAGGCAATTATATGAATACTTACTTACAGCAAATGCAATACAGGAACCAGAAGTGATATTGCAGAGTGTGCCAATGGAATAGCCCTTTGTACTATTTATCTGAAACAACTTGAGCTCTGGTCTCAAATTTGTATTTTTGACACCTCTCCTATAAACTGAACACACTGCTATAGTGTGGGTCAATGGTACCATTTTGGAGGATTTCCAGGAGCGCTGAGATACAAGACAGGATTGTCCCCATCTCACCCCTACTGCTTGCATTGGCTGTGGAGCTGCTGGCCATTTGGGTGAGATGAGTGGCATTGATCATAGAGCTCAGATGGGACCCAGAATGGGAAGACATTGTTTTTGTATATTCAGAACGCGTCCTCCATCTTGATTCACAGAATTAAATATTAAACAGGTGTGGTGAATACTGAGGCACATGTTAAACTGACACAAATTGATCATAATCTCCTTCGTGGTTTGGACTTCTCCCATCCGGAAGGGTATGTACGTTGCAAATCATTTGGGAGACCTTAAGATATCTCAGAACATATCTTAGAAAACAGATGTAAGAGTTCAGACAGTGTAACTTAATGACACTTTTAGCCGAATCTAAAGCAAATGTGGTAGATGAAGGAGAAGGGGAGATTGAGGGAAGTAGGGCGTGTTAGGGATTGAGTGAGATGGGGCTCCTGATCTCACTCCTAGGTACAGCTGAGCTAAAGATGATTACATAAATTATTTTGATGTGATTCAGAACACTGTATTGTTAATAAGAAAAAGTACCAGGAATAATGTACAGTGTGACAAGGTCCCTATTGTGGCAATGTATGGGCTGTATGAAGGCGGGATCCCTCTTCCTGATCTTAAACTATTTGACTTCCTAGTTGGTAATAATTAAAGATTGGGTATTTCGCTCGCAACTAGAACTGTTGTTTCAAGCAGGCAAGAGAACAGTGGAATCCATGGGATATTTAGGGGCACTGTACTGCGGGAGATCCCCAAAAGAGAACAGAATCAGACAACAGTGAAAAAGGCTTATCAGGCCAACAGGTGAAAGACAGTACTTGTCAGTATGCTCATCTTGGAAACACCCCTAGGGGACTCCAATGTCCTACAAGACTCAGCTCGCTGGAGCGCTTTAAAAAGTAGGACATACATCGAATCTCCAAATTAGAGGACATATGGGGACCACAGTGCATCAATAAATTACATACTTATAACAGTGGTGTGGAGGATGTGGTCCTGTGGCCTCAGTTACGGATATTGGAAATATGGCAGGATACAACAATGATAAAAAATACTCAGATGTTTTGGAATTGAACAATAATGATTCTTTGAAAGGATATCGTGAAACAAGTGAAGAAGTGGTGTGCAAAATGCGTGGGTCCTGTAGAAATTTAAGAAAAAATATGGGGCCCTTAAAATAACTTTGTCATAAATGATGAAGGTCAACTTAAGCACACAGCAATGTTAAATAATTTTGTGCTCCTGCTATGTCATGACGGCCACTGCATGAGCTCATTTATTTGTCTTGTGTTGGGTTCTATGGTCTGTTTATTTCCACTTTCATTTTTTTTGCACACTTTAACGCTTTGGGTGCCATCGCTTTTATCATTTCCATGGGCTGCTATTGGATACTTAACACCCTCCATTCCTGCTTCTCCAGTTTGCACACGACTCCTTTTGGATTGCTGCATTGCTAATGTTTTGCTCATGTGCATGTTGTATGGATTAATGATGAATTTGTTCATGGTGGGACATATGCGATCCTATGGGAGATATTGAGAAATGTTTTGGATGTATATATCCCTATCATCATAGTACGACTGCTATTTTATGTACTTTACAGCCTTGAAAAAGTCACATTGGTGACAAAACATGTGTCCGCTGCTGATGATTTAACAAAATATGCAATCAAAAGGACTTAAAGCTCCACCTGCTTGTCTGCGTGTCCTCATTGTATTTGTTCTAAATAAGTTGAAAACTTGGACTTTACTTGTGCGGAGGGAAAGGCTGCATGCGGCCCTCATGACCTTTACAAGTGCCCCCCTGGTGTACAGCAACACTTTGCTGCTGTTTACTCATAGAGATGCTAACAATAAAAAAAAGATGTTGAAGTAACAGGTGAGCATTTATTTAAAGGATAATTAGTGTTAATGAAAAAAGTAATTCTTGAGTCCTGCATCACTTGACTTTAGAAGCTCCTTTATTTTTAAAGTCATCTTGCAGCAAAGTGTAAATATATGATAGTGTATCTAATTAACACGCATAACCTTTTCACTTTTACCATAAGATTATATCAGCACATTGAAAAGTATAATTTTAGGAGATTGTTTTGAAACATGAATTTAGAAACATCAATTCTTCTCCTACTCGGACAACAATGTCAATATTTAAATGTGGCAAGTAGTTTGTCATGTGCACCCTTGGGTGACTTGGGTTCCTATTAGACAAGTAAACCATTATAGTTTAAAAAAAAAAAAAAAAAGAAAAAAAAAAAAAAACATAGAAGATTTTGTACAGCGGACATCCTGAAGTCATGTATTTTTTAGGTCCTGTTTATGTGATAATAAAGTGAAGAGAAATAAAACTATTGCCTAGGATCACACAATTTGGATAAGTGGGGAGTCAGTGATTAATTCCAGGTTTTCTGGTTTCAAATTGTGCAATTCAGCAACTACATGTATATTCTTTGCTTTCCCTACACCCACCATACCACCAATGCCCCCACACACACACGCACAGCAGGCCTGACCACACCCGCTGGCATCAATGCGGCCCTCGGACACATCACAGACCACACCTTTTGGCGCCTGGAAAAATGTTTGTGAGTACCCATGTGCTGGATTGAGTGACTGTGGATCTGGATGATAACTTTGGCCTTATTGCATTATTAAAAGATTTGGACAAACCTCGATTTTGCAATACACCCTGAATGGGCAGCTTCATTTGGGAATGAAATATTTGTCTTGACCTTGCTAATGCAAAACTACTATAACTGATGAACAAAAAACATTTATGGCCAAGGTGCTGTAAACCTTTAGAACATTCTTTACATCACTTTAAATGGCGTTTGGGCGTGTGAGCATTTTGTACGCTTAAACAAAAGGAAATATTCCTTTCTCAGGTGTGAGTGTGGAGGAGCTATTACTAAGAGGAGACATTTATAAAGACACTCTCCATCACATTTGAAGGATGACTCGTATTTACACATAAATTAATGCATTTACGAATGGAAGCAGATGACAGGAAATGCTTATTCATTTATTTAGAGAGGCCGAGATAGATTTTTTAGAAGAAGGTACTAATTAACATTTAAGCAGGTTTACTAAACAAAGGGAAGAATACTGGAATTCATACTTTTCTTGACCCTGCAGTTCATCAACAGGTAGTTTGCATCTTGGGACAAAATAATACTTTTATTAGCGTCAAGAAAATAAACAGAAACAACAAAACCAGTGGATTGGGTTTCTGAGTTAGTAGATGGCTTAGAATAATGCTTAGCCAGGAGAGGTTAGGGTTGGGGTAAATAAACTGTTGGGGTTAAACAACTGTGAAACAGAGCAAGGTTTAGGGTAAGGGATAGAGTTGAAGAAAGGCTTTTGGTAACAGTTAACGTAAGGGTTAGGGTGAGAAATTGATGTGGGTTCCCTGCACACTGTCACTGGAAACCCGGCTGATGAGCCCATAACTAGGGCGAAACAGGTCCTGGGTTACTTGTTTTCCAATTCAGGGAGAACCTAGCTTGACAGTTCATGCTGGGTGTTCCGAATGGAGCAGGGTCAAGACTGATTTGCATATAGCTGGATCCAAACTGAGGTGACAGGGTGTGCAAAAACAATTGATTGGAATGTGGTCCAAGTAATTACCAGTAGGTGAGATCAATTCAAGCATTCCATCCATCACTGTATTGTGTACTTTAGGAATAGAAACAGAGCAGAGATAATAGCCAAAATAAGGAAAACAAGATTATTTACAAATACATTTTGGGATCAGTTCCAGAGACTAATCATCCTTGAACTAATTCACGAAGACTAATGGCCACAAAAAATAACCAAGAGCCTATCTGATAACGGCCTATCAAGGTGAAAACAAGTTAATTATACCTGAGGTATTACGTCTGGCTGATCAGAAAAGTGCAAGGGATGTCAGCAGAATGCCTTACATTTGTCCAGAGAGGCACTGAACAATGATACTGCAAGAACCAAATAGATACATGTGGTGAAGACCCTGCACCAGATCGTAATGTTCTTCAATAAGTAAATACAACTTAATATGAATCAAATCCTTAAAAAGGATATAAATAGATACGGTGGCTATACTCTGTTGCAGAGGTCCTCTACGGGATATATTGTACAATCCTACACTTGATAAGTGTACAAGACTAGCTACTGAAAACTCTAGGCATTTAGTACTCCAAATACCTCTTGCAATAGGTAAAGGTCAGCAAAAAATTAGAGTTTCAAAACTCCTGCCATGGATCGTCTTTAAGGCATATGTGGGTTAACGGGGCTTGAAGAGTACGATCCTGTGAGGAAGAGGTTCATATTAGCACTAGACTGTTCAGCTGAGGTAGCTTTTCGCTGTTCAGATGTCACTGATCAGCAATGCTCTGAATAGCTTCTGAATCATGAATCCAGCTTTGTGGCATGATGGGTTATTAAGCTTCAGAAGGGCTGGCCATCTCAAGTAACTGCCCTCTCTGAGAACATCCTCTGATAACCCAGTCTTCAAAAGGTGAGACCCTCAGGTCAGTAGTGCATCAACCGTTTGCACCAAGGTCAGAAAACAAACTGCACAGTGGTGCAGTAATGACTCTGGTTACACAACATTCCACAAGTGATTTTCTCCTAAAGTAAACATTTTGTGATCATGAGTCTCTATGTTTGACTTTCCCAGTGCTTTGTCTTCTAATGATATGGTCCTCTTTCAGGCAATTGAAGAGTTTCTACCTCAAAAGTGTAAGAGCCTCTGAAGAGGGAGAAGCCTTTATTTTGCCTGAAGGAGGGATGTCCATTGTTAGGGCATACTTGTGTCTCAAATGGGCATCAAGCTCTGGTAATGTATGGAATAGTATACAACAGCAAACAGGCAATGCAAATCGTTTGATGGTTTTCGGTGACATGTAGGGTAGTTGGAACTGCTACTGTTCTATAGCCCAGGCATATATGTAAAAAGCCTATTGCTTTCCCATCCTATGACAGACATTTGATTGAGAATCGAAAAACTGTTAGCAACTGCCACCTATAACTTTCATCAAATTTCAAGGCTCTCCTTGTGAAGTTCTGGTTCTGTACCATTTGTGTCCAACAACACTGAGGTAGTCACATGACATAAAAAGCTCAGAAACAGTGGGAAAATGTACAAAAATCTGTTAGAGTAATCAGATGGGGAACAGTGGAGTAGAGGTGTGGGGGGGGGGAGAAAGGCATATGTAGCAGCACAGTTCACAGTCTTTTATTGTAATAACTAATAAAAGTGGTGTGGCAACAAGGCAAATCTGAAGGGTCACAAACTGTGAATAGCTATTTGTTGAGTATGCTCATATTTAAGGAGGCATTTATTTTTGCTTCTGAAAGTCTGCCCAAAATGAGCAATCGGTGGTGGGGTGTGAGGAGGCATCTGCCAAGTGTAGGAAAGTGCATCTTATTGCAGGGTTCTCCTTAGTTTTGACTGATTTGTAAGCCTAAATTGACCTCTGGATAATGTGGGGTTACTAAACACCTCCCGTGTATATATTTGGTTTTTAGAAAAGTTCATAGTAAGAACATGTAAATAAAGTGCAAGTAACATGAAAGTCAAACATATCATGTTGACTGCAGTGTGGTCTTATACCACCCACATGGGGGCGTTTAAAACTATGGCAGTTAGTCTGTATTTCTGTCCCAAACCCTCACAGGCCAATCTGCATCATTATATGTCAGAGTAAAACAATTTTGCATGCCTGATCAAAGTTCTTAGATTAAGTATATCAGCAGCAAAGAATGCCTTGAAATTCACAAGAGCTGGGTGGATATTGCTCAGAATGGAATCCTGCAAAGTAAGTGAAATTGTATTTTTCTGCAGTTACACAGATTAGAAGTACTGTCCACAACATAGGCTAAAGCAGAAATTGACAAGGCCTAATATGCGTTGACAAAGTCATTTCAAAATTAGGCTTCGGAACGTCCTAGAAAATGTCACTTTCAATGACGATTACTCAGTATTACTCCTCTATTTGGTTAACTTAAAGTTTTAGAACACAGATTACATTTAGAAAAATTTATTTATCTCTGCCTGTTCATTAGCAGCCCTTAAACATGCTCTGTAAGGGTCATACGTCCTGTGGTGACTGTAATTAGACTTACCTCAAACCAAAGCTACCCAGGAACAGACATGAAAAACTGCCATTAAGGCCTTCCAGGGAGGAAAGCATTCCCTCAGGTGCAGCTGCCCTGCTTTGAGATACCCAACATCAAGACAGAGGAAGGATATTTTAAGGGCCTCACACCTTGAGGAAATATACATCTGCACCTACCAGGCAATGTGAAGTGAGGATGGTTAGTTGAGAAAATAAAGTAACACCGAGAGTGAGGAGAGAATTTCCAGATGTCTTGTCCCTGTGTCAAGGACACAATGCGAACAGGGCTTCCCACAATATTGTTTCATCTGTGTCTCATGTGCCTATCCCAACAAAGACCAAAGAAGGATTTTGGAAAAGAGGAAGGCTTTATTTCGGTATATAATGCTTTTGAGAGAACGGGAGTTACCGACCAACTACAATACAAAAAGGGTGCATGTTATCACATAAAATCCTGTTAGTACTTGACAACTGATTGCTATTCAAGGATCATAACATATGGAAAGTGGTGAGTAGATCCAACCCCACCCAACTGGTCAACTAAGGAAACGTTGACCACGCTATCCCAAGTATATGTGGATCAATGTAGAATGGAAAAAATATATGCGAGTGCGGTGAAATACTGAAAGGCAGGATAGAGAAGTAGTGAGCACTAGACAGATAGCGAGGTATTCTTACTAGGTCAGGTCAAGAGAAGTGAAATACATAGAAATATGGGAACGTCCTGGTGAAAGGCTAAGGGAACCTTCAAACTATAGTGATTAATAATGAGTAAGATAAGTGAGTGCTCAAGGCTAATGGCACCCTTGCCTGGTTTTAGGAGGTATATGGCCACAAGGTAAAGGAACTACAAATAAAAATAAAGACTTGGGGCCCACTTAGGAGGAGGAACATTAAAACGTAAGACCATTGAAGAAGGATGCTTCTGCAAGAAAAGAACTTCAACTAGAGAAAGCAGAAGAAGGCGCTTCACAAAAACTATGAAGTGTGGCGCAACGAGCAAACGAAAACAAGTGGGAAGCAAAGAACATGGAAAGTGATCAGTTCCATAATATTTCCAGCAAGAAAAATCCAGACTCCATAACGATGCAAAACATTTACTGAGATTGAGAAATAGAGACAAGAAAATATAGTAGGACTCAAATTCATAAACTGAGAAGTACATTTTTCTGAAAGCCAGGTGAGGTTAGCAAATTCTAAGGCCAATTAAATGGAAGGAAGGCTCCATGTTTTAACATGAGTCTCATCAGAAACATTTACATCTTTCTATAGTAGGTCTGGCAGTACCAAAATTATACAGTTTCTTCACATTTTGAGTTGCTTTATTCTTCCCAGACTCCTAACATAACATTCTAATAATCAATCAGAAAAAGTCCCAAGAGGATCTGCAATTATGTATTGAACAAATAACCTCACATAAAAACTGTAAACTACTGCCAATCAATTCTACTCTCCATTGAAGACTTGGTTAAGGAAAGACAATTCTTAACACCACCCAGTCAGGAGTGTACCCTAACAAGCCATAGTTATATCACACACACAACAGTGCATCGCTGAGTGTACCTGAAATAAGAGGCATAAGTTCTATAAGTAGAGTCTCGTAATTTGAACAATTTGTTGCATCCTCTATTTAAATTCGGCAATTAGAATTTCTCTCCGTTCTTTACATTGACTTGATTATACGATGTTTGCTATTCCAGATATATGCAAATGGCCAAAAAAGTTGAGAATAATCACAGCGTTTTGAAAACAAGTTTTTTTTTAATCTCAAACCAAACAGTTTTACTGATTTTACAATGCATTCATTTTATATTTTGTAGGTATTTTTTAAATGTCTTGATGCATAAAGCGTCTAAGGGATTAAAAATGCTAAATGTATTATATTGTACTCTATTTTAGAAGAATAGTTAAAAGTTTGCCCTGCAGAAATTAGGAAGTTTACTCCACATAGTACAATACAAATCCACATTAATCTAAAATCTTACCCAAGTTTCTTCCAAGGCTTGAGGGCTGTGGTAACCGTGAGGAAGCTGAAGTCACAATTGTTGGGCTATTAGTCTTTTTAAGGCTTGGGGGTTTGTACTGTAAATAAAAATCAAGATATAATTAGGTAATAAAAAAAACGATAGTTTTAAGAGATCGACATATATAGCAAAGAAGCAGAAGTATTATTTAATATTTGAGATAAAATACATTTTGTTATACTTTCTGGGTTAGCCAAATGAATGGAGTTTAGCACATCTCACCCTATTTCACAAACTTAAAATTAAGTAAATCGCTAACTGATAGTATTGAAAGATGTTTTCCATTTATTCAAAGTCATACATACAAAAAGGGATGGGAGAAAATAATAGACAAATAGAGAAGTTACAAGAAAGCACGTAATTTAAAAGAAAAGTTTTAGTTTCCTCAATTTTATGCTGCAGCATCAAGTGCGCCTTGAGGGACATGGAATTACTGACCCATCCGGTTTTTAACTCTGAAATAAAAGTAATGCATGCAAAGATGCGGGTAGAAGAGGGGGTAGCACAAACAAATCGAGTTGGTGAAGAACAGAAGAGTGTCAAACAAAGCACAGCAGGTACATCGACATAGCCCCATTGAACTGTTGAGTCCCAGATATGTGTTTCTCTAGACTAACGTATCTGAACATGAAACAACCACGAAGTTGATGACATTTTATAATGCTTTATGTCTGGAGTGACCTACATCTTCTAAAGTTAATGGTTAAAGGTGGGGAGAAGACCAGTGAGTATATTACTACCACATTATGTCTGAATGCAAAGACACAATAGCCTTTTGATTGTTCTATGTTTCTCTTTTAATAACCTGACATAAGGAGACAGATGAAGGGTGTAAGGTTTGTACTACACCTGTGCAGAATTCAAGTACCATCAGCACAGTTTTTGAAGTTGAAAAACACAAGGATGTTCATTCACACTTCATGAACTTTACCTCTTGGCACCACAACAGGGACCTCTAAAGTATAACCAGCTAATTGTCAGATTAAAACAATCTGCATTGAATCGAAAACTGAGGTAGTGGATTACAAGGCATAAACAATTAACAGCAGCAAGGCAGAAAATACAATGATTGGTAGTGGCTTCCTTTCAATGGTGTTGGTGAACATTTACAGACATGGATCATTATCACTGCTACGTATTTGCACAGCTAGCATGTCACAGTTGTAAGGTTGCCTTAATCAAGATACAGAAACAAAACATTCTTCACGCAAGCCATAAGTTATTTAAGATCAATTAACGGTACCTCCAACTACTGCCAACAAGCTGGCTGAAGATAAGAGCTTGGGGCTCTGAATAAGCAGCAAACAAAAAGAACTACAAATCAAGGAGAAAAATAGAAACTTCCTTTTGCATTTCATGCATGAGTGGTAGAAATTTGGAAACTCAATATTATAAAAAGAAACCACTCATTCAGTGAAGTACTCCACAGAGGTTCTCCTTGGTTAGGAAGGGGACCACACTGCTACATTAAATATTGTTTTCGTTGACTGACTTTTGTTTTATTTTTGGCCACTTTTATAGGAGTTTTAGAAAGCACTGTGTGCTACATTCAGTCACTTAAGAATATTGTAAATGTGAGGCAGAGGGTTCTGCAGAACTGTTAAGGAGAAGTACAACTCCAACTGCATGCGAAGTGTGACCCCTGCATTGTATTTCTTGCTTCTTACCATGTTTTGGCTTACACATGTGATTGTTTTATTCAGCATTTATTAATTCACTTACTTATTTTTACTTGTTAGGCACATAAACATACACTCATAGATACCTGGGTGCTAACATATCTATGATTGATTCAATACCACTGGGGGATTTTGTGTACAGACTCCTGACCTGTGGACTAACATATAAGAAACAGCGAGCCCACAGGTTAGATGTCTGTATACAAAGCCCTCAGTGATATTGAATCGGGTTTAAACAGCAAGGATTTTAGACTTTATTTTTTTATTTTTTTATAATAAACTTGGGCAGCAATAGTTTCTCCAGAAGTTGAAAAGGGAGACTACTCCATAGCCTAGCCGCTGCCACAAAAAAGCTCTCTGACCCAACATACCTTTTTAAAAATCTGGGTACTTTGAGTAAATAGTCCTTCTGAGATCTCAAACTGCGTCTTGGTACATAAAGAAAATTTCAATGACAAATGGATAGGTCTCCTATCGTAAAGTGTTTTGTATGCCAGGCATAAAGATTACATATTACCCTTTGATTGAGTGGAAGCTTTTGCAATTTGGCTATATCAGGAGACATAAATTTGTATTACTTAACATTTAGAATGAGTTTTGCTAGTGTATTTTTGACCAATTACACTAGGTTTGTATAATTTGCATGCATCCTCAGAGATATATTCACAATAATCCACACACAACCGCATTCATAATCTAAAGTTGAATCACTCAGTTGCAAAGAAGGCGGCGTTAGAAGTAATTGAGCTATCCGTAACTTTAGAAACGTTTTGTGTGGCAACGTATTCATGGTGAAATCTGATCACAAGAGAATTGGGGAAACATTTGTTAAGAAAGGAACAGATTTAGTTTCCACAAGAATCAGGACATGGTTTGTCAATCTACAGAAACTGTTTGCTTAGGTTGGTCAGTGGCGATGTATAGGATAAAAGTGCAGTAAAAGATGTTTGATTAGAAGAGAGTGTTTATGTGGTTACCAATGGAACTATGTCTGAAGAGTAGAGGAAATTAGTTTACACTCAAGCATAGCAATCCAATAGGAGAAGATAAAGTAAATTAAAGAGACGACTGGAAAAATTAAGCTTAAAGAGCGTATTTTGAAAGGTTGTACATTTTGAGGGGGAATGTGATCAGTGTAGCACATGACGGCCATTTAAAATGATTAAAAACGTAAGAGAATCAGGTTAGGTTTTCGGTGGCTGGATTTAGACTTGGAGATATAAAGAACTGTAGATTATTGTGATTGCCAAACTCCCAGTCAAAATTGCTAATAACGAATACACCGTAGAAACTGAGAACACTGGATATTGCTACACTTTTACTACTTTGGTATCAGAGGTTACCAAAGTAAAAGTGAAGTCTCTTCCTTGAACCACTGTTCTGTGATGAATGCTCCTGCTATGACTCATTCAGGACTTATGGACCTACTTACAGTCCAGCAGAGCAGGCCTCACCTCAACATGCCTCCAGCTCAATGTTCAGTGAACATTGCTTTGTAGCACCCAACGTATTCACGGATAACCTATCAACAGGATCTCAGCCCAGGAAAAGAAGAACTACCATGTTATTCTCCTTCACAGAGAAGTGGACCGAACTTTGTGTTCTGAAAGTTCAGGTATGAAGATGGAGACAATAAAGATCGCTGTACATTTGGTTGCTGATAGAAATAATGTCCTTCCCTAAAGCACTGGACCCAATACTAATGTTCTTAGTTTTGCATTGTGAATCTGAAAAGCATGACTGTAAGAGCTGCATCACTTCACGTAGAAGAACAAGGGTCCTATCATGAACATGTTCAGCAACCGAGTACAGGCCCAGAAAAGATTCATGTGCCAGTTTTGCTGAATCTGTGCTTCCTATTGAGCATACATTACTTAAGAAACGTTAGAGCACTAATGCATGATCAATCAATCTTCTGTCTGCTGCAATCAAATCTTAATTAGTTGCAAATATATCACAATGCATGTTTATGGTCTACATGGGGATGGAATGGACTGCAGGAAGTGGACTGCTGGGAAATCAGGAAGGCATGGATATATGGGAAATAAAGAAAAATCACTTATAACAGCAAATCCAAGGTAAAGGTACAGAGAAAGGAACTAGGCACAGTACAAAAGAAAACTTGACTATAGGAATAAACATAGCAAAGAACAAAATAAAAGCCAAATTCTTTTTACAAACCTGAAATACACTATTCCATCATTATTACACAAAAAGAGTGAATGCTGATAAACACTAATTTTTACACTTTCTAAAATATTGGGGAAAACACTGAAAAAACCTGAATTCACAAAAAATAAAAAACGAAAACAGGAAAGCCCATGAATACTGCAAGAGTAATAAGATGTGCAAAACAATCAATCATCCCAAGATGCTTTGCAGTTTTTTTACTCTACTTTACGAAGAACTGGCCTGGCACTGTATTTGATAGGTCCACTTTGGATAGGGAGAGAGGGAGGAAAGGAACATGCCTCTCTGTATGTATCTGTGCTGCTAACCAACATTTTCGAGCTGACTGGAGGACAAGGGGATGAAACTCAACAGTCTGGAGGCATGTTGCAATCTTTGGAAAGGTTGTTTCAAAATGAGAGTTTCCTTGTTTCAAGCTTGACTCAATGGAATACAGTTCTGCTCTAGGCAGTTAGAACTATTCCTGAAAAGGTGTGGAGTCATTCCCAGAAGCTGCTTAATAAACCATCTCCAAGGCAATGTTAAGTGGTGAGCGACTGACTGGTGGAAGGGAATTGCTGAAAGAATGTGTGGCTTATTATAGAACACCTTGCCAGTCCTCTACTAAAGCAACTGAGTTGTTTTAGCGTTGAAATTAAAACAAAAAGTTTGCTCCAGGGTGGATGGAATGACAGAGAGGTAGAGTTGTGGTCCCCTACAGAACATGAATGGATGAAGAATCAAGAGTTTTTGACAGAAGAGCGCTATGATTGCCAACCTAATAGAGATGTGGAAAGGCAAGTAGAGCAATGGGTGAGGATAAAAGCACCACTGGGGACAAGGGAATGGTTTAAATTTATCAAACCTATAAACATGAAGAAGAAAATGCATAAGTACAGTGAAGATGGAAAGAAATGGAACTCGATTTTGTACATCTTTTAAGTTTGACAAAGTGTTTGTAGTAGGTCAGAAGTTTAAATGTATAGATTTAGATGCATAGATTGCACAGATTCATTGAATGCATGTTCAGTCGAAATCTTAGACATAAACATAATTTTGGGGGTGGATCGTATTTGCAATGTTTTTTTTTCAAGTTTATTATTTCTACACAAATGTTAAAGGAGAATATTTAGTAAAAGGGGGGCAGGGTCGCCCAGGCATCACATCCCCCCTGAGGCCCAGCCAATTAGTAAAAGGGGAGGGGGCCATGCAGCCCCACCTTCCCCAGGCCGATTTTGGCCCCAAGGACCCCACCTCCTGGGGCTTGGCCACTTCATGGTGGGTGCCCTGGCCCTACCCATTGTGCAATGATGATGGGCGTGGGAAAAGCCTCAATGCCCTCACATTCCCTGATGACTCCCTGCTTCCAGGGGGAGCTGGCATTACTTTTTTCATTTGTTTTCCTGCTCTCTGAAATGTCCACTCTCAGGGGGCATGAGCAGTTTGTTTGTTTTTTTCTCTTGCTGTCATAGCTCCTATCAAATGAAAGCAAACGTATATGTCCTGAAGGTGGCACCTCTGGAGCCGGCCTTAGGGGGTGGCAGTTCCCAGGGCCATTAATGGCTCTGGAAATCATTATGATATTAAGGAAGGAAGAAAGAAAGGAAGGAGGGAAGGGGTGGGCTAGGGATGGTGGTGGGTGTGGTGGCAGTCCATGGGCCAAAAACAGCTCAGGGAGGGGGTTGCGTGTGTCACATCACACCACCACACCCCAATACAAAAAAAACTCCCTGGCCCCAGGGAGGTGGTGGTCCCTGGGGCTGAAAATGGCACAGTGTTGGGGGGGGGGGGTGTAACAGACGACTGACTTTGGGTGCAGTACAGTATATAGCTCCCCTGCCCTGTAAAAGATAGACCTTGCCCAGGGAGGTGGCGGTCCTCGGGGTCATAAATGGCCTTGATAGGTGGGTCACATGGCCCCTCTCACACTTAATTAACATAGCCCTGCCCCGTACGCCCCCTCTCCATTATAATTATTTTAATATGCCCCCAGACCTGGCCCACCAGGGGCAAGGGTTAAATTGAAACAAGCACGGGAGACTGCACTTTTTAAAAACAAATTTTACATTTCTTTTTTTTTTTTTTTGCAGGTTACAGGGACATTATAGTTAGGCTCACATTTCAAACCTACAAAACCATAGAAATTCATCAGTTACAGGTAGAGTTATTTCAAGTAACTATAATTCGTACCCCCACAACGCACAGTTTCCTCATCAATAATTTAATTGCAAATGTTGCAGTGATAATTTCAACAATGCCATAGAAGATGTCATGACTGATGCAATATATGGGGTAATTAGCAGTGCATGGTGAGGGACCGACTTATAGTTACTTAAAACAGCTAACTATAACTGCTGAATTTCTATGGTTTTGCACATTTTAAATGCGAGCCTAACTATAACATCCCCTGTAACCTTAGTTTTTTCACAATGAATTTCTATGTTTTTTTTTAAAACGTTAACATTAAAATTAAAATTACTTAAGTCGAAAACTGGCCCTGCGGCCTACCCCCTATAACCACCCAACACCACACCACACCACTCACGAAGTGCTTATTTGTTTTTTTGGAGATGTGATCATATTCCTATGAACTATTGTTTTACAGCTGAGAGTAGTTTGTGTTTTAAGGGCCTTGTATGTTACAGTATTGCAGTAGGCCTGAAAATATGTAAGGCACTACGCCCTCTAGGGGCTACATATGGTTACACTGCTTTCATTTCTGCCATTCTATTTTCATGTCATTAAGACTCACCCCATAACGCTTTGGGGGGCATTCCTTTTACGAAACATTTTTACCATAACTCACCGCAGGACGTGCTCTTTATGTCTAGGTCATCTCTGGGTCCTCACTCTAGTTGGGGGAGTAGGGCAAAATAATAATAAAACATAATAAATAATTTCATTTTATGCTGTAGATTGGAAGATGGTAAATGGAAGTGATTTGGTTATATGCAGGGCTACTGGAGTTATGTGGCAGAGAGGACCAACTTATGTGGCAGGGTTCACCAATTTATGTGACAAGAAAAGTCCACAAAGTGCACCCCTTTTTTATCAGTATGAGTACTCCCCTAGGATAAGTGGAGTAGGACAAAGCCCCTCTGTAGCTCACGCAGCGAGTACCTACTGTTCCCTCTGTATATCTTGTAAGATGTGTCGCTTGTATTAAGACTATAGATACCTGAAGCCTGTTAAGATAGGCCAGTACCTATTGCGTCTTTTTCGTTGTTATTGAGCCCTCAGGCATTCTAAGTTAGTAGGCCTATCTTGTCCCCTTGTGGCAGCCTTATTATTTCTTGTTGTCCCCATGTTTTAGTTTGGGCAGCTGCTTCTCCTCATTATGGGTCACAGGGCAAAAGCATCTAATTCCTTGGCATTGGTTAATAAAACAGTGAACTCCCTTTCGTCCCCCTCCCACTTCAGCATCCTAACCATGCTAAATACTTTTTTCTCCATTATTAAAGAATATAACAAAAACGGTCAACATAACAATACAGTGTAGCCATTTAAATAAAGCAATACGCAATATTGGCAGACAGGTTGTACCCTCATAAGGCGCCCAGGTGACCGATTTCCCTCCATGGTGGCAGAAGTGACCATGAGATAGTGATTGTCCACTAAACTCCCAGCCCCCTCCCACTGACATCTTGTATCCAGTAATCTGGACATCATTGCAGGACCGTTCTTCATTTTGCCCTACCCTACCCCAATAGTCGATGGAAAGCAGTTTATATGGTTACCAGGAAGGTGAGCCTTGCTCTCATTTACCGCACTCCCTAGGACATTCATGTAATCAGTATGTCTGTAAAGTCATCTCATGTCCTATTGTTTACAAGTTATAGCTGTTATTTATATATACTTCGCCTTAGAGAGATCAATATAGCACACAGCTGTTCCGTGTAGAGTTGGGCAGATGGCTTAACAGTCTTATGAAGGGGTTCTTTTGAGGGAATGTCCTTGCACTGCTTTGTAATTTCTTATTAGTGCTTTGCAGGATATCTTCTGCCTTGAAAATACGATTTTCAGCTGCTGTTAGTCTCCACGTATGTTTCTCAAGGTTAGTCGTCCGTCCTTAGAGTTAGAGCATCAATTGTACTGTCTACTGACTGAAGACTTAGTTGCATGGCTGTTGTTCCACATCTGAGAGTGCGTCATCTGGCGGTCAGGTGGTATTTTTTGATTCAAAGGTGAGGCGAGTTTGTTGTCTGTCTGACTTCCCCATCAAAGGGTAGCACTTGTTGAGAAACGGCTGATATCAGGTGGTCGAGGTAAGTCTGGGCAGCAAGGCCCATGCAAATAGATATGCGATTGTGTTTAGGAGAAGGCCAACCCCTTTAATGTAATCCGATTTACCATCGGTCCTCGCCTCCGTCATATAACTGCAGCAAGCCATGTGTTAGGCTGTACAAGCAGTCTCCGCCTGTGGTCTGCAGCAATGTATTGCCTGTTGTGCCCTGAACCTTTGAAGATTCCTGTAGGTAATTGCCCCTATCGTATGCAAGGGGACTGTTCTCGGTAAGTGAGTGTGCTAAAACTGAATCTCAGAAACCTGGGCTCTTTTCTGTGATGCTAGTTATTGGTGATTGTTCTCCACAGCCTTCGTCACGTCACTGTTGATTGGTCTGCACAGCTTTGCAGATTATTATCAGCATCATCCAACTGTGACATCTATATTTCATTTATGTGCTGCCACTTTTCACCAGCAGTGTGCACAATCAGCAGACCTGTATAGGGAGTGCTGCAGCTTGCAGTCTCATATATGTGCCTCGCCCCTTATTCCGCGTAATGGCACTCAGCTCCAGAGTACCCCTCCACCCCCATACATACACACGTGTCTCAGTGAACTCCGCTAGCGATGGCCTCCTCCTGCGCTGGCACTACTTCAACAATTGCGGGCTCAGATGAGTAAACAGCAGAGGCCGCAAGCTACTATTCCTCTGATCCACAGGTCACGAGTCTGACAACGCACCTCTCTTCCCCTCTTGATACTTGCTGGGCCCACAGTAACCCAGTAGCTGCGCACAGCATCCTCACCTCTGCAGGGTAAGTTCTGACTTGAATCTGGGTAGTCTTCTGCCACCAGTGTTCATACACCTCTGCACGGGACTAGTGTCTCAATCAGAGTTGTTTGGCCACGGCTGAGGCTCCGCTTTTTGCCCCTACTGGCTCCGACCTCTTTGACGGCCGCCGCGGTCTTTGACTTGCACCCCAGGGCTGCAACTTTAGAAAGGCAGAAGGGTAATAGATGGATTATGTCTCATGGTCTGCACAGCTGCCTTAAAATTCCTCCCTACTCCTGCCCTCAGCCCCCAACCAATGGGTATAGTTATTATGAATTTTATAGGTAAAGCATGTCATTTTCTATGTTGCCCTGGCTTTCACAGGAAGCCGCAGAAACAATAGCAGCAGCAAAGTAACATGGTCAAATCTTTATTTCCAAAGGCAAATCATGCCTCTGCATGTAATGCTGCCTGGAAGGGGATGCAGTGTATTTTTTGAAGTCCAGACAAAAGCTTTGTTATAATCAATCAATAAAGGAAACTGGACACTAATAGTGATATTGTGTTCTGGGATAAACTGACCAATTCCCTATAGAGGCAACAATTGAAAATGCAGTTATGACCACTGCATTGATTTGGGTTTGAGTCAATTCAGAATTGAACTAGTAAAGACCAATGCGAAGATGAGGGAAGTAGAAAGTCAGTTTTTAAAGGACTGATTTTCAAAAAGTGAGAGATCACCCAGTTCTGGAACAAGAGCACAATTTGAGATGTAGGACACTGTTTGAGAAGCCATTCTTATGACAGAACTGTTCATCGTCCCCATAAATATACTAGAGGATTCTTGAGTACGATTCCAAGGGGTTTTAGATAAACAATGAAAATAGTCTAGGCCAGTAATAAACCTTGCAGGACCACCGAGTCAAACTGAACTACAAAGACAAATGTTGAATTTGATAGGATGCAACTGATTCCTGAAGTAATAGGCAAACTGGGTACTACTCTATTGGTTCCAATGAATGCACTACGATTCTTAAGAAGCGCAGAATGTCTCACAGTATCAAATGCAACTCATTTGTTGAGAAGAAGATGACAAGAGCTGCTAACATCAAGAATGTGAAGTGCCTCATCTATTATCTGGAGCAAAGGGCTTTCACTGCTGCAGCTCTATCTGAACCCTGACTGGTATTCATTAAAAGATCATTATAAAACATGTGTTCTGTGATTGTACTGCAACACAACTTTCCATAACTATAGCAAGGGATGGAAGATCTCACACAGGTACAAAAGTTATTTAGATCCTCTATATCTGTAGATGTTTTCTAAAAAAGACAATTTTGAGTCAGTCAGGAATCACTCTTTGGCCAATGAGACATGAGTTAGTGGGACAGGTCTTTTACAATATTCCCTGGATCTAGGTCCATGAAAAGTTCAGAAAGTTTAATGCTGTTCTCAGTGAACATGGAGCAAGCTTGCCTTAGACTCACATAAAAGGTCCAATAGGCAATGAATGTTTGATAGATTTGACATCTTGGTCAAAGATGTAGCAAATTCTTTCAATTTGCTTGAAGATCATGAAACCTAAAAGAGGGGGAAAGGATGGTTTGCCACTCTTATTCAAAAAGTTGTTTAGGGGGATTCTTCACTTTATTGAAAAGAGATTTGATGTGTGTGGTCTTGGCACTGAAAATGCAGATCTTATACGGCTCACTTGCCACCACAAGAAGATCAACATGGAGGAGGATGAGGACTGTCCAAATTATTATTAAATGAACTTAAAGAGCTTTCCTCAAATAGAGTTTTGGAGAACTAAGAAGCCAAGGTTAGATCTTTTTCTTTTATTCATAACAGAAGCAGTGTCACCAAGAAGTTCATAAACAGTTTAATTAAATCTGGAGGGGAAGGCATTAACATCTTTCAAATTAGTAGGAGAAAGATTGTTCATTTTCAGAGATTAAGATTTTGACTTCTCAAATCTTTTCTTGTTTCTTTTTAGATTGGCCAAATAATTTGTTGTGCAATATTGGCTTCTAATGCTCTGGAAGTTAAGCATCCTTTTCAGGAAGCAGATGCCAAAGACGTCCCCTGAATGGTAGGCATAAAGCTAAGCAGTAGAGAACTGATCATTCTGGGCAAACTTTGGCAAATACAAAAATGAATTTAACAAAGAAAGTGAGTTATAGTTGATATTGTTTGCATTTCTATGTAACATTACTACAGTTCAATTAACTCCCAGAAAGCATCTCTAACACTGCAGCCTTTTACCTGTGTGCGAGGAGCCGGTTTTGCTTTTGTGTCAGTAGCTAATTTGCTTTTATTAGTAATGCGGGCAGCCTGCTCCTTGCAGAAACTTATATGCCTGTCAGCTGCATTCTCACTAAATCTTCTCTGGCAGTAAGGACATTGTACATAATCTGCAACAAAAAAAGTACATATCAGGAACAATAAAGAAATACATGAATGAAAACAGAACAACAATTGCTAACGAACTAAGTTTAGAAAATGGCAAAATAATCTTGAGCAAAAAGGTTTTCCTCTAAAAATATTATCATCTGTAAAACAAAATAAAAAAATGCCCTCTATCTTCTTTGAAAAACTTACAAAACTAAAAATGGCAAATTTTAATTTAATTTGAAAACTCCTATGCAATGGGTTTATGTGGAGATGTGAAGCTATTAAAATCAGAACAGGAAATAGTCTAACCAACTTTGAGTATATTTAATTGGTAGCACTGACAAACTCACTCCAGCTGATGGGGAATAGTGCGTTTAGAAAACATCTGGCAAAGAATATATGGAATAAACCTTTATTCATGCAAAGTATACAGCTAGCACAGAAGGTGTGGACTGAAGCCCAGCCATCAACAGAAAGTCTATAGTAGCATAAAACAGACCAAATTAAAGTTTTCATTGGCCTTCTGACCTTTATAAATGAGGTGAAATGGAAATAAGTAACAATTAAAAATGGCTTTGCTATTCCAAGCTCTTTGTTTAAAAAATAAAATTAAAAAAAAGACCACTGAAAAAACATTGTTTACTATTTCAGCATTTTACGTGGTGGCTAATATTCCCTATTATTGCTTTTTCTACACATTGCAATTAGGGTGAAATGGTTTACAAAACCATGGCTGAACTCAGAAAGCTATTAAAAAAGAAAAAATGTGTGTAGACTGTTTAAAGTAATCAACATTAATAAAAAAAAGAGACTGGAGAAGGAGACAGCATTTGCTTCTGTTGTCTATTTGTATTGAAAGTAGCACAGTATCATGCCTTCCCTCCAGGCAACATCTTTTAAACAAACGCAGCTTCCATACTGTACCAGAAAATCCAATGCAAGTACTGATACCATGGCCTAAAACAAGTTTTCACTGTGCACTGAACATGCATCAGTCTATACTGAAGAAGTAAATTAATACAATTCAATTGTAATTTAATTGCAGACAATCCGATTTCAAAGACGGATAATATTTGTACTTCCCAAACCTTGGCACTGGTACTTCCCAGAATTTGATAATGTGTGCTAATTTTGGAAATTGCTATTTAACACTACTTGGAAAACTCTACAATGCTGTGAAAAATAAGTAATAGTATTTCACTATTATCTCCTCTAAAGCACCTTGAGATTAAGGGGCACATGTACGTACCATTTTTCCTGTTGCAAACGGCCCGATTCGCAGAACCGGACCGTTTGCGACAGGACAAAAAACATTTTGGTATGCACAGACCCTATTTTGCGATTCGGTAATCTGTTTACCAACAGGCAAAATAGGTTTGAGAGTCGCAATTAGGAAGGGACGTTCCCTTCCTAATTGCGAGTCACAGCGCGACGTAGCACTGTTTTGTGACCGTGAATGCAGTCGCAAAACAATCACAGTTAGCACCAGTTTCAAACTGGTGCTAAGCCATTCACAAACGGAAAGGGGTTCCCCTGGGAACCCTTCCCCTTAGTGAATGACAGCGAAAATATTTTTTCAGAGCAAAAAGTGAAAAGAAAACTTTTCATTTTTCTTTTTCTTTTTTTTTTTTTTAAATGCAACTCGTTTTCCTAAAGGAAAACAGGCTGCACTAAAAAAAAAAACTGCTTTATTTAAAAGTAGTCACAGGCATCGTGGTCTGCTGTCTCCAGCAGGCCACCATCCCTGTGAGGGCGGCCATTCCCAATGAGGTCACAAATTAAGACCTACCTCATGAATATTCATGAGGTAGGTCATTTGCGACCCCATTGCGAATCATAAACAGTGTAAAGTACACTGTTGTACATAAGGTTTTGCGACTCGCAAACCTCAGGGTTGTACATCTGGCCCTAAATACAGCAACTTCTATGTGTGAATGGGCATGGTGCTGCTGTGCCGCTGCCAGCATCTCACTCTGTCTCAGAACATGGTTATTTTGGGAGGGGGGGGGTGAATTTTTTGGAGCAGAGGGGTCTGTGAAAACACCACTGGGCTTGTGTGCTGCCAGCCTAAACGTGCCTCAAGTGTTCTGCACTCCCATTCTTTGGAATTCATTTCAGAAGACGCCTCTGGTGCCTCCATGGCCCAGTGTCTTCTATTTCTCAGAGTCCCCTAGTTAGAATCTCTGGGATAGGAAATATTGCTCAAACTGAGATAGCCACCACATTCTCCTAGACATTTTGCTGGCATTTTGTTAGTTATTCCTTCTTACCTCCTTGTCTGGCTCCTTCCAGCTTTTCTTGCCTTCTTCTGGATGCTTCTTTGGATTTCTACTGGGTTGTTTGCCACGTCCATGAGCCTGAGCCTGAGCCCTTAGGCTAGCCTTGGAATCTTGCAGGCACCTTTGAGTTTTTTTTCATTTTTTTAAACTTGGGCTTTTTCCTCCATTTCGGGTTATTTTCTGGAAGGCACCTTCCGCATAGACACTACCTAGTTTCACCAGAAACATGGCCACTAAAAGGGGTTGACCATACCTCTGGTAGACTAGGACTGTGAAGATCTAGGCATCATGACCAAACCCCAGCCAAGAAATCTTCATTTGGCATCAGCATCATGATAGGTGTACTGAAACAGGACAAAAACTAAAACCACCACATTTGGTGTATTTGAGAAGCACCATCTCCTCTGAAATGTAGCAGAAGGACAGCTGCACTTTCAAGCTCTGATGAAGCGTAAGAAGTGTAAGAATACCTTCATTGCTGGTTGGAGCAGACCTGTTACCTTCTGATTTGGAAAATGCTAAGTCTTCTAAAGTCTTATAGATAAACAAGAATCTAATCACCAGACTCATAACATTTGTGCCACAAGCCATTCACTAATAGGTTAAACAGAAATAATCTGATCACTCTGAGTGGTTAGTGTTAAAAAGCATGGTAGATGAACTTTTTATTCATTGTATGTCACATGTGACACTATGTCAAACTGTCTCTCTCTCTGCCGCACTAAATGGACAGCAACATGGGGGGGGGGGGGGGGGGGAGGGGGGGAATCAGTTGTCTTGGTCTTTTCATTTTAAAGAATTCTACAGAATGCATAAGTGAAATGAGGAGAAATTATTAGCTGCAGTCAGATGTTCCTATGTGGGGGATAAAACTATATTGGGGTAACTGGTTCGAAGACATAAGTTTGAAGGTTCAGGATACAAGAAGGGGCAACTTCTATGCTCCTTTGATGGTTTAAATGTACATCTAGATTGATGACTAGGGAAAAGGTCATCACAATACTTATTTTGTTGGGGGAGTTGGGCATCAATAAATACATATTTCCTAAATAAATTCATTAACTTTTGCATACAATTATATTGCTCGAGGCACACAAGATCAAACAAAAGCTGATTGATATTTCTTGACTACAAGTTACAAGTCAAAACAGTTGATACTAAGTTTCATATTATCGTCTTTATCCCTTTTTACCTTTGACCTTGAGAACGGCACATAAAATGTTATAATAATGACATATAAAAGCCCATCAAATATTCATGAAGTGTGGGAGATGATTTATCCACTCTCGGGCTTTACACAACCTGGCTATAACGATGCTATTAATACAATGTGTGCATTCCACAAAGGCAGATTTAGGTCATTAACCAACATAATATTATGCACAGTGAATTCAACATCAATACTAGATCTGCTCGATAAATATCTAGCAGTTTCCTTACAGTATTCACATAGCAGGAGACAGCTGGCAAACAGGCACCATATCAATGTTCTCCAACCCCTATCAAGGACATTTAGAATCCCCTTTAACTTTCCCTTTAGATAATTTATCTGGCATATACTATAACATACATAGAGTGGATATTCCTCTAGAGAGTTATTTAGAGTTATTAACGCCCTTACCACTACCCCTGGTACGCCCAAGTTGGAGAACTCTCAAGACTTCTGCAACAAAATAGCTAAATTTTTTTAAAGCAAAATTTTAAACATTTATTGTAGCTTTATTTCGGACAAGGCTCAGGGGCACTTTCTTCCCATGGATGCTACGTCAATGCTCCCCTCCGCCTCACTCACTGCCACCCTTGATAATCCTCGTTCACTCTCAAAGTTCAAAACTCCATCTCAAGATGCAATTTGTAAGTTGCTCCACGAATGTAAATCAGGTTCCCCTTTAGATCCCTGCCCCCCTGACATTCTTCAACTGGTCCCTGAGTTGGCGGCATCTGCGTTGGTCCCCATCTTTCAGGAGATCCTCACTTCCAGCATATACCCTACTGCATGGAAAGAGACTATTATTATCCCCCTAAAAAGAAGGAAACTGGAAAATATGATGATTTAACTAATCTACGCCCAATAGCTTTGCTTCCTTTTCTGGCCCAAATTTTCGAAAAATACATTAATAAAGAATTGGTCAACTTCTTGCTAGATTCATGGGGCTTAGATATTTCTTAACATGGATTCCGGAAGTACCACAGTACTGAATCTGCTCTCATTTCTTCATCAGACACTATTCGTAGACTGGTAGATGAGGGACAGGGCGTCTTTCTGGTTCTGGTGGACCTGTCAGCAGCATTTGACACCACTGCACCTCATATTCTGCTAGAACGTCTACATCAGATAGGCATCAGGGATCAAGCCCTAAAGCTCATTGAATCCTTCCTAACCAGTAGGTGGTCTACGGTAAGCAGTGGAGATTTTAGATCCCCTGCTTATCTGTTGCCATGCGGGTTTCCGCAGGACTCGTCGCTAAGCCCTACTCTATTCAATGTTTATGTGGCCCCTTTGGCAGAATTAATACGCTCGTTTGGCTTCAGCCCAATCTCCTACGCAGATGATACACAACTTATCATTCCTATCAACGAAGACATGGAGGAAGTTGCTGTTCGTTTTAATGCTTGTATGTTAGCTGTAAACAGCTGGATGAAGGCCAACTGGTTAAAACTTGACTGTGAAAAAACTGAGATTCTCTGCTTTGGGAAAAGTAGGGCACAGTGGTCCTCTAATTGGTGGCCTAAAGAGTGTGGCACCCCGCCTACGCCGGGTTCCACCTCAAGGAATTTAGGACTACTTTTTGACGACCATTTATCTTTTAAACCCCAGGTCAATCAGACCATTAAAACCTGCATGTGGATTTTGAAGAAATTGAAGAAAATGTTTCCCTATATTTTAAAACAATGGTGAATTACTGCTACTCTGGCCCTGGTCCTGTCCAGATTGGATTACGGTAACGCTCTTTTGCTCAATATGGACAAAGGATCACTTAATAAATTGCAGCTGATGCAGAACACAGCTGCTAGATTATTCTTGAATCTGCCACGATCGGCCTCTGCTAAGGAGAGCCTTAAAAGTCTACATTGGCTTCCGGTAGCCCAACGGATTTCTTTCAAAGCCCTCTGTATTTCCCATAAAGCCGCCCACGGGATTGGACCCAAGTATTTGACAGCCAAATTACAGTGGTATAGACCCAAAAGACTGCTGCGTTCTGCCAGCACCCACCAAATCCAAGTTCCCCGCACCAAGAAGGTGAAGTGGGGTGACAAAGCCTTTACTATCGTGGCTGCAAAGATTTGGAACTCACTCCCGTTGGAATTTAGGAAAGAGCATAACTACCTTACTTTTAGGAAACGGGTTAAGACCTGGCTTTTCCCACGATAAGTCTGGACCCTGATTCTCTTTGCAGAGACGGCTCAGCCTAACCCTATTCAGCGCTTCAATGCCCTTGGGCCGGAATGCGCTTTATAAATACACTATACATACATACATACATAATTACCAAGTTTTTTTCTGCCAACCTTGACAATAAAGCATAGAGTTCTCAGTCGGAAATTCCGTTCTTACCTGAATGCACCAGTTCTAGCAAATCAGAGCTATCTAAATATGTATTTACATTTTTACTTCATCTGAGACTGTCATGTATCTGCAAATATTTGGAAAAGGCTCTGTTGTAGCAGATCAAAATGCTTTTGAACATCAAAAAGTTAAAAAAAACAGTCTGTAACAAAGTATCAATACCTTTCTAAACCATTAACATACAAAATTGTCTGAAAAACAGGAAAAATAGGAATTAACTCAAACTGGAATACATGAATAGATGTCAACATATGTGCACCTTTTGCACCAGTAAACCCCTTACTTTACCAGCATATCGACCTATCTTAAATCTCACCCATTTAAAGCAACTGAGATCTATGTGACTAGAAAAGCAGCTTTTGTAACTGAGTCGAAGGAAACTGGTACATATACATGGCTTTTTTGTAACCTTTTTCTGTTAAGGGACAACTAATACACAGACCCATAGCTACCCAGTAGCATAACTTAAAAACTTAAAGTGAGGTACAGACCATCCATCCTTTCGCAGAGGTCACCTATTAAACTGAATGGATCTTCACGTCCAATTGTAACCCCACATAAAGCTGCTGATGGCTGAAAATTATTTTCTGAAGAAGGAATTTGGCACAAGAAGTGGAATTTCATGAAACAAATATAAAAACTTTGGGAGAGTATTCTTTTTCACAATATTGCATCACACAACAAGACTAATCACAAAGTGACCACATTGACACATTTTAGGCATACATAGTTTTAACAGATCCTCATTATTTCGCAGGATTTTATGTCTCAAGTAACTAGATCTTTCAGTCCCTAAATATGCTACAATGTCAGTTACAAACTTGTCCATTTTTTTGGCTTATGATAAAAAAAAAATCCGAGTTTTGTTGGTGTTCAATTTATATTCTGATACTTCTCTAAAATGCCATGCTTCTGCTTCAATACAGGTCATGGCTTGAACAGCATCCACAGAATATACTGTCACATTGCCGGCATTGGCAGTATTTGTTTTACCTGAACCCCTTTAATCTTGATAGGAGTGATATATTTATTTTCCATTATCTATTTAAATACGGTTGTAAACACATTGCAACCAATAATAGAGCTATTGGACAACCCTTGCGAGGACCTCACTTAATTTGAAATGTCGGAGATCTGGCCCGTTAGTAGGACTCTAGTATCCGGAACTTTATAAATGAACCCGATTCAGGATTATTTCACTATAATCCATCATTGTCATGGCAGTTGCATCAAACTGCGTTTTAACCATTTAGTTCCCCAGGATTTTTCACAACTGACTGATCAGTTTTTGGAGTTTCACTGTGAGCGTGAACCCTTTGCGGTAAGCCCACTGCTGCACAGCTTGGGGAAGCTGCTCTGGGCTGCTTACACATGAACACTCATGTATATGCCTGTGTAGGTGTGCAGGCTGTGTGTGTAAGAGACTACAGTTACGGGCAGCCCATATTTTGAGCACAGGTAATCTGTTCCTGAAGGAGCTCTTCAGTGAATGGTACTAACCAGGGATAGGCCTTATAATGTAAGTGTGCATTTATAGTGTAGGTGTATAGAACGTACTGAACATTTGTAGTGTAGTGTATTTCTTGTCGATCTACTTGGATGTATGTATTTAATATCCTCACCAATGCCCATTAAAAGCATCTCACATTCACAGAGATCCTTCAAGCGCTCAGCCACTTTCGTTATTGCTAATCACATCACCCTGCTAATAAGCATGCTTATTCTGATAATCAAAACACTACAGTATCCTGTTTTGCCTCACTCAATACTCTCCTGATGGATATTGCTAAGGGCTCCACCATTGCATCCACCTACTCATCTGCCTTTTAAAACATTTCAGTTTGTTACATGCCTTTTTGTTTTTAATCCTCTCTACTGCTCACTCACACTGCAAACCCCTCAACCACGTATGGTGATAGCACGGACACAGATGTCACTGGCCAGCCGACTAGGTGAGCAAAAGTACAGGCTCTTGTCCATTTTACCAACAGGTCTCAGGAAAGTCAGCCAAGTGACAAGTAATTCTTTTTTTTTTTGGCTTGAGAGTTCCCCTATAAACATACTACAAAAAATATAAAACAAATTCATACCAGGATCGTATGAAGGTGGAGGCGGAGGGGGTAGCTCTCCACCAACTTTCAAAATCTTATCCACTCCTTTAGCTGCTCTTATTGTTGCGATAAATTCCTCATGCTTCCGTCGCCAGTTGGATTGTTTCTTTGGAGGCTCTGGCTACAAAAAAACAATTATAATGTAAAGCCGACGAAAAATATTTAATTCAATAAATCACTCTGTACAGAATACTTGACTCAGTCACATAAGAACATGGATGTATGGAAGGGGTGCTTTGAGAATGTCTTGTACCATGGATTGTATGGTGGTGCCAAGCTACTTCCATCATGTGGCTATGGCCTTAGGCCTGCCTGAAAAACCAATGGAAACACTAGGAGTACATACAGAGATGTTTTTGAACAGTGTTCCCAGACATCACAACTACGTGCTAGTTACTCCAATTATGCAGGGACCCGCGCTGGGACAGGTTTCTGCCCCTGAATGCAAACTAGAAATGTGTGCTACGCTGAAGTGCTCACCAACAAAATAGACCACACCACTGGAAAAAGAGGACCACAAGATCAGACCATAGTCAGCCTGCTAGTCCTCTCAAGTCTGGCGAACGGCCCAACAAACCAGGACTATATTTGTAATGGCAGGTGACTACCCGGCTTATTACAGATAAGAGTGCTTATGCAACTACGAGCAATGAGCAGTGATCCTGTCTGGCCAGCCTACTGAACATGCACAAATGGCTATACAGCCGGGTGTGCACAACCTCCCAAATTCCCACAACCTTCAAACATGTTGCAAGATTATCAGGTGATACTGGGGCAATCTGGCAATCCCCCCATGTTGTGGTGTCAGGATCATGCAACTAGTAACCATGCACCTTGCAAGCTTCAAGTAATGCTGAACGCCAATGTTTTCTATTCCCTGAAGCAACACATGCTTGTTTGGAGTGGCCACATGGGCAGTAATGACAATGAAACTAAACAACTACTCTACTGCAATAAGTAATTGTCAATGAAAGGCTTTTTAAGTTAACTTGTGCTCCCACCTGCAAAGCACCAGAAAATCACTGATGGTAGATTGCAAGCTATAAACCGGTAAATCTTCCCAGGAACCCATAACTTTGATCCAGAGGAGCCAGTAAACAGAGGACATAGAAAGACATTAGTTTAAAATATATCAGTCTGTTTCTTCCCACGTTGCCTCAAAGTGAAACCACAATTGTATCTTTGGTGCACTGGCTCTTATCAAAAGGAATCTTAAAAACAGTATAAAAATGCACCAGGAAATTCACGTTTGTGAGACAAATCAAAATAGATGAATACCATCTGTACCCCATGCATCAAATGAAAGTGTCAAGAAACCACTGTCATGTTAGTACAAGTCTGCACCAATGTGCTTCCTCAATGTAGCACTGATTAATTGATTGTCCACACAGTAGTGTCATCAGTATTAAGGTTGCTAAACACTTAAAGCCCAAGTACTCTACAGAAATAGGAAACTGGTTTGCCAGCCACCTTGTTTACAATACTATTCTACTATGAAACTGCTTCAGTTCACTTTAATAATTTTTTTTTTAAAAAAGGGCCACAGTTGTCTGGTTTGAAGACAGATCATCCTTTTACCTGTTTACCTATTTAAATAAGAATACATCTAGAAGGACATTTCCCTTTCTTGTGTGAAATTATTCAGTTTTAACCTTCACAACATCCCAAATGAGTGTTCACTCATACGATCATAGTTATCAAAGGATAGTCAGGGAAAACACACAGTTTTGTCAAACCATTGCATACTTAGTACAGGTTCCTCTGTCAGGTGGAAAAACATGCAAATATGCCTCTGGATCAGATAGGTCTGGGTCTGTGTGGATATTGACGGCCTGACGAGTCCAGGAGTTTGTGAGGAAGTGAATTCCAGATGCCACGGAGGTTTATTTAGTTATGTGTAATACAGGTCTATACCCTTAATATCCACAATAAGATTTAAGTACCTTCCTTTTACGTTGGTCAGTGTGCAACTTAGATTGTGTGTTAAAGATCTTCCACTTCCCTCATTTGAGATACTGAATAGGCCATACCTCTAATCCACGCAGGGGAAATGGAGAACCAACAACCCCCAAACAGTTCATGATTCAGGCAACTAATCTCTACATCTTTTTGCCAAAACAATCACAACATTTTCTTTACAAATACAGACACTGTTCATACTAGCAATTCATTTTATTTAGGGCACACAGTGAGAGTAAAGAAAACACACTTGGTAAAGAGAGACTCCAAGACTAAGCTTCTGATTTATTGGCAAAATAAAGCACGGACTGCATTTTCCAATCAAAACTTGTTATCATAATTAACACGCAAATCATACGTACAGTGTAGGCTTCTCCCACTTAGACTTGAAAACAGGGGAGCACAAACCCTTCTGTTTACAGATCCAATAGCATATGAAATATTGTCTACTGGAATAATCTCACAAACTTTGCAGTAGTTCTAGACAGCTAGACTATTTCATAAAGCTACAACAAATGCTTCATCAGGTCACAAAAACACTTTACTTTTCTCAGAGATCTCCATTTCCAGACTCTGGAGTGGCAGAAAACCACAGCCTTCTATGCCTGAGGCCATCAATGTATTTGTGTGTTCAGAAAGAAATTATGAGATCTGTTCACCCAGGACAGACCTCAAAATATTGTGGGACCCCAGCACAGAAACGAATTAATTACAACTAATACCCATAAATTAAAAGTAGCTATGATCTTCTACATACACCCACTTACAAATCCTTTGTCTTTGATAAAGGATAAAAACAGCCTCACTACCTCGGATACCAACAGCATCTATTTAATGAAAATACTTCTCGCTCCCATTCACATATCAAGCACAAGTTATTCCAAGCCCTTTGGAAAATTAAAAGTAGCTCCAAGCTCTTTGTTCAGTGATAGCAAAAAACTAATTTAAAATATGGTATTAGAAGAGTCAAGACTGATTTGCATATGGTTAGATCCAAACTGGGGTGACATGGTGAGCAAAAGACAATGGATTTAACCCAGATCTGTGACTGAGGGTGAGTGTTAAGTTTCAGCACTCTGTCCCTCATCTTTCTGTGTTGCTATATTCGCCCTAAGTGGCGAGTAAATGTCCAGACCTGGGTCCCTTTCTCACTGTGCCACTGGATTCAAGCTACCCTGGCTGATGGGTGATACCCTGAAATCGGTCCTGTACAGGATGCTTGTTTCCCGTACAGGGAGGACCTCTCCTGGCAGTTTGGGCCGGACTGTTCCTATGGTGAGTAGGGCAAATACTGATTTCCATCGAGATGGGTTCAAACTGGGGTGGCATGGTGAGCAAAAGAGCAAAAGAACAATTAATTTAACCCAGATCTGTGACTGGTCCATCATCTTTGTACTGATTCAGGAACACAACGTTTTATATTCTGCGTGTTGTTTGGCAGAGAACCAATGCAGCGCTTTTAAAGCTTGTGACCTTGCTTGCAATACTTGAGCAAATGAGCTATGACAGTTCTGTTAACTTTCTGTCAAGAAAATAATTAAATTCTAATCTTCCTTAAAGTTTAAACATTTCCATTTCTATATTTGTAGGAATAAATGACTTTGAGGTAAAAGAAAATTGAAGTAACTGTGCAGGCAGCAGAGGGAGGAAAGACTTCTAAGAATCTAACTCCTAGTCATCACTTAAACACAAGCGAATCTAGTCTTTGACTTATTGGCCCGGATATTTGGCAGTTTGTTTCTTGTTTTGTTTGGATTTAAAACAGATGCACAGATGGCTTAACTAAAGCACGGATGGCTGCTCCATTCTGAGGTCTCTACAAATTATGCAGAGTTTGGACAGGAAGACCCAAGTACTAGCTAATGGAAATGTCTATGCAGGAGATCACTACAGTAAATACAAACATGCTTAGATGTCTGAAAAGCAGCAAAGTATAGAGTAAATTAAGTGCAGTGATGGAAATCACCTGTGTTGCTACAACGTTCACTTAAGGCAACAAGATTAGGCAGAATTAAAGAAAATCCATACACATTTTGGACATTTTGAGTAGTCATACATGAATTACACAGTTACTGGCCAGTCCAAAGCAAGTGGGACAATTCCCACATCATACCATGTGTTCTATGGGTCAGAGGTCTACTGGTTTAGTTAAATCCGTGCAGATGCCTGCTTTGCTCACTACCCAGTGTTGATGAGGATTACTTCCATATCACCATGAAAGCAGAACCAAGGTTAATAGTTAATTCACACATCAGGTATCATGAAATTAGCCAATACCTTAAATGTTGATATTGCTTCTGAAGATTTTCTGTACTTGCAAGCCTGATATTATGTGGTACTTGTAAGCCTAATATTATGCAAGACCAGGATGTCAAGTAGCCCTTGACCTCCTGGTCTTGTGCGCCGCTCTCCCTGATGCTACTGTCCCAGTAGCATAGACTTCGAGACTATGCATTTGCCACAGCCCTTGAGACCAACGGTTCGGGTTCACCTGGTACGAGGTATTGTTTGGCTTTCATTTACTGTTTGACTTTCACTTACGGGTTGACAATTTGGTACTTGCTTTTATAGGCATCTTGGTACTTGCTTGCTTGCTTTAGTTTCTTCAAATTAGTTGCACTGTTTTGTTGATAGCATTGTTCCCCTTGGTTCTGTCACACTGTTGGGCTCTAGCCCCGCCCCTACCCCCACCAACTCCTGTTTTCCCGTTTCTGCAGTTTCCAATCCCCTGCTTCCCTGCCATCCCCTCCCAATTCCGAGGACTACTTATGGAGCCTGCTGCACGGCTCCAGGGAGTAGCCTGTGACTTCCTACTCCTGGCATTGTGTGCCGTTCTTCCCGCTTCTACTGCCCCAGTCACATTGCCTTCAAGACTATGTATCTGCCCGCCTGGTATGTAGTATTGTTTGGCTTTCATTCACTATTTGACGATTTGGTACTTGCTTTTATAGGTATCTCGGTAGCTGCTTCATTTTAATTGCACTGTTTTGTTGCTCGGCTTGGTTCGGTCACACTGTTAGGCTCCAGCCCCACCCCTGCCATAGTCCCACTATGGTAGCTTCCCGTCCCCCACTTCCCTGCCAGCCCCTCTCACCTACCAGGAGTACTTATGAATGCCAATGTGCAGCTGTGCCGCCGGAGTGCCAAAGGCAAGCCCGTCTAAGCCCGACAACACCTGGACTGCACCCAGCATTAAGAACCCTGCTCCTCCTACCATCTACTGCTACTCCCTCACGGGCCGATGTCCGCACCTCATGTTCAACCTCAGCAACAACACCATCAGCAGCAAACTCAGACATCCTCAACACATCCATCACCACAGCCACCTACCCTGAAGACTGGAAACATGCAAGAGTCAAAACCCTCCTCAACAAACCATCCACCGACCCCATAGAACTGAAAAACTACTGACCTATCTCCCTGCCCCCCCCCTTCCCAGCAAAAGTACTCGATAAAGCATCAACCTAAAACTCACAGCGTACCTAGAAGATAGCGACCTCCTGGACACATCCCAATCTGGTTTTCGCTCCAGCCACAGCACCAAAACTGCCCAGATCACCGATATTGACGATATAGAATACCTCCTGGACCAAGGAGACTCACCTGCTTTGATCCTACTCGACCTCTCAGCAGCATTCACTACAGTCTCCCAGCACACCCTGCTCAAGAGACAACGCACTTAAATGGATCGCATCTTTCCCCTCAGGTAGAACACAGAGAGTTCTCCTCCCTCCCTTCAACTGAAAGCCCAAGGACATCATCGGCGGCACCCCTCAGGGTTCATCACTCTTCAACACCTACATGACGCCCTTGGCTGACATAATCAGAAACTATGGACTAAACATCTCCTAGGCAGACGACACAAGCTCATCCTCTCGCTATCCAAAGGTCCCTACAATGTGAAGGTCAACCTCCACCTCTGCTTGAACAGCATTGCTGAACGGATGAAGGACAACTGCCTCAAACTCAAAACCAACAAAACAGAAGTCTTGCTATTCGGAAACACCACCTCACCTTGGGATGACTCCTGGTGGCCCGCCGACCTATGATGCCCTCAATGCCCTACGAACCATGCCCAGAAGTCATCACTGATAACAAACTCAGCATTAAGAATGAGATCAAAGCAGTCTACTCCACCTTCTTCCTCATCCTGCACATGCTTCATAAGATCCTCAAACGGCTCCCTATTGCCACCAGACGAACCGTCACACAGGCCCTTTTCACCAGCCCCGTAAACTATGGCAACGTTTTCTAAGCCAGATTCATAACACACCTCACGAACAGACTTCAAATCATTCACAACTCAGCAGCCTGAATCAGCTTGGACCTTCCAAGAAAGACCAACACCTCCCCCCATCTAAGGAACTTCCACTGGCTTACCGTATACAAACGATGCCAATTCAAGCTGCTGACAAACACCTATAAAGCCCTGCACAACCAAGGACCTGCCTGCCTTAACCTCCACCTGGGCTTCCACCACTTCACCAGATATGTGTGACTGACAGAGACAGATGCACAAACCCCACCCCCGCCATTCTACCCACACCTCTGCATCAACTAGGGAGGCCGTTCCTTCTCCAACCTCACAGCAAAATCCTGGAACAGCCTCCCTGTTCACTGAAGAACAGCTCCCATCATCCAGGAATTCAGAAGGAGCCTCAAGACCTGGCTGTTTGACTGAGGCCCCACGCAACAACTCCCAGCACTTCGATACCTCACTGGTGAGAAGTGTGCTCTATAAATTCGGTTTGATTGATTGATTGTGACCTGCAGTTGCCTAAAATGCCTGGCTTAACATATGCTTCACTCTGCAAGTGATGGAAGCACTTTTAGGGTTTACATTCCTACATCAGCTTTGTGGCAATGGGCTTAGTTTACACATCATAGTCTTACAAACATCAGCTGGCTGAGATGATGCTTTCACAGGTGAGTTTATAGTTTCTTCAGCCCCACTGACTGGGGGACGATCATCATGACTTTCTTTGCTTAGGGCATCTGCAAAGTTGTGATGTTAATAAAACTGCATCATTCTTATACTGGAAAAAAAACCTATATGTCCCTTTTAAATGGTGTGTGGTCACAAGAGCGTACAAAATATGTTGCCTTCCAGCTCACAAAAACACCTCTATGGAAGAGGAGTTGCATGATTTAAAACACAGATTTGAAAATCATTTTATTTACCTTATTAATAATCTTTGGACAGAACACTGCAAACCACACTCAGAATGAATTCTCTCAGCACCTTTCAAGAACCCTAACATCTAGTAAAATCACCCGAAAAAAGGTAAGCTACCTCATTGAAAAGGTGCTAAGATTAACTCCCTCGGACATCAACATAGAGGTTTAAGCAATAATGGATTTAAAATGTGTGGATGTAACTAGTTATAGTGTTCGGAGTATATATATATATATATATACATATACACATATATATATATATATATATATATATATATAGCAGGAGTAAAAGATATATATATATATATCTTTTACTCCTGCTTGAAAAAAGTCATCCACATTTTCAAAGATTTTACAACCATGCTCCTCAAAACATAAAAAATAATTAAAAAGAAACTCCCAACAACACTTGGATTAGAGTTCAAAAAAGGTTGTGGAAATTAGTAAGAAACATAGAACAATCAGGACTCTCTTGCACTGTAGTAGTGCTTAAAGGAACTTTAACTTGCACACTGTGCCACTGGAAAAGATAATAGTCAAATTCCCAAATTTTACATGAGTGCTAACATACACCTACCCTTGGCTTTAGTGGCTTTACAGTTGGAATATCCGTCCCCTCTGCTCGTTGCCTGCTGGAATCAAATGTCTTTCTCTTCTTTACAGCTGCTTTTTGACAAATGGGTACATGTTTTTTCTGCATTGAAAATAGAAAGATGAATACATGCAATAGTGTGTCTAAATACAACCTTATTCCTGGTCACGTATATACATTATTATATGATTTAAGGAAGGGCACATGAAGACGAAGGAGTAATATGCAAAGCAAGTGTCATGACTAAGAGGCAAACAAAATCATCCTGCAGAGTGCGTATACTTGCTTGTAACATGCCGGTGCAGAAAATAGTGTCTGAAACGTACGATCTTGGATTATCCCATCTTTCCATGGATGATGATGATAGAAAATAAATGCCAACAAAACTGAAAGAATGTGACTAAAAATTAGAGGCAAAATGAGGGCCTTTGTATTGACAACAAAGGAAAAGTTTAACTGAATTAAAAAAATTACAAATGGAACATTTGGAATTTAAAACTTTCAGCACCTTCTGAAGGAGGGCATCTGTACCCAAAGTTGCCATGCTACAGGAGGAAACAATGATTATGCATGAAGAGCTTGCTTATAAAGGAATGCCCTGAAATGGACCTAGAAATGACACATAGGTTATACCTAAAATTATAATTGGTATTACAGCTTCAGCGTGACTAAAAGGCTCACTGTAACACAACGGAGCTGCATTTTGTGGTGCATAGTGAGTGCCCAAGCAGTAAATAGGATACGTTACTTTCGAGCACTTATTATAAAGCATGCCTGGGCATGAGACCCTTTTCACTTACCAGCGTAGCTGGAAAGAAAGTCCTTCCACAATTTTTGCATGGGATTAGTTCTTTCTCCTGAAATGTGTCCTCCTCTAGCAGTTCAGAGAAATAAAAATGAAAAAAACAAAGGCAGGGTTACTTACAACTGTTCATTTCTCAAAGTTATAACTAAGGTGGGGGTAATTAAGTCTGAAACAAAATAATTATTAGGGTTGGCACATTCCATTTCTTTTTTACATTAAAAAAAGTACTGGTGCTGCAATTTATATAGTCTGTTTAAAATCACGGCTCACCTTAGGAATCGCCTTTACACGCTGTCATAGTACAGAAGTGTTCGTCAGAAGCCAAGCACTGAGACAGCAACAATAAAAAACAGCAAATGGTGTCTATGGGTAACGCAGAAACTATGCTTCCTTTTCTAGTTGTTAAGCAGTCCCCAATATAATACTCAATTGCTTCTTGACAATGATTTTATCCTCCTCACTCTCAAAGTGTATGTCCCAAATCTCATTTTCAAGTGTTTCTTTATGATTCATAAATGAAAGAGACAAAGAGATAATGTTGCACTTATATATCACTTTACATGGCTTTATGTTCCAAAATGTTGTGACAGGTGTAATTATTTCACTCTTGGTCCAAATATTCAATCTAAGGCTCTTCTAAATTCCCATATGCTGCAGCATTGGTTCATGCATATATCCAAATTATGAGCTGTCGGTATTTTATTGCACCAAGTAAATATGGGGAGGGATAAGAAACTATTGCCCACATGTACAATTGGGCCGTTTGCAACTGCTAAAAACCATTAGGTATGCATAAACCCTATTTTGTGATTCGGTAACTAATTACCGAATCACAAAATAGGTCTGCAATTTGGCTTTAGGAAGGGGTGTGTTAAGGGTGTCCCTTCCTAATAGTGACTCGTAGGGGGATGTATGAATGTTTTGCGACAGGAATGCGGTTGCATAACAGTCACAGTTTACCACCAACTTCAAGTTGGTGGTGACCCATTCGCAAATGGGAAGGAGTCCCCAAGGGACCTAACTCCTTTGAGAATGTGGGTGCAAACATTTTCCAGAGACCACTGCCTACTTTTCATTTTTGTTTGTGAAATGTGTCCCATTTTCCTTGAAGAAAAACGACTGCATTAAAAAAAATATAGCTTTATTTAAAAAGCAATCACAGGCATGGTGGTCTGCTGACCCCAGCAGGCCATCCTTCTTGTGATTGCAGGCCATTCCCAATAGATCACAAATTACGACGTACCACATGAAAATTAATGAGGTAGGTCCATTTGCGGTCTACTGGGAATCGAGTCTGAGACACATTAGTACAGCAGTGTTTTAGACTTCCTAATTGCGAATCACAAAGAAACTCAATTAGGAAGTCGGCAACAAAATTCTTTGTACCCCACCCCTACATTATTCCCCCAGATAAATTTCAGCATTGAACCTGCCAAATTCAGAAGGAGAAAATGGCTGTAAAATCATAGGACATGTTATGCCCCATTTTGTGGGCAATAAATGCAACAGGCAATAACTATCGCACCTGACAAATTCCTAACAGCTCTGTGTTGGATTTTATTGTGGGAATCATCACACAAGTAAATGGAGCACATGTAATGAATGCATAAATATTATCGTTTCTAACTTGTTTAACCTCTTAGCTGCTGGGCCTTCCCCCCCCCCCCTCCCCAAGTGCTGAGCCCTTTTTTGGTTATTTGGGGTAGTTCACGCTTAGGCCTTCATAACTTTTTGTCCACATAAGCTATCCACGCCAAATTTGCGTCCTTTTTTTCCAACATCCTAGGGATTCTAATGGTACCCAGAGTTTGTGGTTTCCCCCTGAGGAGACCAATAAATTAGCCAAAATACAGTGAAAATTTCCTTTTTAAAAAAAAATAAAAAAATTTGAAAAAAGGGCTGCCGAAGAAGGCTTGTGGTTTTTTCCCCTGAAAATGGCATCAACAAAGGGTTTCTGGTGCTAAAATCACCATCTTCCCACCTTTCAGGAACGGGCAGACTTGAATCAGAAAACCACATTTTTCAAAACAATTTTGGCATTTTACTGGGACATACCCCATTTTTACTATTTTTGGTGCTTTCACCCTCCTTCCAGTTAGTGACACGAATGGGTGTGAAACCAATGCTGGATCCCGGAAAGCTAAACATTTCTGAAAAGTAGACAAAATTCTGAATTCAGCAAGGGGTCATTTGTGTAGATCCTACAAGGTTTTCCTACAGAAAATAACAGCTGAAATAAAAAAATATTGAAAGTGAGCTGAAAAAAACAGCCATTTTTCTCCACGTTTTACTCTGTAACTTTTTCCTGCAATGTCAGATTTTTTAAAGCAATATACCGTTACGTGTGCTGGACTCTTCCGGTTGCGAGGATATATAGGGCTTGTAGGTTCATCAAGATCCCTAGGTACCCACAGCCAATAAATGAGCTTCACCTTGCAATGGGTTTTCATTCTATACCAGGTATACAGCAATTCATTTGCTGAAATATAAAGAGTGTAAAATAGGTATCAAGCAAACCTTTGTATTTCCAAAATGGGCATAAGATAAGGTGTTGAGAAGCAGTGGTTATTTGCACATCTCTGAATTCTGGGGTGCCCATACTAGCATGTGAATTACAGGCCATTTCTCAAATAGACATCTTTTTTACACACTGTCTTACATTTGGAAGGAAAAAATTTAGAGAAAGACAAGGGGCAATAACACTTGTTTTGCTATTCTGTGTTCCCCTAAGTCTCCAGATAAAAATGGTACCTCACTTGCGTGGGTAGGCCTAATGCTCACGACAGGAAACGCAACATGGACACATCACATTTTTACATTGAAATCTGACGTGTTTTTTGCAAAGTGCCTAGCTGTAGATTTTGGCCTCTAGCTCATCCGGCACCTAGGGAAACCTAGCAAACCTTGCCATTTTTGAAAACTAGACACCTAGGGGAATCCAAGATGAGGTGACTTGTGGTGCTCTGACCAGGTTCTGTTACCCAGAATCATTTGCAAACCTCAATATTTGGCTAAAAAAAAAACAAAATAACATTTTCCTCACATTTTGGTGACAGAAAGTTCTGGAATCTGAGAGGAGCCACAAATTTCTTTCCACCCAGCGTTCCCCCAAGTCTCCCGATAAAATTGATACCTCACTTGTGTGGGTAGGCCTAGCGCCCGCGACAGGAAATGTCCCAAAACACAACGTGGACACATCCCATTTTTTGACAGAAAACAGAGGTGTTTTTTGCAGAGTGCCTACCTGTAGATTTTGGCCTCTAGCTCAGCCGGCACCTAGGGAAACCTACCAAACCTGTGCATTTTTGAAAACTAGAGACCTAGGGGAATCCAAGGTGGGGTGACTTGTGGGGCTCTGACCAGGTTCTGTCACCCAGAATCCTTTGCAAACCTCAGAATTTGGCTAAAAAAACACATGTTGCTCACATTTCGGTGACAGAAAGTTCTGGAATCTGAGAGGAGCCACAAATTTCCTTCCACCCAGCGTTCCAAGTCTCCCAATAAAAATGGTACCTCACTTGTGTGGGTAGGCCTGGTGCCCGCGACAGGAATAGATCACACAACGGTCAATGTTGGTCTTTACATGAGGCAGCTGTTGACCCTGGGGTGATCCATTCCTGATGCATGCACTAGATGTAGGCACTCAAGTGGGGTAGTGTTTTTATCAGGACATGTGAGGAATCACTGGGTGGTAGGAATTTTGTGGATCCCAGCATATTCCTGTAGTTTGTGTGACAGAAATGAGAGAAAAACAGAGTTTTTATTCAACATTTCAGCTTTGCAGGGTATTCTGGGTAAGAAATTTTGGGGAATCCACACAAGTCACACCTCTGTGGACTCCCCTGAATGTCTAGTTTCCAGAAATGTTTGGGTTTAGTGTGTTTCTCTATGTGGCCGCTGAACCCAGGACCAAAAACACAGGTGCCTGCCTTACAAAACCAGTTTGTTTTGCGATAGATAATTTTGATGTCTCCACAATACGATTTGGGCAGTGGAATTTGGGGCTGAACTAAATTGGGGAGCTCCCAAGAGAGCACTCTCTCTCTCTGCTTGCCGCCGCATTCACCTGCTCTCTGGGTTGTGCTAACCCACTATTACCCCGTTGCACAGACTGCTTGCGAAGGGACAGCAGGACTGTCCTCATCACCTCCCTCATAATTTACTGGAAGAGGAGTTATCGAATGGGACTCCTTCGACTGAAAAATCACTACCAGAGTCTGCGCCATTGTCCTATCCCTAAGATGCTGTCTCAGTATCTGAAGTCTCAGTCTCTGATCCCATGTCAGAGCTCTCCTCTATAACCCGAGTGACGGCAGCAGCCATCCATCAAGATGCCATCTCTGCTATTGGCTAAACTGTTGCTCTAAAACACTAGCCTACGTAGACAGTCACAAAATCGATGGTGTGTGGGTGAGATACGTGCAACAGTAGAGGTCACCTTACCTGCGCTTCTTCCCTCAATCAGCACGTTCTTTCAAGACACTCAAAAAACACCTTGTCACATACCATTCGTCACAGTCTTTAGCACCTCCTGCGCTCAGTCCAACAATCATTATTGGTGCTCCCACTCCCTCCTCCTCGGATTCCCTCATTACCACCCAGCAAAAGTGCCCTTCATCTCTCCATAGCCGCCCTCCAACCCGCACATACATTTCATTTGTATTATAGCGCAGGTAATGGCTGACTTTACTAATGTACTCAGCTATTTACATAAAATACAAATTTGCTCTTTGCAGTAGGCATATAAACCTTCTGTGCTTCTTTATGGCACTAAAACTGCCAATAGACAAGTCTGACCCTTGTAGCAGAAACATAATCACAATACTTACTTGACTTTTTATTGCTGCCTAAAAGCTACAGTTGAAAAGCGTCAGTTGAAATATGTGCATTGCTTTGAAGACGCAAGCTGCAAATGCAAGACAACTGGTGGCAAATATATATATATATATATATATATATATATATATATATATATATATATATATATATATGGGTCTGGTTTTCCTGGGGGCTGATCGCAACCCCCAGGGAAACCACACATGTATTGACAAAAGTGATATATATATATATATCTACATAGATATATCTATAGATAGATCTCTCTCTCTATATATATATATATAGATAGAAAGATAGATAGATAGATAGATAGATAGATAGATAGATAGATAGATAGATAGATAGAACTATATATTTTTTTGGTGTTGTATGGTTGTCTTGGGGGCCAAAAAAATATATTGCCCCCACGGGCGACCCCTTGTCCATTTTTTTTTTTTTTTTTACAAAATATGCCCCTGGGAAATCCCTGATGTCTAGTGGTGTTTCCTGGCCCCCGATCGCAGCTGTGCTGCGATCGGGGGCCAGGAAACACTTTCAGGAAGGCCTCGTAAGAAAGGGGAAAGACTCTCCCCTTTCTTACGAGGCCTTCCCGAACGTGGGGAAGGCTGTTTGTGGCTGTTTTCCGCTTCCTGCTCCGATGGGGAAATCCACGAAGTGACGTCAGCGTGGCGCGCTGACTTCACAAAGGGGCGGGTGGGGGACAGGGGGAGACATGGAAGAGCTTCTGTGTCTCCCGGGGAACAAAAAAATTAAACGCACCGAGGATTTATTAACCCCCTGCCTGGTGTCGCCCACTGGTCGTGACCCGCACCAGGGAGGTAGTGCGGGTGTCGGCCAGTGGCCGATGCCCGCATTCAAGGGGTTAAGAATTCCTTTTGTTAGAGTCTAACATTAGGCTATCGTGTATGCATCAGCAATTCTACCATCTTTTTTAAGAATACATAGAATTACTTTTGTCACACCTCATGATTACACACTGCTGAATTTTATTTTTTATATTTGGGGGTTTAGCATTATCTCTCAAGTGGCTAAAGCTTTTCATTAGTGTCCACAGTCTATCACAACTTTGTAAGACCCTCAAGCTGCTAAATATTTGGTGCGAAGAGGAAAAAAAAGGATTAAGTAGCATTTTGTATTTTTAGAGTACTAAAGATGGTCAGAGTCCATGAATACGGCTATCAAACAGAGAAGACGAATCAGTGGAAAAATAATCACATTTGTAATAATATGTATGTAAAATCTTGAAATGTAAAAAAAAAAAAAAATCCTTTGCAAATGCTAGAAAATGAATCATATTTTTAAAAGCGCTGCAAATAAACGTGTTCGCTATTGTATACAGTATTTCATGAAGTATAACGAACAAATGTGGAAAAGTAAATTGTTTTCTTAACGTTGCACTGCTTTAAGGTTCTGAAAAGTAATTTTACTATTAGAGGTAGGTGACAAATTTTGCTCCGCAGGCGGAGTCCGTGAAGTTCAGGCCAAAGTTCCAGCCAAACTCCACCAATGGCCACATGGCAGAGTTTTTTCTTGCATGCAGCTCGCCAGCAGTAAGATGGCGAGCAGGAATTGGCGTCCCCTTTTTGTCGATAGGAGGGCACCTGGCATGATTTTCCCCTTGATAACAGCCACAGCCAGGTGCAACCATTCGCAGTGAGAAAGCTGATGCTGAAAAAGAAAATTGATGTCCTCTAGCGCAATTTTTGGGTGCAAAGAGGGCACCAGGCAAAATTTTCTCACCGCAAACAGTCACAGGCAGGCACAACCATTTGCAGTAAGAAAGCTGCTGCTCAAGTGAAAAATCGAGTAGAGCAGCAAAATCAACTCAAGCAGCAGTCTTCTCTGGTGCTCGGTGTGGTGCTGTTCACATTAGCTCCCACCGCTAAAATCATCATGAGCAGCGTGAAGTGGCAATTCCCGCCAGTTCGCAGAGTGTTTACGTAACTCCACAAGTTCCACCCACCCCTGACTACTGTGTCCCTGCTCCGAATACCTGCCCTTCCATACATACCTGTTGTGCAATTCTCAACGAAATTAATTTCTGCTTTTAGTTTTTTGTTTTTGAAAGCTGAAAATAAAACCATAGTTTTCCTTTTTACCCTTACAAGTGTTGAAAACCTCAAGAAAATTGTGATTTAGTTTCAAATTCTAAAGTATACCAGTCATTGACATGGCCTTAGAAGACAATAATATTACTATAATCTGAATGCAGCTACAAATGTTATCAGCCATGGAAAATGTACTTCTGTGTTCACAGTCCTCATGTTAAGACACATTAAACAATTAGATATATTAAAATGAGTGTCAATGCTAAAAGTTAAGTGGCATAAAAAAAATCTGCACAACCAAGAATATTTTTACTTTTTGCTTTGTTTAAAATATTGCTTTCAATGTTAAGCACATTTAGTTTGTTTGGATTTTTCAAAACTTTTTTTATTTTACATGGGTGTCAGAATGGGAGGTTTGTCATTGAACAACACAAACAAATACCCATTGATGAAAATGCAGATGAGGATTTCTTCAACATATTGTTTATTCACTTGATATAATTGAATCTTCCCCCCAGCCCAGCCAGCCAGGTATGGAATACAGGAGACTGAATAACATACCATATTTTCCGGCGTATAAGACGACTGGGCGTATAAGATGACCCCCTACTTTTCCTGTTAAAATATAGGGTTTGGGCTATATTCACTGTATAAGACTACCCCTCTTCCAACGCACACCAAATAAAAATTTAAAAACATCATATTTGATTTTAACATGGTAATTTTAATTCAAATGCTTATGACATGCAGGTACTTAGTAGGAAAACTGTCACTTATAAACAGAAGGCTGTTTGTCATCAAACATGTAAACATAAAACAGTGCAAGTGGAATAGCCTGGAGCACATGCAGGAATACGTGCCTGTCCAGACAACTGCCAGCAAGGATTGCGGCACACGGTAAGAACAGCTCAACTCACGGTTGACCAATCAGCTCTGTGTCCACAAGTAGCTGAATCTTGTGGGATGCGGAACCCATCATACGCTTGGAATCGATTTCCAAATGCAACGCACGGTGGCTCAGCTACAGGGTGCCTGTCCCTGAAGTTTCAGCACACCGTATACCGGCGTATAAGAGGACCCCTGACTTTTGAGGAGATTTTCAGGGGTTAAAAAGTCGTCTTATACGCCGGAAAATACGGTAGTTCTTTTGAACGTTCTTAACAGATCTAGGAACATATCGTTAAGGCAAGGTTATAGATTTAGAGACGCACATTTTATAAAACAACCACTTGCATTAAATAATTAAAAAATCTCCTTAGGTCTTATCTTAACACACTATCCCCTTCAACTTCCACCACTCCTTTAGCTTTCTATGCTTAATTATGTCCATCACCAACGATAAGTAACCTACTTGCATCTCTATTCCAAACTACCCCTAACCTCCGTAAACTGAACACGTTCCCATTGTGGTTTAGATACAAGGAATAGTTTAACTTTTACTTGGCTCTGACAATCCTTTCTCTGCTATTCTTGGTAATCTCTCTATAATCCAGTCTGCCATAGTGACATTCACATTGTATGCCACATTTCCTGCAACCACTACATGCTAAGATTTACTTTGAAGTAATGCAACTCTTGGTCCTCTCTTTAAAACATCCACTGTTGTTCTCTTAGCCCATCTAAACCAACCTGATTACAACTGGAACAGTCATACCCCTACATCTCACTGCAGCACTCCCTGAAAGCATATGGGTCCCACTGAGACAATATCTCACACAGGAGCAAGTATAACAATGTGAATGCAACACCAGAGTTAAAGGTTTGTGAAATATGCAACAAACATCAAATGCTTAAGATTTTATATAGGCTCTGGACTGAACCATGTAGAGAGTAATGGGCAAGTGGATCCCAAGTGGTTTATTGTTAATGTGTTGCTATGATTAACAATATTAATATCTGGGCTCATTTTATTGACTTCCTTCACCTCAAAACTTTACATTTTAATACCCCAGACAACTATGTTTTATCAATCTGTACACTTGGAACCTTTCATACAACCAGTTCCTTCAATCAACTTCATTATTACCACTATCTCTACTCTATAATTCAATATATGATACAATCCGTAAATTAACTCATTTGTCTAGGGTCACGGAATTCTTCCTTTAAGTTTTTTTTTCTATATATAGCAATACAAATCGTATTCCATTGTTGTTACAAGTACGACTGGAAATCCTTCCCACTGTAAAATTTCCATCAGAAACTTTCACTTGATTGAGTCACAAATAAAACCACTTTCACTCTGACCATTTGGATTAATGATCATATACTACTAATAGGTAAAAAAAGATTCTCTATTTGGCTTTAGAAACTACCAGTTTCTTCTCAATTTCCACTGGCTGAAAACACCTGTGTTTATGTGGTTAAGACTATTGAATGCAAGTTGGTTGTCCTCTGCACAGAAGGGTCCAAAGATAAAGTTACAGAGACTAAGGGCGAGATTTATAATATGGTGGAGTATGCTTACTGCCAACATATAAATCGGGCAAGAGGTTCTTCAAAAGGTTGATATTAAATCAAAGGGCCCCTGGTAAAGCCAGACTTTTAGACGGCAAAGACCAACTGACAGTCCTGGACTTCATAAAATAGAACAAGCTATAACTTTCATTTATACATCCTGAACAGAACAAATTCGGAACACTGCAATAGGAAAAGGTGAGAAGCAGTTAAAAAAAACAACAACAAAAAACACCTTATTTTAATATTTATGTATTAGTGGAAAAGTTTTATCCAGCCACTGAAGAACTAGATAAAGTAATAAAGTACAAATAAGAGGAGAAAGAAGAAAGCATAGTTAAGTGGAGTATGTGCATAGAACGGTCTAAGAAAGTCTTTGATGCTCAATGTACTTGTTAAGAACATGGCAGGGAGTTCCATATTCAAAGCACAGTACCCCATAAACCAGGGCAGATGAAGAGCTTTACATGACATTAGGCAAGATTACACAGAGTTTGAGATTTTACTGGCAGCCAATCGAGATCACAGAAAAAGTAGCACATACAAACAAACCACACTAGTTGACAATTCTATTATCATATAAAGTTACACATTTGCAAATATGGTGTCCTTTCATTCTAACACTTTGCAAGAATTGTACTGAGGACCAAGCTTAAGCACAACATTGTATAAAGCTTGGATCTCTACTGCCACCAAATGCAGACTATAAAAAATGTTTTAAAAAAAATCTCCACAAGACCTCAGGTCGAGTAACTTATAAAGTTATTATACCCACAATGTCGACACTCCACCTTGGTTTCTTACAGCAGCAGTAAAAAAACATATTTCTGTACAGAATATTTAATGTGTTAAAATCATTACACTGAGGGGGGATAATGGTTATTGGGCTAATGCATTCACTGAAGGGATGTGTGTTTGAGCCCATGGTCACATGTTTAGATTTCATCAAATCTATGCTGTCTTATCTTTCCAAGATATATAAAATGAGTACTAAGGAAATCAATAAAAGGAAGAACAGGTTACTTACCTCCAGTAGAATTAATCCTAAGGGTTAGGCCTGCTTCTATAGATTTATTCTTTGAACCTTTCCCCAAACATCAGAATGGACCAATAATTTATTTTTTCCCAGCAACTTAAGGTCAATAGGAAACACAGAGTTGGACTGGAGTCGCACACTGTCAGGACTCATCCTCAGCAGGTCGTTGGTCTTTGGCCCCCTATCAATCACAAGGTAATGCATCCTGTTGTTCAGACGGTGCTTTGTACTTAAACAGCTCATTGTGTCTCAGTAGTCCTTAAGTCTACTAAGGACTACTGGGTAGTTTGCAAAAGAAACACATTTAGTTTAATTCACTTTGTTACTTGGAAAGGAGGCTTAATTAAGTCTTGCCTCATTCCCGCCCATCACAATGTGCGGATCACACCGCGGTGCTGGAGGCCACCATCTTGGTGAGTCTTGAAGGGGAAAAAAAAAAAAGAGAGACCTTCACCTATCAGTCACTGTTCGTTATTGTGGTTCTTCGTGACCAGGAGTCATACTACAAGAGGGCTTCCAAATATCAATTATGTTTATTAAAAATAAAAAAAATAAAAAAAGCATTGAATCTTGACTCAACTACATTTTGAATGAATGGTGGATCATCTATAATATTCACACTTGTGAGCATTCCTAAAGCAATCAAACTGAAAAGAGAAACCTTTTCAGAACTGAACATTTTCTGGAGAAATACATTAAAATACGGAAAGATTATCAAAGTTTGCTAATGTGAAATAATGAGAATGTTCACTATTTCTGAATAGAAATCCTAGTATCTGAAATTCAAACATGGGGTAGTCCAGAAGGAGAGTGTTTATCATCTCTGTTAACAAACTTAGGTGAGGTCTCAGTACTGAATGTGTATTCCTAGCAGTCTGAATGGAATAAGAGTAGCCTGACTGAAGGTTACAAATTATTTGATGGATGACACATCTGTTTAGAGAATTTCGAGAGTTGGTTGAAACACTGAGAAAGAATAAAACAGGTGTGTGGTGAATTATGTCATATGGAGCAAGATTACGGGGAACTTTTGGGGAGGACTATTGTCTCAATGTGCTGATAATGATTGCTTTGTTTCTGCAGAAAACAGGGGATCTGTTCATCAAAAAATACCTAATTGATCCGGTACTTCGGGAAAGTACAGTCTTTGGTTTTCAAATCACAGCTGTACATCAAGGATTCCAAGAAATCAATAGGAGTGTATCAGTATAAATGAATGAATAATTTATTATATGATTACTTAAAATCATTACAAGTCTGTGCAGTTCAAGATAAAGACATGATAAAGTGAAAACAAATATTAAAATTGGTTAATACATAAAAGCAATAAAAGGCAATACATTTTTCCATGTAAGAAACGGGATCGCTCAAGAGCATAAATGTTTCTAGTTACAGATTAGCAAATGAGTTTAGTTTAAACCCCCAGCTTATAGGGACCAGGTATGAAGTAAAGTGCAAAGAGTATTGTTAACATCAATTAATTAGTGCTGACAGATAAAAGCAATATATTTTTTGTTCTTAGTGTAACAGACGGGATGGCAGTGCCTAAACGATTACAGTCACGTTAGCTGATAACTTCAGATAGCTCTCCTAGAGTAACCAATGTTAAGGGTTAAGACTGGGTCTGTTGAACGATCATCTGCTCCATATTAAGGGGCTGGGTATTGGTCGGTAGTTGTTTTTTTTTCTGCAATTTGTCCTTCGTCAGTGTCCGAGCCTGATGTATATATTTCTCAAACTTGCCCATATTCGCCAAAGTTTCCAGGGATCTGAGAGGTGTACAGCCTATTTGGCTGATCAAGTGCCCTGGTGTAAAAATATTGGCCTGAATACGGTGCGGGTGTGATGAAGAGCCAGGCATCAAAGTAATATGTGAGCCAGTGAATCCCTTCTGTAATCGTGCAGTCTGCAGCATGTGATGCATTCAATAGTTTTTCCAGTCCGGCTTCAGTTCTCTAATTGGGAGTGGCACCAGTCTTGCCCATACTATCTGATTTAGGGAGCGTTTTTCCAGGGCCTGATGGAGATGAGGCTTGCCGGTCTGATTTATTTGAGTAATCCGGTTTTTGATTGATGAGGCATTGGAGCTTTCAAGATTGGCCTCCAACATTGTGGGGAACGCCTGCTGAGCATAACTGACCAAGAGAAGCAGTTTGGCCTGAAACACCCTCCTTATAGCCTTAGCAGTTGGGCTGTTGAGGGTGTAGTTTAATTTGCAAAGTACATATGTAGCCGTCCTCCCTTTGGTTGTCATCTTTTGTAAGTACAGTGTCCATCTTCCAGATAACTGTAGTTTTGTACGTACGCAGGCCCTTGTGACCCCAGACGCCAGCTTGTGGCCCTTTGTTTCTGATAACATCTGAAAATAAAAAAAATTGTTTTGCTTGCATCAACTGTAAGTTTGTTCTTTTTGTTATGTATATTAAGGGCGTTGAGGGCCTTTTGGAAGCTGACTTTCATGTGCTACAAAAGGACAAGATCATCTGTGTATTGCAGGAGGTAAATTTTAAAAACTCCAAAATTCCAAACCCTGGCATAGCTAAGTTTGCACCAGATAAAGCCGGGCCCAGGTCAGCCATGTACAGGTTGAATAGAAATAGGGCCAGCAAACAACCTTGTATTAACCCTCAATTAGTGGCAAGTTTAGTTGTTGCTGCATCCCCTGTAAGCTTGACTTTTACCAAAGTCCTATTGTGAAGGGACATAATGGCACGCAGAAATTTAGGGCAGATGTTCCACCTCTCTAACTCCTGCCAGAGGATGTTCTGGAATAATGCATCAAAGGCTGCATTGTAGTCAGTGAAACAGGCAAATACAGGAAGAGATGTATGGATTACCCCTTGATGGGCTTGATACGAGAGGGCAACAATTTTATTCAATGTTGATCCACCAGCCCAAAGCCCTGTTTGATAAAAGGGTATCAGCCCCTCGGTAGAAGGCCAGTTTACTAGCTCCTGCAGTAATATAGAGGTGTAGGCTCAGCCTTCAATGTCCAGCTGTGCTATTAAACAATACTTTTTGAGATCAGTATTATTGCCCTTCCTAAAAATGGGCTGCAGTAGAGAGCTCCTCCATGAATCCAGAATGTCTTCAAGGGATCTGCATTCAGCATACAGTGGGTGAGCACTAAGGCCGAAAACTTCGTGTCTTCTCTAAAAAATGACCCTAGTAGGCTGTTGGAGCCATGAGCGCAGTCCTTTCAGATCCTCTTCAAGACCCTGCTGACCACAAGATCGTAGTCCATTGATGCCGCTGTCATATCAACATTGGTACACTCAACCTTCCTTCTGGGATCTAGTTTGTTTAGGAGGGGTTAGTCATGGGGCTCAGTACAAAGGGCTCTGATGTGTGCAATCCATTTTCCTGCTGGCACTGAGTTCCCTCTGTTGAAGTTCCCATGACATAAGGTGTTTAAGATACTGCTAAAATTGTTGGAGTTTACTGGCTGCAATCAAGTCAAAGATCTTAACCCATTTGACCTCTTGTGCTTTTCTCTTATGCTCCCATACAAGGTGTTTTTGTTGTTTCTTGGCTGTCATCATTAGATGCTCCTTTGAGCTGCTAGTTTTCAGTTTCCTGTGTGCCCTCTGTTTCGCTCTTAAATTCTGCGTGCTTTTTTTTTTATCTCTAGAGTTGAGCCCAGCGTACGGATTACCTCCCTTTTGACTGTAGCTGGAGGATTCCCTTGTAGGAGTGCATATGATTTCGGGATAAACCCGGAGCAGCCCTTGATCATGATGTCTTGTTTTACCCGTCAGCCAAGCCTCCTCAGTTTCCCTTCCATCTCTCAAATTTCCTTAAGGATTTGGTTGACCATTGAATCCTCTGCAGGAGTTTATAGAGCTCCTTGCCATTGGTAGTTCCCAATCTACAAAGGGGATCAAGAGTTCTAGCTGATATATCCAGGCAAGTCAGCAAGTTCACTCTCAATTCATTGATTCACTTCGTAATTGGTGATGGGTCCACTTAGCCCTGGTTCAGGAAGACACAGTCAATTGTAGTTAAATTATTTTAAGAGGGTGGATAGTTAGTTGAAGGTTTGTTCTTTTTTACTGTAGTATGTGCTGATTCAATGTTACACATCTGCAGGAAGGTGTTAAATCTCAGAGTTGTTTCACTGAGCTCCATGGTGCTTGAGCCATCCTATCCCAAATGGAGCATGTTGAAATCTCCCAGTAAAATTATTTCCAAGCCCGGGTGCATGGTTATTAGTTTTTTTGCATGGCCAATCAACTGATCTAGTTTTACTAGGATGCCAGTTCTGTATTTTTTTTGGCCGGTTTATGCAATTTGGCATATCCAGATAGCAGGGTAGGTGTGAATGTCCATGTCTCTTGTAGGCAGACAATATCCGCTTCAGCTAGAAATGCAAGAGCGGCCTCAATCCATAAGTTCTTTGTCATTCCGGCCTCATTCCAGGTCACTATTTGTTGAGGGTTTTATTATGGCTCGACCCACCATGGTTCTTCATATGAGTTATGCTAGAACCACACAGGTTCCTCTAGGCAAGGTTTGCAGCAACCCAGCCCCTGTTGTCGGTGTATGGTTGGGTGTTCTGCTCCGAGTGGTATTTACTTATCGGGCTCCACCATGGCTGTCTAACTGACACTGAATATTGAGCTTGTAAAGCCATGAGGGATTTCTGTCCTCTTTGTCTTCTTTAAAATGCCCTTAATGGCAAATTTTTAGGCTTATGTCATAGGAAAAGTGGGTATTTTTCTTTCTCCATCATCCGTACTAGGATCGCCTAGTTCATGAACTAACCCTTTTCTTTGAACACCTTTACAGACGTGCTGGCATCACACCATGTTACGATGGTTGACCCTCTCCCTGTGTCCGGGTCAATGTCATTAAACTGTACCCATGTTATATCTTCACTGGTGATACACAAAAATGATGGAATATACTGCACAAGTTTTAACATACTGGTTCCACTGAGGATTTCTGTGTTGCCTCTAAATGTACACTGTGGGGTACATATAATTTTTTTGGGGCAGCCCCCTCCTGTAACATTATGACTTGCTATTGAACATATTTCATGATCACCCCCTGTTCAAAGTGGTTGAGATGGTAACAGTCTGAGCGATTCACCTGCATATCTTCTTGGAGGGCTGGTGTTCTGGGATCATCAGATATTTCTGTTGTTGCTTGTTCTGTGACCCTGGAACCTCAGTACTCCTCCCACATCAATATTTCTCCAACCGCAGGGCCTCTATTAGTCTGCTGGACTCCCTCCTTTGTTTTCCTTACTGATTACTGGAGTCATGGTACCTGTATGTTCAGGGGCCTGGTTTAGGCTGGGCTTCACCTAGGGTGTGCTGATCGGGTATGTGCCTGGCAGTGTGGCAGGAGGGCTGTTCAGCATCAATCCAATGCTAATGCCCATGCCACGGGGTGTACTACCTGGGTGAGGGCTTCCCTGCCTTAAATGTCTTGCATGCTTGTCATGCCAGTGCGCTCCGGGGCGCCTGACCTGCCTATGTAGAGGTGGTGTTTCTCTGGGAAGCACTGCATTGTTGACGCTCGCCTGACACTGGAAGGCCTGCGCTAACTTATTTGTAGACTTAGAGTCAGCAGTGGCTTCCTTTGGCAAGCCAGAGTGTCTCAGTCCTATTTCTAATACTGGATATAGGGGTTTGGTCGGTCAGACATTTGCTGGTGATTGGACTTTTCTTACTGCAACTTTGTGGTGGGCGTTCAGAGAGCCCATTTTCACTGTCTGTTTTTTACATTTGTTTCTTGTGTTTCGTTAATCGTCCCTTCACTCTCCGGATACGCGATACCGTTGTGGTAATGTGGGGGGAAATAACCCCCCCCCCTCAGTGCTGTCCAGCACTACACTATCTGCATTGGGCTCCTCTCTTGAATAGTTGGTGGAACTGTGTGGAGCGTTTTGGGTCAACACCTCCTCGGCGGTCTCACTTTGTGCAGTTGTTTGGGGTTTTTGATGAACCTCCAACTGCATGAGCCCTTTATCAGTCTTAAGTGAGCTCCTGTGGTTGCCCCTGGGTTGTGTGGACCAAAGCACTTGTTATTTATGACTTTCAATTCTGTGACCATAGTGGCAAGTACAGATGGGAGCGGGACAACTTATCCATGATGTCAGGGCATAAGAAGCCTGGTGTTGTCCTCTCTTTTTTGTTGACCTTGATGATTCCTCTATTTTTTGGCCATGTCTGCCATGGTGAGACCAATTATTTGTAAGGTTTCTATCTGTATGTTATGTTTTTGTGATTGCCATGTCAGGGTGTTTGTGGCTGCCATCAGGGAGGCATTATTGGACCTTAGCAGGTTGTCCTGCACATAGGAAAGTTCAAATGGTGGGTAAACTGGAGAACGTTGTAAAAACAAAAAATCAGATAACTGGCTGAGATGATACCACTGGGCCTGATGCAAGACCTTAATACAATCAGTTTTTTGAAGAGCCCCTCTTGTTTTGGGGCATCTGGATGTGTATTATCCCTTTGAGGATCTTCCACCTCTATTTAGCCGCCACCTTCATATTTATGGTATATGGTGGAAATGGGTGGTAGTTAAGTTCCTGCAGTGAGCTGAGCTATGGGGTGGGGTGGGCGAGTGAAGAAAGGAGGAGACACTACTCGCTCAAGCCGTGCGTTACCCACCTCTATCCTCATCGGTGGTGTTGCCGACAGATCTAGTGAGATCAAAGGCAGCTCAGTTATTGGGATTATTCCACTAAGGTATCCTAGTTTCGGACAGGAGCATGTTCTTTTTCTTCCCCTAGAGTAATCACCCTCCTTGGCATGTTTCAGAGGTAATTGTGGATGCAGTGTGGATGTGCCACGGTCCCCAGCAGATCAAGGCCCCCTGCATGGTTGAGGTAGCTTTAGGTAGAGCGCTCAGGTACCAAGGCCTTGGCACCTGTCTAGGCATGTCTTGGTATCATGCACATTTAGCTTGCTGCTCAATTTCAATTTGCCTCTCCAAGGTTGCTGCACACTGCATGGTTTCTCATCTGAACAGTCCTGTGGGTTTGGCTGTAGGTGCCTTGTGGACCCCCTTAGGCAGGCATGTTAGGTTAGTTCGTAAATTTGCAGTTATCTCCCCCTTTAAAACGGAAGCCTCTCTCCTTGTGTCTTGACGGTGATCCGTAGGGTGCTGCCTCGCCTCTCCCTAACGTGTTTGATGGCTGCAAAAGTGGGGAAGGGGCATGAGCACGTCTTGTTGTATGTAGTGTGTGGGTTGTAGGGCGGGGAGCTATCTCCGGTGGTTACTTCTACACAACCAACAAGTGTGGGGGGAGCAGGGGAGCACACCTGGGCCGCATGCTGCACTGGAACCTGGTTGGCCCGCTTCCGCAGACCAATGGGCTCAACCTGGCCAGGGGGCATAGCCTGCAGCACCGCTCTTCAACACGCACCAGGCAGCCCCCCTCTCCACCCTCCTTCTGCTCTGCCTGGGGCCTCAGACCTTCCCGGTCTTGGTGTCAGGCAGCAGGGAGAGGGGGAGTCAGGTGAATAGAATGGAGGGGATTTCGCACCCCCTAACTTGTTGTTAGACCCTCCTGGCTCCTCCTTGGGCCAGGGCCCAGGGCCCAGAGCATTAGGTCCAGCCGAGGTGGGAGCGGGTGAGGGGAGGGGAGGGAAGGGAAGGAGGTCCCACCGGCAGGTCAGTCCAGACTTCTTGGGCAGCTGTGTAGTGCTTTTTGGGTTCAGAGTTTGGGGGCTTAGGGTGACTGACATGTTTCACCGAAACAGCCGAAAGGGCCCCAGCGAGGCTCCCGACCACACTCCTCCACTCCCCGGCGCTGGCACCGCTTTCCCGGCACACACTGTGTGGGGTACGGAGATACAGTGCAGCTTCCTCGCTTTGGTTGCAGAGCTCCGCTCCTCTGGCATGGACATGCACAATGCAAATCTGTTCTGCCACAATAAATGTCCCTTGTTGTCATGCTTGCATAGGAAGAGCTGAAAGAGGTTTGAGTGTGCACCACCAGTATCCATGATTAGATCATTCAAATGAACATTTGCATCACTCTCTCCAACAAGCCATTCTCCCTGGTGACCCTCCCAACCCTCTCCATCATATTTAGTCATGGTTTGCCACCTGAACGCACCTTGTACTTGCCACAAAAAGGTGAGGTTAACTAGTGGTTACATTCTACTTCTGTGTAAGAATTCCTGCCTTAAGAATTGATGTCAGAAGTAAATAGACCTAGTCACAGTGGTAATGATGCTAGTACTAACCCACATCTTCCATGCCCTGTAGTGGTTAACTGTTCAAGCAGAGGAAGAATAGTGACATACCCACAGACCAATTTTAAATATTCCAATCTAACCTCCTGCAGGGTGGTGGGAGGATGTAAACATTCAGTAGGAGCCATTATATCAATCAGAATGAGTGTTAATAAAAGGTAAAACTTGTTATTCTGACAGATTTTGTCTTCTGCATATTCCTTCTTTGATTTTAAACTACAGCAAATCTAAAGTAGGAAGTTGAGTAACCTTACCAGGCTCTACACCAGGAAACATGGAAAAACTCCTCAGACGAAATGGAAACAAAAGCTCACCAGATCATATAAACAGCAGTGTTCCATAAAGCAATGCACAATGGCCAAGGAAGTCTATTTCAAAGGTCAAAAGCATTAGCATTCCCATGGGTAAGGAGGATGTAACTTCCATACCCATCAATGAATGAGAATGAAGTCCTTCAGGAAATGTCTTACCTCTTAATTCATAACAGTATTTAAAACAGATAGTACCCTTCAACCTAAAAGCTGAAGACTTAGGAGCTAGCTTGTGCAACCCTGCCTCCTCTTTATGAGTATGTAGAAGAGGATTACAAAGAGGTGTGTGATATCCCTTTGGAAAAATTAAAATCTGGTACCATTTTAGGAATAAAAGTCTGTTTCACTGAGAGTAATTAGGTCTTTTGAACACAAAAGCAGAAAGGACTCACAAGTTATCATCTTAGACGTGAAGACTACTAGAAAAATCATCCTCCATGTTAGAAACTTCAAAGGACATCAAAGCATTCCCTTGGAAGAAGAGCGAATTAAAAAAGTCAAAACCAAATTCATGTGACATTTGAGGCGGGGTGGGCCTAGATGGGTATTCAACAGGTCCTTAAGAAATCTAGTAAGAAATGGAATGAGAAAAGCAAACCATTGTCCGCAGCATGAAGGCGTGCTGGGATAGCTGGCAAATAAAACAGTGCCCAGATTAAGATAATTTTCAACTAAAAGCACAGCGAATCTAAGCGGTTGTGGAACCTCAGCTCTAAAACTGTAAACATTCTCCCATACACAACAGTAAAACCCCAAATGTCTACTTAAATGAGTCACTTTTGCAGAAGAAGTCTTGCTTACACCAATATATCTAACCCCTGCTATGTCGAGTGATAGTTTTTTATAGTCAATCATTCAATTTCAAAGCTAAAAGCAGACTACTAATGGGTGGCAGTTAAAAAGTACCTCCAAAATCAATATTAACACATTTGCCCAAATCTGGGAAATCAACAACCTATGCGCCTTGTGCCAAATCTTCAGCACCAGATAGAAAGGAACAGTGTGGTCAAAAAGCTGGCTCCATATACATTGCATACCTGAAAGTTGAGCTGGACAAAACAAAATTTTTGGCACTTCCTATAATGTCCTCGTTGCAAACACGTCCTAACATGAGAGCCAGAAGAGCGTCATCTTCTGGAGGAAGGTGCAGAAGACGTAAAATGTTGTATGGAAATCTGATTGATTTCACAATTGTGATGTCATTTTTTAGACATTACTGATGCACAATAAAGCCTACGCATTACTGCATATATGTTTAATGCACTGATGTTGGACTAAGCTCTCTCTGTAGAGCCACCCCCAAACGTTTAGCCTTCACCCCTTCTTTTTTCTGAACCCATGCTTTTAGAACTCTGAGCACTTTACTATTGCTAACCAATACTAGAATACTTGTGCTCCATCCTTTAAAAATGGTGAAATTGGCTTACACACATTTGGCACATGTTTTACTTTTAAGTCCCTAGTGGAGGGGCACTATATGTACCCAGGGCCTGTTAATTAAATGGTGGCCTGCAGCACTCATGGGCCACCTACTTAAGTAGCCTTTTAAACATGTCTCAGGATTGCTATTGCAGCCAGTGTGTACGGTTTTAAACCTCCATTTCGAAGTGGCAAAATAAATCTTCCACCTGGCCTAAGCCTTCCTTTCTAATAAATATAAATTACCCCTACGTTAGGCCTTAATCAGCCCACAGGGCAGAGTGTGATGCCTTTAAAAGTCTAGACATGTATTTTTAAGTTTTGCATGTCCTGATAGTGAAAAATGAATGTGAGAGTTTGTTTTCACTATTGCAAGGCCTATCTCCCACATAGGGGTGTTGGGTTACTTGATCACATTTATTAAGTGATAACTTTTGATTTTGAGCTAATAGAAAAGTCAAATTTGGTGTCTGGGGAATTGTAATTTAAAAATCCTCTTTAATGGCACAGTCAGATTTTACATCACTATTCTGAAAATGTCACTTTTAGAAAGTTGCCATTTTTTGTGTCTAAAACATTTGGTTTCTGCAGCCTGTTCCAGGGTCACATGATTAGGTGAGGTTCGGCAGTTGGGCTTTGTGTATTCCTCCCAGACATCATCACAAGAGGGTCTCTGAGACTAGACCATCTCTAACTCGATGGTGGGGTGGGGAGGGGTGGGGGGAGCTGACACGTAACATACTTGCACTTGAATGGGATCTGCCCTGTCCTCACACAAGACTTCACACTTGCCTATTGTTCCAGTAGACACAGTGGGACCAGGGCTGGGAGGTAGGAAATTTCAAACACTTTTGAAAGGGGAACCACTAGAAACTTATCCTACTTCAAAGGATGCACCAGGTGTAAAAATAGGAATCCCAGAACCACTCTTCAGATCACTTGTGGAACACTGAGAAGGACTGCTTTGCTGCAAGGAGGACCGCTCTATTGCCCTGCTGCTCTGCTACTTGAATAAGAAGAACTGGCCCTGTGCCTTGACCCTAAAGCCACCAGAGTGACTCCAAGGCTAGCTTCCTGATCAGAGCCTCAGGGACAGAAAAGGCTCCAACCTTCTTGAACCCTGCAACTGTATTCTGTCTGGTGCAAATCCTAACCCTCCTCCAAGTGGTGGCTCTTTAGTCATGGACCCTTGGAAGAGGAGATAAAGGTGCTATGCCAGCCCAGTTGTCATCCCCATCAGAACTCCACAAAGCATCACTGCAGTGCTGCAAGGTTCATTGGAACTGAAGAGAAGCAAAGCCCCACAAAGCCTTGATGCACAGCTGCAAGCCTCATTGGAATGGAAGCTGAGCAACACAAAGCAACACTGCCCAGCTGCCAGCCTCATCAGGACAGACGCAAAGCCTGGCAGCTTCAACGCTGGACGATGCAATGCCTCGCAGAGCAGCACCGTGCAGACGATGCACCAAGGATATAAGGTACAAACCCCAATGGGCTAATCTTGGTCTTGTGCCTGGCCTGCGCTCCATTGCAGTCAGCACAAACTTGTGACTTCGTCCTGGACCAGTGCAACCAGATACCCTTGGTTGGCACTTCAAGTCTTTTGGCGATATTTGTACCCAAATCTTAAAAATTGCATACCTGACAACACGTGAGCCTTGAGATCATCTTCTGTCTTTTGGACAGGGTATGCTCCCAAAAGGCTTTATCCCACATTGTGTGTTCCCCAGGATTGGCGCCCAACAAATAATTTCAGCCCCAGAGTTCACATCTATAGATTTGTGCTGTGCACATAAAAGACTAATACCAGGAGAGTGAGGGCACCTAATGCCACAATCCATTTTGCGCACCTCCATGAATGACACAAAGTGCGAAAAGGTTCATCAGAGAGGACACAATTTGTGCAGTGCCAATGCGGATAACCTAAATTTGTAAGTACTTGTGCAAAGCCAGCACCACAGTACCTGGAAATTGAAAACATTTGTGCTTTTCTGTGCTGTAACCTGAGTTGTTTTGAATGACTTTATAGCTCCCTGGTTCCTCCCACTACAGCCACAACACAGACAGCAAAAAAAATGAAGAAAATATAGAGGATGGGAGATGGAAAGATACTAGAAAAACAGAAAGTAACTGAAACAGGAGAAGTGGTGGGAGAACACAGGAAAATAATAACTAGTACTAGGACAGAGGAAGTGGGAATGAGTAGTGAGGAAAATGGGAAAATTGAGGTGAAGTAGACAGCGATGAACTGAGCAGAGGAAGAGGAAAGGGAAGGTAATAAGGTGAAGGTATGACAGTGAACTATAGGGAATGAGAAAGACAGTAGGAGAGAAAGAAGGTAGGAGACGTGAGAAGAGCCTGGGAGGACCCAAAGTGAAAAAGAAGAGAGAAGACCTTAAAACGACCGGAAAAGAAAGACAAGTTGAAAAAGACACAGGAAGAGAGGGAGAACACCATGTCATTGTAAAGTCGAGATAAGAAGATGGGGAAATTGGCATGAAGTGAGGGATTAAGAAAAGAAAGGCAGGGATAAAGGAAAACGTGGACAGGAAATTAAAGATTTTAGGAGGGGCAAAGGAGGAAGTAAATGAGTGATAATGAGAGAAAGAAGAGATCAGGGTAGAGATGGGAGATAACCAACGGAGGGCAGTGTAAGAGAGTAGGTGAAAAAGTGAGGGGAGGGCGAAGAGAGTTACAACGCCTAAAGGAAGAGCTTATGCAAAAGAGTGGGTGAAGGGGGAGATGCAGGAAAAGAAGACAGCATATGAACAGAAAGGGAAAGGGGCACACAGATTAGGAGGAAGAACGGAGGGTGAAAAATAAGATGAAGGTTGAGGACAATTGAAGAATGGGGGGAGTAATGAAGCAAGAACAGAAAGGAGTGATTAAAATAGGAAAAGAAAAAGGAAGGGAAAGGGAAAGGAAGAAAAGGGGACAGTGGTGTAAGAGCACAGGATATAGAGAGTAGGACAAGGGTAGCGGCTGAGTGGTAGGCAGTGCCATTGCAGAACTGGACCGCACGCATGGTGGAAAGGGTCAGCATCTTAATTAGAAAACATTTAGGCAATTGTATGTTTGTTAAATATATTTGTCTTAAACAAATTAAACATTGCTATTGAGCCACCTGGTTCTTTTGACAAGAAGAAAGCCAGAATAACTTTAAGGTCAAGGTCTTTGTGAGCATAATGCATATACACTGTCTGGCCTTCTCAATGAGAGCAGGTTGTAGCTCACAAAAAGCTGCAGGTTAGGGCAGTGAAACCACAAACCTATTACACTGCTCCCAGCTCAGTCACTGCTTGCCCATGAGCACCCAGGTCACTGCTTTCCAAACAACACTCTGCCACAAATGCCTTCCCTGCCTGCCTGGGTAACTATTTCCATGACAGCGGCATAAATGATAAGTACAAAAAATGAAAAAAGAGTGCATCTGAAAGGCTTTGGTATGTTTAAATAACAACCATACTCCACTTATTTATAGTGTTATTGGCATGTAAGCGCCAGCAACCTGCTTCCAAAGACCTCTCTTGGGCTCTTTGTAAGTGGTGAAAACTGATTTCTATTAACAGAGCTTTTCAAAGAAAGGCAAAGTAAGTGAGAGAACCAGGTAATGAAAAGTGATCAACATTATACATGGTTGCTGTTTAAGGCATTTAAGTTAACATGATGCTAACTAGTTATTGTACAGTGCACAACAGCACTGGTATGGACTTTGTTGGTTTCTTTGTAGACTGAATTTATGATGAACTTCGTTAAGATTAATGGTAGGGTGCTATATGTAGTAACATACAAAAATCTGCTATATTACAAAATATAAAATCTTGAAAGAGGACTACTGTTGTATGATTAATTTAAAGAACAGATATTCAGAAATCAGAGATAGATCATCTTTATTTTGTACATTCCATTCACTTTGTGTTGAACATTAAGATGTATTAAGCTCAATGCATTTCAACAGAGCGCTTCATCAGGGCCCATAAAATAAATCACTTTGGTAACTTACAAGTAAACAGAAATACAACCCATACTCATATAAACTAACAGCTGTACTAACAATAAAATTAACTACATAATTCTTACCCTCAAGGCATGTATCTTGGTTTCGACTCATCCTTTTCTTTGATTACAATATTGACAACTTTTAACCACTTACTGTTTTACAAAACCTTAGGAAGAAAATGTTAACAAACATAATTATCTGGATGGCATTTATAACAAGGGACTTAACATAACTAGCTCTGCTTGACTTAAGTTAAATCATCATCATGCTAAGAGACATCCAAATTAGAGACAACAAAGTATGTCTGTTTTATTGAGCTTACCAGTGTTAACAAGTCTACTTTCAAACAATTATACACTGTAAACCCACCACACTAATATATGAGTGACCAGTTAAGATACTTCAAACACCTGTTCTCCTTAGGATCAGTTACATATACACATGAGTGATACCAACTGTCGTTTAACCCAGAGAACTTAGTTCATGCCTCATTTCATAAAGGTACCTAAACGTGCAACACACAAGACAATAATAACAATACACCTACTAACTACCTGTTGTGAAATTGTTTTGAAAACTGTGTGTTTCATTCAAATCCGGTCAGTATCACAGTTTCTGTAAATTAAAGAGCTACAAATAGAGCAAAACAGAGAGCTAGTTTCAGTTGCACATGAAACAGTTGTTAGATCTGTAGTTAGATTAAATCATTCAAAAAAATACAGAGAACAATTTGGAATGTCTAAAGAAGAAATAATGGAATGGATAAACTGAGGTGCTAGGACTCAGGAAAGAAAATCAAGAGCAGGCCGAATTGACAGTATTTGGAACAAAAAATGTATCATGTAAGGCTCTTACGAGGTATTACAGAAGTTTCAAACACATTTAAATTACCAAATGGGGAAATAGCTGGGAAAGGATTTTCATATGCACATCTGGGGCTGATCTAAAGAATAACATTCGGGGTCTCCAGTGCAGACCAAAATAAAAAAAAACAGGCATTGCATATGTGACTTATGGTGGATATGCAAACCTCTACACGCTCATGGACACATTCTGAAAAACTGTTTATGTATTGAAGATGCAAACATAACACAGGACCTTTGCACTAGATTTGCATTTCCAGTGACAGTCAAAATATTTTAGTTCAATACTATAGCCAAAAATAACATACATTGGCATACCACTCCGCACCAATACTAGGAGTGCTGAAAAAGGGTTATTACCCTTTGAGAACAATGGGTGGGAATTTGATATTGCTCCTTTCAACACCAAACAAACTCACGTTCATATTTTGTGTTTTGTTTCTATTTTCGCTAGTTTTCCGTTCTAGATGCATTCTTTTCAAATATACATATTACACACTTTTGAAATAACACTGGTCTTGACTAAAAATAAATAAATAAAAATATGGCAACGGTAGCTGCACAGGGCCTAGTAGAGAGATTTTTGTTACTAATTTATGGAGACTTATAATGGATTGTGGATGACTAAAGAGGAAAGAGGTTACACAGGTTCTTGTTTAAGTTTTTGAACTGTGGAGATATTTGTTCTCTAAACTATAAACGATAGCTCAAAGGAACACACAAAAGGTGAAATGCACACAAACTTAGGCTAGTGTTAAAATGAGAAAACAACATATTCCCTCTGTACTGAGCATTTGACCTGTGATAGGCGGAGTAGGACGAGCTTCCACTTGATTGACATTAGAGGGGCGATGGACATTGGAGGGTAGACTGATGCCAGACCCCATTTGCACTCCTCCCCTTGCCTCCTTCCACTGAGTAATGGCCACGGTAGTTCTTAAGACATCAGAGGGGTTTAAATCCAACTGAATTACATTGAGGCAGGGAGAGAGAGTATTAGTATGCGGAATGCCCAAACATTGGAGACTATTGTCATGGATCATTATTGGCTTAAATAATACAATTGGGGAGGGGGGAGGGTGATGCAATACGTTAGGCAATAGGCAATATATGCCCTGTTTCCTCAAGAGCAACATAATCTAGGTGCACAATGCCAATTTCAGGGATGTCAGAGCTACACAAGGGTACTCCATTTCAGGTTCACCAGAGACTGCTGCAGGATGGCTATTAAATTGACAAGACAATGCGTCTTGGCAGGCTCAGCAGTACTGACAGACACCATGGTTAAATATGTGATGTCTCAGTGGTGGTGGGGAACTGGGCGAGTGGGGTGATGGTTAGGATGGTGGATATGAAGTCACAGAAACTGCTCAGTGTCTTCGCCTTCCCCTGTTTTGGTTGAGGGCATGCAGTCCAAAATCACAGAGCTGCTTGCATACCTTTCCGAAGTCCTGGCTGTGGTGAGAGGCCACTGTAATTCTGTGATGGACTCTGCTTTGGAAGTTATGGCATCTGCGGCTGCTCTCACACGCAGGGCCTTAAGTCATGGGCCTCGGCGATGGGTATGATAGACACTTGGCGTAGATGGGATGGACACAAGTCAGTATACCAACAACTCAGCAGTGCAAATGTATTTTTTTTTTTTTACCATACCTGCCATAAACACTAAGGAGATATGGGAGTCTGGATACTCCCCATGGGGTCTGTCAGGCAACTCTCTAGTACAGCTGACCCTCTGTTGGATGAAGAGGGAACCGGGAGGGCTATGGTGCCTCTACTCCTAGTTGCTTCATGACAAATGCCTTGTTGACATGCTCTGGAAGGATTTAGCTGAATCCTTTGAGATTAACCTTCGGTGCCCCCAGCACTAACCCTTTTAAGGCAGGGGAAGCTGATGTCCTGCGCTTGCGTGAAAGAAAGGGACTAGCTCCATGCAATTTCAGACATGGAGCGGGAGATTAGCCACCTTGAATCTCGAATGTCAGGTGCAAACTCCAAAGAGCTTGGTAGAAACCTTGGCCAGGTTCCACTTAAGATTCGCCAGGACTTGCTTGGCGCACCCCAGATGGCTTGGTCACTTTCTCAACAGCGTATATACGAACTGGGTGACAAAGCTGGAAAGCTGATATACTGGTAGGCAAGCCGAGATGTGGCAATTAGATTAGAATCACCAATGTGTCATACTTTGGGGAGTTATCTCACAAGCAGCTTGCAGATAGCAGACACTTTCAGAAACTATTATCAGGCACTATATAAAGCCGACATCCCACCACTACTCGAAAAGGACAGAACAAAACTAAATTATCTTCTGCTCCCCTCTCTGACAAAGGGAAGGTCGGGAATTTGACCTTCCTATTACCATTAAAAAGTACAACAGAACATCACTGCTCTCCCGGCAGGAAAAACACCTAGCCCAAACGGGTTCCGTTCTGATTTTTCTTTTGTTTTTGTTTTTTAATTCTCATCTTTTGACAGCCCACTTACTTAATCTCTTTGAGTAATTGAGGAGCCATGACCCCTTTCCACTGGGCCTGTGCAGTGCCACCACTGTTGTTATATTAAAGGAGGGAAATTGCCATAAGATTGGACCTCCTTTTGCCAAATTTCTCTTATTCATCTAGAAGTTAAGATACTCACTAAGATTCTGGCTGATTGATTAGTAAAGGTAATCAGATCACCCATTCAACCGGACTAAAATGATTTTATGCCCACACATGGCTCTTGTCACTGCCTTTGCAGAGTGCATGACGCCTAGCAAAACTCCAAGAACTCACCAGTGATGCAGAGTTGAACACAGTGGATTTTTAGAAGGCCTTCAACACTGTGCCTTGGCTCTTCCTGTAACCGTGTCATGGAGAGTCTACGATTTGGGCCTTATTTTTCGATCCTATGTGCAAGCCCCTTATATAACTACTTGGGCCAGAGTTAGAGTCAAAACACGTTATTATCTTCTCCACTTCAGAAGAAGATGGGGTACACAACAGGGGTGGCCACTGTCTCTGCTGTTTGCTATCGAGATGGAGCACCTGGCACAGTAAGCAACTGTGCTGTTGGTCTGGTGGATGCGAGGACTGGGTCTCCTAATAAGCAGATGACTTCCTCCTTTACCTGCAGCGCCCCTGTGACCCCCTGTCCAGGTTGGCCCATTTCCTTGGCGGTTAAGTGAGACATGGCAGGTTTATGAGGAAACTGGGACAAAACGGTATATGTTCCATTGAGATGGAATTCCAGAGATACCATATAATACCTCCCAGCTGAAATTACAGAAGAAACCTTTAAATACTTTGGGATGAAGATCTCAATGGATACAGGCAAAATCTGAGACGTAAAAATATCTCCACTGTTCTGGTGTGCGAAGGGCTGGGCTACCCTCCCTCCTAATATAATAGAGCACAATGCCTTTTTTTAAATGACAACCTTGTCCAGGTTTCTGTTCATTCAGCAGAATTATCCTCTTCCCCTTTTGCAACCCTTCTTTCAAAACCTACATGCCATGCTGAAACGGGACACCAATTAACAAAGCATCCCTAGTTAAGTATAAGCAACTGACGTATAATGGGGGGGTTGGAAACACCAGACATTCAGGCCTACTATTAGGCCTCCCAGACAGTCCCTGTAAAAGATTGGATTTCTGCTGATACGTCTGAAACTTCATGGTCTTTTTCTCATTACTTCATGGATGCTCACACAACCTCTACATCAACACAGTAGGGAAGCCATGAGACAAATATGTTGGTTGGGGAAACTAACAGCGGAGACCCCACTATATAGTGGGACTCTGCTACCACAGGTGCCGAGACTGGAGTGTTTTCAGAGATGGAATCCAATAAGGATTCCTACTTCATGGGATGTACAACTAAGCACATCAAATCACTCAAACAGTTGTCGCAGGAGTTTAATCTCCAACTATTGAAATATTCTAGTACCTCCAGATTCGGCATGCATTGGAACCCCGGGGAGATCAGCTACAACAGTGGCACAGTTTAATCTACTAGAAGTCAAAATAACATTTCAACCCCTTGGCTAAGAGGGCATCACAAGGGTCTACTGTGATCCAGATAGGAGGGAGATCTCGGAAAATTAGAAGACAAGGAGTGAGTTGAGCCTTGCATGCCTCCCCCTAAACCCTAGTGATTTCAGCCAGACTATGATTAATTAAAATTTAAGTGCCTACATACAGTGTATTTTAATCCCTCCAGGCTCTTGCGTATGAGGCAGAACCTAATCACCTTGTGCTTTAAGTGTACTCACCAACCTGCGTATTCCCATCACATCATTTGGGAATGCCCAATGATAGCACTTTCCAGAAATAGAGACCTAATATTTGCCACTGACCTAAACCCAAAGGTAGTAATTTCGGGCATAATGGGAAATTCCAGGGCACAGTGTGTGCTGGCAGGACAAGAGATGGGATTCTTAGAAGCAAAAAGGGATATTGCCCATAAGGAGAAATCAATCCTCTCCCTTTTCCTCCAGCCCAACAATGACGGACTGGCTCCTAGCCGTGGGCCACTCTGCCCCACCAAAGAAAATAGACTGAAGTACCATGGACTCAGTACCACAAAGGAACCATGTTGCAGTGCCCTCCCCTCTTGACCCCTTAGTATTTACACATTTGTAGAGATCGCATTTCTTTATAGACGTTTCCTGATACTCACCGAATCTCTCACTGGTCATTAATTGTGCTCCTTGCTGGTATAGGGTGCACCTTTGTCACTTTATTTTATTTTTCCTATACTTGTGTTTGTTCAGTATGAAAACAATAAACGATTTATTTTAAAAAACTGAAGCAAAACAATTTACAAAAGTGAGCAGACAGCTAATGCTCATTACAGTCATATTTCACAAATATCGCTCCCAACAAAACAAGAGCCTAAGTCCAATTCAAATTAAGCACAATGCTGTTCTGCACCGTGCACAGGCTGGCAACTTAGGAAGGGGTTTGAACTAAAGCAAGAAAGTACATTGCCTTCTGTCATGCCGGATATGTGTTGTATTTCACTAAGATGGGAGAGAGATGTCATGGCATGGAATTAATGCTGAAACATTGAAGCCCTGATCCTCCGGGGACACCAGTCCCTGTCCCTGAAACTGAACAAGAGGTGTGGGAAGGAGTATAGCATTAAAATAAAAATAGGAAAAGATTGCAAAAACAAACAACAACGTCGGAGGCCAGTAGAGGGAGTGTTTACTAAAGCTGATCCAGTAAGAATGAATGCAATAGACACTTGCCACTAAGACATGCAATAATCCTCAAATTGCAGGTCCAAAACACGGCAAAACTGACCTTACCGTTTATCCTTCCAAAGCCAGTGACTTGAGCACCAGTGAAACATAAGAAGAGGGAACCAAGTAGCACAGAAAATAAGTAAACATCGCTGAACAAGGGGATAATTTGTGGCAAAAAAAGCCAAGAGAGGAGCCAGGAAGAGGGGTGTCAAAACATTTAAACAGGGAAAAAAATGAAGGATTTGGTATACAAGAAATCAATAAAAAAGTATGAACACAGGGTTACCACAGTACAGTAAGCAATGAAAGCAACTGTTTGCTGTCACATCACACCATAATTTCCGAAGACAGTGGATCACAAAAGGCTACTACCTAACTGAAAGTGCTAAACCCTCCCCCGATCCTTATAAAAGGATGATTCCCAAAATTAAGAGCAGAGGTGTGCGAGATGGTTGGAGTCGATGGTTGAGACTTGCTTGAAGCAGAATGTGAACCAAAGGACAAATTAACTTTCTCCTCGATCCACCTGGGCATGATAGCAAAAGCCTAATCACAACATTCCCTATGCAAAAAAAAATGGAGACATATACAAAACTTAAATTAGGCATCTGTGCACACTGAAACCCTAAGCAATATATGGACCATGAGTCACATTTACAACCCCGGCATTCCAGGAGCCTGGTGAGCCACTGCAGCTTTTTCAACAAGACTTCTAAAACTGATAAAACACTGCTTTGAAAACCATCACGAACAAAGATGCATTCGACTGCGGCCATAGTGGGTTGCCTATCACCAACCACCAGCTTTTTTTGATATTGGAGACAAATCGTTAAGTGGGGTTGCGGATATTTTTATGGCTCATTTTTAACCTCTTATATTGGACGACCGAGTTTAGAGAACCATATTTTCTCCTAAATAACTAACAGATCTCAACATTGTTTTTAGTAAATATTTTAGGGTAGCAAATTAGCGGGACATGATTTTAAGAAGGCTATCTTTTTACCCCTTTTCCCGTTGTTTATCATCATCAACTCTGGAGTATCAATGGCAACCAACACGATAATCCAAAAGGCTTTCGTTTCTCATGGAAAGGTACCGATGAAGCTCGCTTTTCTTCGATACAGTATTTCTTTCTTTTTCTTAGCACAGTGTTTCGAAAGGCACTGTTTTTCTGATGAATAACACTTTATGTGCAGCCCTTCTTTTAGTAGTAGTTTCTTATTTTTAATCGTAATATCACTATAGTAACATATTCCTTATTTTTACAAGCACAATTCCACTCCTTTTCTATGCAAACCACTCAATACTTCAACAACACAAAAAGATAGGGCTCAGCAAAACAAAATGAGACTGGTCTATGAATACAAGGAAGCACCTTTTCCTTGCATTTCGTTTTGTTTGTTATAAGGACACATAAGCAGCGGCAGCAGTAAAACTATAACGCACCAATCTGCATGCAAGAACGGTCTCCTAGAATCTGTTTAGTTAGCTAATATGGCACCAGATGTCCCTTCTTTGAAAAACGGGCGGGTTAAATAGGGCACACGTGTACTTCTCAGTATTTCTGACCAGAGGTTATTTCTTTACACTAGGTGAACAGATACAAACTGATTTGAGGCTAGAAGGCCACCTTTATTATTATAGTTGGTACAAATTTTAGACATTGGGTTGGAGAATGACTAGAGGTTTAAATACTCTAGGTGAGCTCACTCGGAGTCCAAAGTCAGCAGTGACCCGCGAAGAGCCCTTTGCCTCACCAACAGTGACACTAGTAGAGTTAAAAAACAAAACAAAAAAAAACACTCTGGTCTTACAAAGATGCAGAGGGGTATACTGTTCCAACAACAGTTGCCACTCAGCTAAAGCGATTAAGGTTATAAAGCAAGCTTATTTAAACAAAGGAAATACGTAATCTAAAATACTAATGAAAAGTGAAAAACGGAAATAATAGACTTTAGCCGCTTAAATTCAAAGTTAAGTACAATAATACTGGACATCATTAATGTTAACTACATCAACAATGGCAAATAAGGATCATTAAGGAAAAAATAATTATGAAGTTAGGACTCTAAAGCACAATTTCAAATTAAATAAGAAGCCCCCAACCTACAAATCATAATACAATTTCAGTACCATTACGTTTGTATTTAAGGAAAGAAAAAAATATGAGCATATTAGTGATACCAAGAGCAAGATAAAGCAACGATCAGTTATGTCATTACTGAAGATAAATATGGGAAACAAAAGAGAAAATCAGACCAGTAGTTTACGCAAAGAGACCTTTGCGGGACCATCCCAAAGGGATTACATGAATAGAGAGGATGACCCAATTAAATAGAGATCAAATAGCTTAAATATACAGGAAGCCAGGGATTAGACCAGCAGTGTCAAGCAGAGAAGATACTCGGGGATCAGATAATTTATGCTGTGATCAAAAGAGTGAACAGTGAAAATTGCATTGGAGAAATAAAATTGTGATGTATAAACAGCCTGCTAATGTTGAAATGATTTAAAATATTGTTTGCCTAATTTTCCCATTGTGAAGACGAAGTATTCAATTTAGGTTCACTGGAGAACTGTGTCTGATGAACAAACGAGTTACCCGTGAAGAATTACGGGATGATTTTAAGGTGCTTCTAATCGCAGCCTCCTGGCATTGTGCCAATCCGTAAAGGTGTTGGGTCTGGTCAATTATATATCCAATGCTTCCTACGTTTCAATGTGTTTTGTGCATTGTCTCATGGCAAACAATGATGTATTGCACTGCTACTTGATTAAAGGTTTTTTGTGACTACGTGGACAAAACACGAGCCTGGGAACCCCAAAGATGGCATTTGTCTACATTAACTATGATTTCAGAGTATAGCCAAGGTTTGGGGGCAAGCCAATGAACTTCAGTGTGCTCTCAGCCTGAAGTTCTGCAAACAATAAGCACTTGCTAGGTTATCTGGCCAAGGAAAGTCCTGGGCTTCACTTGTGTACTATGATCAAGAAGCAGGGGTATAGGGGCCAAAAGAGGAGGTGGGACATAAGGCTTCCATTCTTATTTTCTTCTGTTCCCACGAGGTATTATAATAGCAGGTTTCTCTCTATGACCCAGAAAATTCATTGGGAGCTGTGCATTGATTTCTATTTGCTTTTTATTAGCTTCTATTCGCTTTATAAATACAGTCTTGCCAGCCACATGTTTTCCAAAACATAACTCCCAATCAACACTCTTTCACCATTGACATGTCACTCAAATTATACTCCCTCCCAACACAGCAAAAGGTGTAGATCAACAGACCAACCCACCCGAGCCACTGACTGCTTTCATTTTGAATGACTGCATTTTGCCCTCACACGGACACCTGAAAAACAGTTTCCCAGAAACCCAAATTGTTAGATGTTAGATAATGAGTAGTGAGCTCTCTAGTAACTGCTTGTGGAACTACATCTCCCCTATTGGAGTGTAGCACCTGCGCTGTCAGTATGCAGAAAACACTAATTTCAAAGCCCAAGCATATAACAGCCACATTGCACTATTAAATGTACTTGTACTAACCCAAATACTCAAAGTACGTCCTGCGGGTCTCATGCGGCCCCTCTGACCTTTACATGCGGCCCCTGGGGCAACAGGAGCACTGGGCAGCTGTTTGCTCGACTCTGCACTAACAAAAATATTAAATACTCACACAATCATTTATTTCAAACTTAATTGGTGCTAAAGAAAGGAAGTAACTAGGGACTCCTGCACTCAACTTTAGAAACGCTTTAATTTTTAAAGACATCTTGCAGCATAAGTGAAAAACTAAGACAGTCTCTTCAAAATTAATTAAGTGTATTTAGTTAAAATGCAGAACCGTTTCGCCTTAGTACAATTTATTTTATCAGTGCATTGAGATGTATTCCTTTTAAAGTGATAGTTTTCAATCATAAGTTTGGAAACATTATTTCCCTTACCCTGAGAACACCACCAATAGTAAATTAAAGAGGCAAGTCACTTGGTATGTGAACTTTATGGGTGGCCTGGGTTCCTACCATACATAAACAACATTATAGTTTATTAAATCAAACATAGAAGCAGATTTTGTGCAGCGCACACCATGAATCATGTATTTTGAGGTCATCCTCAATGTGATAATGCAGAAAAAGGAGGGAAGTGACACTAAACAATTGCCTAGATTCACACAATTTGGAAAAGTGGGTAAGCCGGGATGAAGTCCAGGTTTTCTGGTTTCCCATTGTTTATTTCAGCCACTAGATGTATATCCTTTGCTTCCCCTACGCCTACCTTGCCACCAATCCCCCTAGTCACCCCACCGCCACCGCCCTAGCATCAATGCGGCCCCCCCAGGCACGTCACAGACCAAACTTTTTGGCCCCTGGGAAAATGTTTGCGAGTACCCATGTACTAACCAGTGAATAGAAAGACCTGTTATAGTGAAATATGTGTTTTGACCACTGACTTTGTGTTGCACCACTTCGCACCTGGATTAGCTGTCTAGTGTTCACCAGTTGCAGACTACATTTTGTATTCAGTTTAGCTGCCTGTTGGCTTTATCGTAGTATTAGACACTGCCATGTTAAATCTGTTCGAACTTTAACATTGTAAACTGTGCTTGTTTTCGTGCTTTTTCTCACCAAGGGCTCTGGTTGATAAGGATGTACTCAGACGGCAGTGAACGGTCTTGTTTTGATTTGACACCATGGGATTGTGGCCAAACCCCAACTTGTTATTTTCAAAGCAGACCTAAACTAGCCAGCATGTTTGAATTGCTAAATGAGGGGGGGGGGGGGGGGTGTTCTTCCAGAAAGCTCCTTCTTGTTTTTAAGATATAAAAAGACCCAGTGCGACAGTGAGAGTGGCCTCAATCCGGATTCTTGACGTTGGATGCCTGATATCTGTCCCGTGAGGGTGGAGATCTCTTTCTCTTTCGCAGTCAAACACGGTCATCATCTTGCTGGCATGAGAAAGATGAAGAGCTTGGCAGGCCCTACGGTGATTAATTTTTACTTAATTATTTGCTTTGCAGTATGATATAATATAAATACATATATTTGCTGTGTACATTGCAGTGGAGAATAATTTTGGTATATTTTTCTTTCATTGCTGTGACTATTTTAAACATCTGCTTTCAACATGCTAATCTCCTTTAAGGAACCTCGTGGTGAAATAATAATAAATGTCTTCTTTGAACTAAGAGGTGCATTCCAGAGATTTTTGTCAGCTAGGTCATTAGTGAAAGCAAAACACCTGTAAATACTAGGGAGTGATCACAAACTTAAAATGTTTTGAAATATATAATTCTGATTCATTATGGAGCCACTTTGGGAAACTATCTTATGGCACGAAAGCACAAATAATTAAAATAGCAAAAGTGTGTATGCAAATGTATATAGTAAAGCCACACCTCCTCATCTTGGTGCAGATCATTTGAATTAGTTGCTTCTGACATAAGCTCGACCTCTATGAACAAGAGGAATTGCAGCTTCATGAAAATGTTTCAATGTTTTTTAAGTTGACTTGTGCAGGACACTTATTACATTTTTTGTACAACCCTCAACTTTGTGAAGGCCATTTAAAGCACCCGATTCTTATTCAAGAGGGACATTTAGTAACAATGCAAGTTATTACAGCATTGCGACAGATTTATTAGGCAGTTGCTTCTTCTTTGAGAGGTCTAGTAACGACTTGTAGAACTGAAGCTTCATATAAGCATTTGAATGCTTTTGCATCTAACTCAACAGGGACACCTAGTAATGACTGATGGAACTGCAGCTTCAGTTAAGAATTTCAACACTTCCAAATTTGACTTGTGAGGACAACTAGTAATGACTTGTGGAAGTGCACCCTCATGCAAGAATTGTGTGGTATCTGGCTATTGCTAGGATAGAGGATCTATGTTAAAAGTTCTATGTTCTGGTTTTATGGCTCTGGCTTAGAAACTGAGAGGGCTGAAGATAAGACAGTTGGCTGGAGGCTGGAGTCATTTTTCTGGAATAACGCATCATTTTCTACTCCCCTATCCTAAGCTTCATTTATGAAAATACCACAGATTGGCGATGAGTGGCGAACATACCTTTTGGAGGACTGCAACTTCCTCTGTCTATTCACTCCACTTTTTTGGGGGGGAGAAACAGGTATTGTGTCAATATTTGTGCCAAGATATAATGTTTCCCAGCATTCTCTGAAGACTACCCTCCTGTTGCTCTTGTATTTTTGGGAAAAGCCTTTCCAAGAGACCAATAACACTGCACTTTATTGTTGTATATCCTTTATGACTTCAACTTTACTTGTGTCTAGGGAGATAAAGCTTTCACCCATACTTTAATAATTATTTAAAGGTCTGTGGCACACATCTTTGGGCAGAAAACTTCCTTGCTCCTGCATTGCTTAGGATCCAAAGGGTAGGACATATTTGAACATCTGTGTGATTTATCAGATAAAGAAGGAAGGGATGCTGGCTCAAGTGTAAATAAATATGAAATGTGCATGAAAAAGTTGGACAGACATTATCTACCTAGGCTGTTCATAGTTTTAGAAAGGTACCATTTTGGTATGAGTGTGGAACAGTTTGATGAATCAGTAGAAAATTATGTGACCGCTCTAAGGCAGTTAGCATCCACTTGCAATTCCAGTGGCAATACTGAAAAGCAGATAAGGGACCAATTCATGTTGAGGTGTGCTAATGATAGATTAACAGGTGAGTTGTGGTGGAAGGAAGATCCTAAACTTAGTGAGGTTTTAACTTGTAGCAAAACAAATTGAGCATTCTCAGGCATCTGTCAATAAACTAAGCCAAAATTCTGCAAAGACAACTGAAATACAGATTGTTAATGCTGTCAGTTCTAAACCTACACCGACATCTAGGAACAAAAACGTACAAAGATATAAGGGAGCATGCTTTAGATGTGGGACACTGGGCCAACAGTAAAGATTGCCCTGCTGTCAAATATTAGTGCAATGTTTGAAGGAAGAAGAACAAAAAAGGACATTATGGCAAGAGTTGCAGGGGTGATATGACTTCTAACATTGTGGATAAACATAAGGGAAAGGTCAATGATGTGAATGCAGTAAGAGAACTGGTTCTATTACAAGGTTCTGGTACTGTCAATGAAGTGAAAGACGTTGTTGGGCATCCCACAGATACTGTATTGGTGAATGACACTGGTGTAGAAATGATGATGGATTCTGGTTCAGGTCTGACTTTAATATCACATGTTACGTTTGATAAATACTTTAAAAGATACGTTAAGCTGTTTGAGCCGGATATTAAGTCTTATGCTTATGGAGGCATGCCTATAGAGTTGATTGGTTACTTTGGGTAAAGTATATATTCCGGTGGAGGGGGAATACTGTGCTGAGATGACCCCATCAAAAGTTATTGGGCATAACATTAAACCCCGATGCCAATCCTCAAGTCCAAGTTCAGGTTAACTATGTTAATAAATTACGTGAGGTGTTGGTGACAGAGTTTCCCTCCGTCTTTTTATCAAGCATAGGATGCTTGAAGAATTACTTGCATGATATAAATCGTAAGGCAGACTCCTTTTTCGTGCAAGGCAAGTAACATTCCCTATAGTGTTAAGGAACCTGTCAAACAAGAATTGGATAGGTTATGTAGTGAGGGAATCACTGAACATGTGGAAGCAAAAGAGTAGATGGTTCCCATTGTGCAAGCTCTGAAGTCCAATAATGAAATCAGGTTGTGTACTGATTTGAGGGAACTCAATAAGAGTCATGGAGGACAAGTTAACAGAAATGGTGGGGACTCCTTCTGATGGTTCAAAACACTGGATTTCACCTGGGCATACCATTAGGCCACACTCACTAACTGTTCTAAAGATTTTACTTTGTTTACCATGTCTTTTGGTAACTACAGATTCTATCGTATGCCTGTTGGCCTCTGTTCTGCTGCCTTGGTATTTCAGAAGTTGATGACTAGAATATTTGGTGGTATGGAAAAAGTTCTGTATTTCCAGGACGATATTTTGGTATTTGGAAGTGACAAGGAGCAACATCTGAGTAAAGTCAAGGATGCATTGGAAATTTTGAGTACAAATGGGGTTACTCTCAAAGTTAAAATATGTAAATTTGCCCTGGAGGAAATAGATTATTTGGGACATGTCATTTCAGCCAAGGTAGTTTAGCCTAAGGATGACCTTGTCAATACCATACAGAAATTGGCAAGGTCGGAAGAAAAAGGAAGATGTAAAACGTTTCGGTGATGGCAGAATTTTACTCTCGTTTTGTGCCAAATTTTGAGAGTAGGACTTGTGCTTTAAGGGGATTGTTGAGAAAAGGTGTAGTCTTTAAGTGGAGTGAGCAATGTGAAAGAACATTTTCAGACATCAAAGTGAGTTTAAGGGATGCACAAAATATAAGTACCTTTATCTCTGGATTATTGTGTTCGATCTCTACTGATGCCACTGACAAGGGTGTTGGAGCAGTGTTGAAATAAGTGCAATGTGATTACAAAGACATCATAGCTTTTTCCATCCAGGGCGCTGAGAGGGTTAGAGTCAAGATACTCGAACATTGAAAAGGAGGCATTGGTGATATACTGGGATATAAGAAAGCTCAGAACGTTTTTATGGAGACAGAGTTTTAATGTGTATACTGATCACAAACCTATGCATTAAATTTTTTGAGAACAAGGGATTTGGTTCTGTATCTGGTCGCATTGGCAAGTGGATTGTGTCACTGCAGGATTTTCAATTCAATGTGAGGTATGTGCCAGGCATTACTAGTAAAGCAGCAGTTTGTCTTTTGCAGTTGGTGATGTCTGATAGTTGTAATGGCAAGGGGGATTGCTGGGTAGATGATGTCAAAGAGTGCATGCTTACAGATGGGTGCAATGCAAAAAAAAGTGGTTAGATGAATTGAATAAGGATGGTGCTCTTTAGTGCGTAAGAGAAGATCATCAAGGGAGGAGCCTGGGATGCGTCCAATTAGAGTGAGAACATTTTTTGCAAAGTGTATGATCAATTGCCCGTAAACAAGCCAGTCATAAAAAACCTAAGGCTGGTATCTCCAGAAGTACTGAGAAAACAATAGATTTAGCGCACACTGGACATCTTGGCATAACTTAAACAAAGAAGGGATTACTGCGGCTAGGCATGGATGTACAAATTGAACGTGTCATAAGAGTGTGTGTTGAATGTTCTATAAGTGACCAACCAAGAGAGTGAAAACACCCCACATGATGTGTACGGATGTTCCTTTAGAGCTGGGAGAAGATATTGCCCTAGTCATTCTGGGGCATGTGAGTGTGGGGTCCAATTCTTTTTTTAAGTTGAGCATAAGTATTTGACCTGGTGTATACTTAAGTATACTTGTATTGTGGGCTTAAAACAATTTCATTTGTTGGTTTGCAGTATCGTTTAAAAATCCTTGCTCGCTAGCGGTCAGTTCTGCCTCTGCCCCTCCTTTTTCCTCTTTCAGAACAGGGACTAACTACTGTATAATTACACTTTGTTGTGTTTATCTTTTCTTTGGGGAAAATTTTTTCCTTTGGCTCCTACTGGTCTTACTGATTGCCTGTGTTCAGCTACTACGCTGTAGCTGCTTACATTTTAAAACAGCATTGCATTTTAAAACTGCATGCCTCCCTCCCACCTCCTTGTTTTGTAGTTGTTGCTTTTCATGCTCAGGGTGGCGATAGCTGCACTTTACCTTACAGCTAATGCGCAGTGCCCACTTTACAGCCACTGCGAGCACTTCCCAGCCGCCGCTAGCACTTCCCATCAGTACTCGTTTTGTTTACTTTGCTTTTCAAACAGATGTGCAAACAGAACAGGCCGCCTAAAATGGCTTGCTGTCATGTATCTTGCAGCTATAGCGCGGCACTCATATCACGGTCCCCGCTAGCACTTGCCATCAGTGCTCATGTTTTACAGCGCTTTATAAACGGTGTCCAATTTAAAGGTTATTCATCCTTCACCATTCCAAGATGGCCGTCACATTTACTACGTCACACAGGGCAGCTGAAGTAGTATTCTGTTGAACTGCTACGGAGTTTTCCCTGCCAGCACATCTTCTCTGTTCATGGGCTGGTTGGTTTATCCTTCTCATGGGCCGGGAGCTCCTCTGTGGCTACTGGTTGCGATTCTTCATTGTGTGGCTGTGAGCCCTTAAGTCCCATGTGATGGACGTGACAGTGTTGTTGAGGCACTCGCTCACAGGAAAAGTTGACCCTCGTATTGTCCGCAATAGGACCCCCTCCATGTTCAACCTACTGCCTCGCAGGGACAAGGTGAGAGCGCTCTTGCGACGGCAGCAGAAACACTGTTTTGACCATGCAAAGATCAGCAACATTTTGCTATTAATAACAATAAAGCAGCCATCTGCATAGCGAAATACTTATATGGACACAGTCATTTACAATTCCAATAGCTCTATCTCTTGCAAATGCAAGACCTATATCATTGCAAATGCTTGTATTTACTAGTTTTAATGGATATGTCTTCTAGATGGCCTGAAGTCACAGTTGTGTCAGAAATCACCATGGTATCTGTGTTTAGATTTTTTGAAAAAATCTAAAGCAAACAGAGCAATCTTGGGTTTATTCTCACTGACAACGGTGTTCATCTTACATCATATGCGATGGAAAAAGTATTGTGGGAGAGGAGTATAGTATACAGGAAATATTCACTCTGTCTTCCCCAAATAATTGGTATGGTGGAGAAATTTAACAGAACTTTGAAAGAGTGTTTGCAGTTGGCAAGAGTGAGTGTGAAAGATTGGAAGGAAGAGTTGTGGAAAAAGATGGAGGCTTACAGGTTCACTATGTATAACAAAACTGGCCAAATCCCTTTCAAATTGTTTCCAGGAGAGGACCTAATACCTCAGTGTCTGTATTGGATGAAAAGGAACATAGTTCTGAAAGAATTTGAGTTGTTAGGACACAGTCTAAAGATGTCAGAGGAGTGTGTATTGAGAGAAATAAAACAAACAAGCTAAAAGGAAGCAGACCTATGACTTACGTAAAGATGTTTCTGATGTCAAGGTGGGCATCGGAGATTTGGTTGTAGTAAAACTTCCATTCTAAATTCACCAAGCCAATCAATGTTGTTAAGTTGTTTACAAGCACTGTGAAACTTCAAGATCAATGCATCTGGATGCATTTGGAATCACAAACGTATCGCTGTTAAATAATTACATGAGGTATTGTGGAGGGTTTTCATGGTTGTATGTTGTGTAGTATTGTGGTTCCTTTTTCTCCTTTCCATTGTCTTGTGTGGTGTTTTCAGTGATACCTTTGCAGGGAGGATATGTGGTATCAGGCTCCCGCTAACATAGGGGATCTATGTTGTAAGTGCTGGTTCTATGGCTATGGTTTGAAAATTGTGAGGGCTGGACACGAGATGGTTGGTAGAGGCTGGAGTCCTTTTTTTCTAGAATAAAGCATAATCACTGTCTACTCGGCTATCCTGCGCTTCATTTGTGAAAATATCAAAGATTTGCATTTGACATGTGGGACAACTAGTAACAACTAATGGACCTGCAGCTTCAAGTTAGAATGTCAATACTATTGCATCTGACTCAATAGGAAGAACTAGCAATAAATAGTAGAACTGCAGCTCCCTATAGGAATTGCAATACTTTTGCATTTGACTTGAGAGACACTTAGTAATGCAGACCCACCAACTGATGTAGCAGAAATGTTAGTAATGTCCCTCATGTCACACTGATCATCTATACATCATTATGTATGTAGTATGTTAACAAAATCACTAATAGTTTTAATGTAAACTGATGCACTAAGAAGTTATGCTAGTGTGCATTTGTCTTAGTTTACTCACTGAAACATAGGTGGTATCAAGTTTAAATTACATGTTTGAAGAATTAATATAATGTTATTTTATTTTAGAGTCTAAACTAATAGTTTGCATTGAAACAATATTGAATTTCTAATTCTCAGTTGTAGGAGGGTGGCCTGGCTTATAGTGAGTATCTGATGGTACTTACACCCTGTGCCAGGTCCAGTTATCCCTTATTAGTGGATTAGTAGTGTTCTAGCAGCTTAGGCTGATGGGGTAGCTATAGCAGAGCAGCTTATGCTGAACTAGGAGACATGCAAAGCTCCTACTATACCACTTATATCATATAGGTATATACCATAAGAAACACAATACTCGGGGTTACTAAAAATAAAGGTACTTTATTTTAGTGACAATGTGCCAAAAATATCTCAGAGGATATACTCCCTTAGGAGGTAAGTAAAATACACAAATTATACACACAAACCAAAATCAGGTAAGTAAAACAGTCAGAAAGTAGTGCAAACACTGTAGAATACAATAGGATGCAATAGGACTAGGGGCAACACAAACCATATACTAAGAAAGTGGAATGCAAACCACGAATGGACCTCTAGGCTAGTGTAGTGTGTAGAGGGTCGCTGGGAGTGTACGAAAACACTAAGGGTGTCCAAGATACCCCACCCCAAGACCCTGAAAAGTAGGAGTAAAGTGTTGCTACTTCCCAAAGAGGACACCAAACTTGTGATAGAGGATTTTGCAAAGACCACAACTGACTGCAAAGCACTGAAGATGGATCCCTGGACCTGAGGACCTGCAAAGGAAGGGGACCAAGTCCAAGAGTCGTGAAAATGTCCAGGGGGGGAAGGAGCACACTAAACTCCAGATGAAGGTGCAAAATGGCTGCCTCTGGATGGAAGAAGCTGAAGATTCTGCAATAACGAAAGGTGCTAGGATCTTCTCTTTCATGCAGAAGATGTCCCACGGAGTGCTGGAGGATGCAGAGTCATTTCTTTGGCAAAAGACCGCAAACAAGCCATGCTAGCTGCAAAGGTCGCGGTTGAAGAAAAAGGGTGCTGCCCGGGCCCAGGAAGGACCAGGATGTCGCCACTTGGGAGAGGAGACAGAGGGGGCCCTCAGCGACGTAGAGAGCCCACGCACAAGAAGGTAGCACCCACAGAAGCACTTGAACACAAGTTCAAGAAGTCTGAACACGGTGTTGTCTCAACACTACAAGGGGCCCACGAAGCCGGAGGTCAACTCAGGGAGTTGAGCGATGCAAGACGGAGTGCTGGGAACCTGGGCTTGGCTGTGCACAAAGGATTCCTTCTAAAAGTGCATAGAAGCCCTAGCAGCTGCAGTTCACGCGGTGGACAGGATTACTGTCTGGAGAGGAGAGGAAAGGACTTACCTCCTCCAAATTTGGACAGTTGGACCACTGGACAGTCTGGGTCACTTGGGGCCACCACCTGTGTTCCAGGGGCCACGCTCGTCAGGATGAGAGGGGCCCCAGAGTACCGGTGATGCTGAAGTTTGGTGCCTGCTGGAGTAGGGGGAAGATTCCATCAACCCACGGGAGATTTCTTCATGGCTTCCAGTGCAGGATGAAGGCAGGCAGCCCCCAAAGCATGCACCACCAGAAAACAGTCGAGAAAGCCAGCAGGATTAGGCGCTACAATGTCGCTGGTAGTCTTCTTGCTACTTTGTTGCAGTTTTGCAGGCGTCCTGGAGCAGTCTGCGGTCGATCCTTGGAAGAAGTCGAAGAGAGAGGTGCTGAGGAACTCTGGTGAATTCTTGCAAGTTGTTATCTGAGGAAATGCCCACAGGAGAGACCCTAAATAGCCCTCAGAGGAGGATTGGCCAGCCAGTGAGGTGAGCACCTATGGTGAGCACCTATCAGGGGGGAGGTCTCTGACGTCACCTGCTAACACTGGCCACTCAGAGGCCTCCAGGGTGCCCTCACACCTCTGGATTCAAGATGGCAGAGATCTGGGACACACTGGAGGAGCTCTGGGCACCAACCCTGAGGTGGTGTTGGGCAGGGGAGTGGTCACTCCCCTTTCCTTTGTCCAGTTTCGTGCCAGAGCAGGGACTAGGGGTTCCCTAAGCTGGTGTAGACTGGCTTATGCAAGGAGGGTACCATCTGTGCCCTTCAAAGCATTTCCAGAGGCTGGGAGAGGCTACCCTTCCCCTGCCTTTAACACCTATTTCCAAATGGAGAGGGTTTAACACCCTCTCCCAGAGGAAATCCTTTGTTCTGCCTTCCAGGGACTGGGCTGCCCAGACCCCAGGAGGGCAGAAGCCTGTCTGTAGGGTGGCAGCAGTGGCAGCTGCAGAGAAAACCCCAGAGAGCTGATTTGGCAGTACCCGGGGTGTATAGTGGAGCCCCAGGGGTGCATGGGATTGGCTCCCCAATACCAGATTTGGCATGGGGGGACCATTCCATGATCTTAGACATGTTACATGGCCAAATTCAGAGGTGCCATTGTGAAGCTACATATAGGTATTGACCTATATGTAGTGCACGCGTGTAATGGTGTCCCCGCACTCACAAAGTCCGGGGAAATTGTCCAGCACTATGTGGGGGCAACTTTGCTACTGCAAGGGTGCCCTCACACTTAGTAGCTTTGCACCTAACCTTCACTAAGTGAAGGTTAGATGTATAGGTGACTTATAAGGTACTTAAGTGCAGTGTAAAATGGCTGTGAAATAACGTGTGCGTTATTTCACTCAGGGAGCAGTGGCAGTCCTGTGTAAGATTTGTCTGAGCTCCCTATGGGTGGTAAAAGAAATGTTGCAGCCCATAGGGATCTGCTGGAACCCCAATACCCTGGGTACCTAGGTACCATGTACTAGGGAATTATAAGGTGTTCCAGTGTGCCAATTAGAATTGGTAAAAATGGTCACTAGCCTATAGTGACAATTTTAAAGGCAGAGAGAGCATAAGCACTGAGGTTCTGGTAAGCAGAGTCTCAGTGACAGTCAGTCACTACACAGGTACACAAATTCAAGCCACAAACTATGAGCACTGGGGTCCTGGCTATCAGGATCCCAGTGAGACAGGCAAAACCAAACTGACATAACATGTAAAAACGGGGGTAACATGCCAGGCAAGATGGTACTTTCCTACATCAGTGTTTTAAATATGAGAGCAAAAACAGAGAAATGCAGTTCTGTGCCACACTGGTTGAAATATACTAATAGAGTAATTTTGTTTCAATATTACTGTAACATGAATGCTAATAATACTGGGTTTCTAGTTTTCATATTTAAATGTGTTTCCTTTGCATGTATTAATGTGCTGTTTTAATTCATTTGCATTAGCCTAAGTGAGGCCTGCTAGGCCCTGTATTCGTGTTGTGCAGAAAATGTCACCTTTTTAATGTGTGCCTTTCTTTCAGTCTTCACTCCCACGAGAAGGCTAGCTTGGTAGTAGATGTCTAATGTTCTACACACACACAGAGAGTAACCTTGAGAATGGAACATCCTGGAGTGTGGACAGTATTATCAATCTTGCATGGAAGTATACAGATTGACACCGTTCTCATGACAAACCTTTAAAATTTAAGGCTTGTCATTGGGTATTTATACAGTTCTTTCAGCAGGGAGACCACCCTTCTAACGGGGACTATCCCTCTGTGGCTCAAATATTTTATCTCCACTGCAAGGAATGTGATGTTTTAATTTGAGGGGAATAGTAAAAATGAATGTCAAAAAAGAACTACTGCACATGAGTTTTTAACTAGGCAAAGGCATATCAGGCACCTAATGTGTTAATTACAGCACTGCACATTACAATATCCAATCTCATTATTCCACAAATAGATTACTCCTTCAGATTTTTAGGGCAACATTACATCAGAGGATGCTGGTGCACGCAAATATTTTACTATTGGTAAAGTACATCAGGCATTTTACATGTAAAGTACAATGATATACATTTTGATATCTATTTTAGTTGCCCCACAAGCGGATAACTTCCAGAGAAGATTTTTTGTACAAAACTGCATGAAAGGGCAAGTACTTATCAAAGTGCAAAAGCCTCACGACTAGCAGAACTGACATATAAAATAAACAATGTACAGTTCTATTAACAATAGCACTATCCAAAACTCATAATGGACATTGAACATGGCAACCCAAGTCAAATATGGCTCATTCGTAAAACATTAATATTTCATGTCGATGTTAATTATAAGCTTCCTATACATCTCTTGCAAGAACACAGTCCCATGAAATTCTCTACAAACCTTCTGTCCTACATTAGCAACATTTATAAACAATCCATAAAAAGTATTTAGTTTCATGGGGAAACAACTACCAATATAACAGATGTGGAAAAAGGGTGTTGGTCCCAACCTAAGCAGGATAACTACCGTAAGTTAAAGTTCCAAGAAGAGCTAAATGTATGCAGCACATATCACTTATGCTGCTCTAGGCAAAATGAACGTTTTAACTGAAAAGGATGACAATTTCGGAGAAGTGTGCATAGTAAGTGGGTGGGTTCCTGATACCAAAGTCATTATTTCTCCTGCAAAAGAATGTCCCAAAAATGAGTTCAGTACCATCTGGACATAAGGTGCAAGCATATCATAAATAAATAAATGTACATGTAACTCAGCATCCTGATTATGTCCATGAGCGGTTTTGGTTCCCATCAATTTAATCAAGCCGGACTCCATTTTTCTCAGTGTTAGTGTTTGATCACAAAATATCAAAGCTTCTTGCAGTTTCCCTCCTGCTTATCTCAAAAGTACTTGCTATGGAGTAGGAAAAATCACGCTTTTTAATTGGGGGGGGGGGGTAAAATGTTGTAAAATCCTAAATTTCACTTTGCTGATAGTGCCCCTGTGGCAAACAATATGTGGGGCGGACTAACACATAAACCACAAATTTCTTCTTGCATGTGATATGTTCTTTGATATTTTTCCCCGTCTTCCATCATGAAGCTTTTGGGTGGTGGTGTTCAGGCCATGCTCATATGCTCTGTGTTTTGCACATCTTCAAATACCCAGTTGAGTTAGCCAACTTGTAGTGGCCGGTTTCTCCATAGGGAGATGGCTCTGTCAGAAGGTCCCCTATTGAGGTCACTTTTCTGTAAGTTATACTGGGATGCACTTTTTTTAGTGTTTCATCCAGTTGAATTATCTTCCAGTTCGTATGAAAGATTTCTTTAAGCTCTTTGTGCCTGCAATTGAAGTCCATAATCATACAAATTTTACCTTCCTTTACTGATGTTATTAAGCGGGTTATAAGTAGTTCCTCTCTGGACTAAATCTTCACTCTTTTCATAGCACTATGGAGCACTTCCACTAGGTAGCCTCTGGATATGAATCTAGTTTGCGTTTCCTGTATCTGTTCTTTCATACCCTCTGGTTCAGAGGAGTTCTGCTTGACTCTTAACGTTTCCCCAAATGGGGATGCTCCATTTAAGGTTTCTTTGATGGCCTCTGTTAGCATGAAGGATACAATTATACAAAGTGTCTTTCCAATGGATCTTTGTAAATGACCATGTTTTTTTTTTGTTTTTTTTAAACAAACACCGTGATGTATAGGAAGGTTATCTGTTCGGAGCTGATAACATGGGTGAAGCTTCTGATGTCGCCTTTCCATATTAGGAAGTGGTCATCAATGAACCTAGTCAACACCATGATATGTTCCAGTACGTATTGATCTCTCCTTTGCAGACTGTTTCTGCCTCCCAGAACCCCATCAAAAAGTTAGTGTAAGTGGGAGCAAATGAAGTCCCCATGGGCGAACCTTGTTTTTGTAGGGAGCAGTTTCCATTAAACGTAAACAGATTATGGGTCAGGCAGAAGGACAGCATCTTTACGAGCATGCCGGAATGTTCCATGTAGCTGATGGATCTTGTTTGGAGAAAGCACTTAACCGCTGTTATACCATCCTCATGTTGAATGGATACATAAGGCGATGTTACATCGATTGTCGCCATCACAGAACTCTCTTTCCCAGGAATGTGATAAATTTTAGCTAGAAAATCCATTGAGTCATGTGAATAAGGGGGTAGAGGTGTTATATTGTGGACTAGAAAGGTGTCTATAAATCTGGATGTTTTCTCTAGTAGTGACCCAATTGAACTAACAATAGGACAGCCCAGGGGTTTCTGTAAACGTGTGCTTTTGGAAGAAAGCAGATGGTGGGAACGATGGGATGCTCAACATTCAGGTAATTGTATTCTTCCAGGTTAATAAGATTCAAGATTCTTGAATCCTGTAATTTCTGATGAGATCCTGCAGTTATGGCTTCTGTTGGATTTTCTTGAAGCTTCTCGTAATAATGATTATTCATCAGTTGTCTTTCTGCTTCCACCATATAATCAGTGCGGTCCTAGATGACAATATTGCCCTCTTTACCTGACACTTTATTATTTTATGATCCTCTCTTAATTCTTCTAGAATTGTACGCTCTCCTTGAGTCAAATTTTTCGTTGTCTGTTTCCTATGCGTCTGATGATTTATTTTTTCAATCATTAACTCTTGCAAGAGATCAGTCTCATTGCTGGCTAGGAGTTGTGGGCAGAATACTGATTGAGGTTTAAGTCCACTGTCTCCTCCTTTCCTAGTTACAATTCCCATGTCATTACAAAATTGTTCATCGGATAACTGGAACAGGAGGGTTTCCTTATCATTTCCCTTGGATTCTTCTTCTAAGGCTACAATCGATTTCAAGTCTAGCGAGTCCTTCACTGTGATCATAGATGTTTCACTTCGACTAATCGTGCCACTTTTACAATCTGGGGAGTGTTAAGCAAGCTATGTTTGTAAAGGTCAATCCGGAGATTGGCCAAGTCAATTTCAGTATCTGAGCAGAATGACAGACCCTTCTTTAATACCTTCAATTGATTTTCGCTGTAGGATTTTAGAGGAGAATTTATTAACTAGGTTCTCCTTTATCATATTATTTTTTAATTGTGCTTTCTCCTCCTGATCTTGGCTTTCATCTTCCGCTACTCCTTCGTGTTTTGATTTTCCTCTGCCTTGTCCCCTCCCAGGGGTGGCTCCTCTTCCTCTTTGTTGTGATGTCATTTTTATCAATCAATCTCCCCGGAAAAATTCAAATGTGTGGCATTAAAATCTACAGAGCTTGCATCAGAGCTGTCCACCATTCCTAGTGTTCCTTTCTCTGTGTATATGTCTATCGCAGCTCTGTTCCTTAAGGAATCATAGTTCCTTGCAAATGCATAAATACGCCCACTGTTGTAGTCTATTCTGTCCCTATGTAACTTTCTGACTTTTTCTCTACTTCTATTTTGTGCTCACTGATTCTTTTCTCCATCTGTTCTAGGGCTAATTTAATTTCCTCATTCATAGTATGTCTCTCTAGTTCCTGTTCCAGTTCCTTGCCCTCCATGGTTAGTTTTTCCAATTTCCTCTCTGCGTGTATAATAAGGGTTGGCATTAGTTTGAATGAGCATTCATTTGTATCACTTTGCCAATTCTTGATTATGTCCTCATCCAAGTCACTTAGTGGGGGGATTATCAAGATCCTCAGGCCTCTTGACACCCTCTTGTAATCAATGTATTTTTGAAGAGTGGTGATTTCCCACAATTTATTCACTTCTGTTGTACAAGCGTTCTAAATCTTTGATGAGTGTTCGGAGTTATCCTCCTCTCCTCCTTTTGTTTGAGTGCTTTACTCATTGCTGGTGCTTGATCAGCACTCAATAATTCTATAGCTCTCTGGCCTCCTAGCCTTCCTCTATCCGATATGGTCACTTTCAAGGACTCCAAATGTCCTTATTCCACACTGCCAAACAGCTTCTTGCTGTTATTGTGTATGTAACTCTCTAGGAGGATACTCTCCCAATTGCTTCTCACGGAATATGGGTTGCTGGAAATGTGCCCTTTGTTACCGAAGATCTCAGGAGTGCACTAGTCACAGGGGAGTTTGCTACTCCCAGTTCACACTATCCGATTTGAGGACCGACAAGCCATGGGTTGCAATCCAGCAAGAGACGGAGAGAGCCATTGCTTCTCTCGCAGCGTCGTCTGTAACTCCTCTCCCAACCTCCTCACTAGCGGCACCCACTTTCCAAAGTATAAGTTCTGTGAAAATCTGTAATAAGGTCAGAGGAGTCAGCAAATATCTCCTTTCCAGGTTTTGTTCTGCGACTCAAATCACTGTTTCACCTTGTCTTATGGGTGCACGTAATGTCAGTGTGTGTGTGTGTGTATATATACACACACACATACCTATACACGTACACACATTATATACGCACACAAATATATATATATATATATATATATATATATATATATATATATAACCTATTGGGGTCACCAGTAGGTAGTTATAGTTAGGACCATGCTTCCATAGAAAAAGTGTTTTTTGACTAGCCAATATATTTGCCACCGTTTGACGAATCTTGCCAAAATGTTCCCAAAAAAGTGTACTGTGATTCTTGCTGTGCACTGAAAGCTTCAGGGTTATCAGTCAAGTGGGGGCAGAGAAAAAGGGGGAGAGGGGTAAAAAAACCTGTTTCCCAAGTTAATGCCCATAGGAGCTTTGAACAAGACTACAGCCCAAACTGCTGGACAGAATTACCCCAGATTTGGAAGAAAGGTAGCTTTCGGTACACAGATTATGCTTTCAGTTATTTGGTGTAAATCTGTTCAGTATTTATTGAGAAAGTTAAAGGAATCCAAACTTGTATATCAGTGGCCGCAACGACTTCACGAATAATAACGAGCTCCTGCAGAGATAAGAAAAGGGGCCAAGATAGAGTCACCCTGACTCCTTAGCTCTGGTGCTGGGGGTCACAGAGGACCCCAATAGGGCTTTTAAAACTACGTTGTTTCCACAATTTCGCAACGACATCGCAGGTTCATGGAAAAAATTAGGGGAAAAAACAAAAGGTCCCTGGAGCATGTAACTTTAAGGAGTGGGGTGAACAGGGTCCCACTCCAAGGGCAGTTTTATGCCCCAGGGACCGCCACCTCCCCAAGGCTAAATATTTATGTATTCAGGGGGGCTGCAGCACCGGAGAGCACCACCTCCCTGGGGCAAACAATCAGTTAATCAGTTGTGTGTTGGGGTGGGGCTGCCCTCTCCCCCAGCCCTGGGAACTGCCACCTCCCCGGGGCTTTAGTCAAATACAACGTGAGACGCGACCCCCCCAAAGAGACCCCTATTTCCCTAGTACATTGGAGGGGGGCCACGCGGTCCCCCCTTAAGAAGCCATGGATGGCCCTGGGGACCGCCACCCCCGAAGGCCGGCTCCTGCTATGTCCCAAGGTGCCCACTTCCAGGACATAGCTGTTTGCTCCGACTTGGCGAGAGCATTGACAGCTCCCGCCAAGACAGAGCAAACACTTCACTTTCTGCAAGTGAGAGCTGTCAAACACAAACTGAAGGTGGAGTTTTCATTAGTGTGCAGGGACCTAGATGAAAACATTGCTCCCACAAGCAGGGAGCTCCTATTTAAAGCAGCTCCCAGCTTGCGGGAGCAATGCCGGCTCCAGCAGGATGTTGGGAGCTGGCTAGGACCACAGGCGACTTCAGGTGTGCGGTGGAGGGTGTCTCTCTCTCTCTCTCTTTCTCGTAAAGGAATGGAAGAGAGAGACAGATTGTTATTGCAATGGTCTCTCCATACAATGACTCCAAAGAGTAAGACTAGCAAGATGTTTAGTAAGACTGTTATAGTTACGTTTAGATGCACAACCTAGTCACTTCTGGCCTAATGGTCAAGGTCTGTCACTCAGTAGGCTAAAGGTTCAAATCCTTATATCGCTTGGCAGTGAGTGAGTCTGTTTATTTTCTAGTGTTTTGACTGTTAAACATTCCTAATGATGGAACATTAAAGTCTCTTTCCCCTCAAAATCTGTGGGTTGAATGTCAAAACTAATTCTGGATACTGCACAGTAAGGAGTCACCACTGGCCTAGTGGTTAAGGTCTCAGACACTAAAGGCTAAGGGTTCTAGTCTAGTTGAGTCTGTGGTCATTTCCTACTTTAGTTTCTTTTCAATTATGAATAAAAATAATTACATCCTGGAAGGTAATCTCACTTTTTAATTGACAAAAACAATTTTCTTTTCAGTTTGTCCAGAAATATCTCAATTTAAGTATATCATTCATCAAAGCCTAAATGTCTGTCTCTCTCTCAATCTCCCATTTCCTCTCTCTCTTAGGTTTGGGTGGTTTAAGGGGTTTGCCTGTAGGGACTGGGCGCACGCCAGGCCCTGCGGCCAACCCCACCAAGCAATGCTGAAGGTTGGGTGGTTTGATATTATTATATATATATATATATATATATATATATATACACACACACATATACACACACACACACACGCAGGCAGTCACCACGAGGTAGCTACGTTTCCATAGAAAAGCATTTTTAGTTTTGCTAATAACTTTGGCGCCGCTTGACGAATCTTCATGAGATAAAAAAAAAAAAAAAAAGAAGTGTGCAGCCATTCTTGTTGCACACTGGAGGTTTTGGGGTGATCCGCCAAGAGGTGGCTAAGAAAAAACAGGGGGGGTGGGGGTAGGGAGGAGAGGGGTCTAAAAATGTGAGTTTCCAATGTTAATTTGGATGTTAATGTTAACATAGGAGCTTTGAACACGACTACAGCCCGATTAACTGGATAGAATGACACAAAATTTGGCAGAAACCTAGCTTTCCCTACGCAGATAACTCTTTTACATATTTGTGTAAATCTTTTCAGTAGTTTGAGAAATCAAAAGAAATTCTAATTTGTGTATCTCTGGCTGCGACAACCTGGTGAATAATGATGAGCTTGTGCAAGGAAATGTAGCACTCTGACTGGCTGCCAACACATCAAACCAGACGTGTTTGCAGCCAACTTGGGACTCAACAAAATAGTAAAAAAAACAGAAAAAGACAAGGGGCCAGAGTAGAGTTACCCTTAGCTCTGGTGCAGAGGTCCCAGAGCCCACCCCAAGCAATAAAACAGTTTTTTTTGTTTAACTATGACGTCTGCAAATTCAGGAGAAAAAAATTAAAATTAAAAGTGCAGGCTTTGTTTTTCATAAGCCCCAGGGTGGACCAGGTCCCTGAGGCATTCACATTTTCTATGTTGGGGGGAAACTGGGTGACCCCCCCCCCCAACAGCCCTAGGGACCACCACCTCCTTGGGGTACTTGTGAAACAAGGCCCCCCACAGCCCCAGGGACCTCCACCTCCTCAGGGCAAATATATTAAAATAAATGTGGAGGGTGCCGCCTGGCTCCCCCCCCCACAGCCCAGGGACCGCCACCTCCCTGGGACACAAAAGTAAGATGCTGGGGGCTCCACACAGCACCCCTGCCTTTGGGACCGCGACCACCCCACAGCACATATATTAGGGTGAGTGGTGTGGGAGGGGGGGCACCCAGCCTCCCCCCGCAGCCCTAGGGACCTCCACCTCCCCGGGGCACTTCTTTAAATGTAATGCGCCAGGCACCTGGCCCCCTGCAGCCCTGGGACCGCCACTTTCCCAGGGCTAATTCAAAAAGAGAAAGGGGGTCCATTGCAGGCCCTGGGGACCACCGCCTCTCCGGAGCTATTTAGGTGTTGGAAGGTGGCGGTGTGGCACCCCACAGGGAGCCATTAATGGCCCTGTGAACCGCCACCCCCAGTGACGGCTCGTGCTATGTCCCAGGGTGCCCACCCCCGGGCCATAGCTGTTTGCTGTGACTTGGCGGAAGCTGACTGTCAGCTTACACCAAGCCACAGGAAACTCTGATCTCGGGTGAAGTGAGAGCTGTCAAACCGCTCTCACTTCTTTCGAGTGGAAGTTTCTTCTGTTTCCCTGCCCGATGAAATGCAGGCAGGGAAACAGGGAAAACTGCTCTCTCTGTGACAGCAATGCCGGCTCCCACAGGAGGTAGGGAGCAGGCTTGGACCGCGGGGGCCCTCAGGGTCCCCCTGCAGTCCCAAACATTGTGACTGGGTGCCTTGTGAGGCACCCAGGCAACATGGGCAGACCCCAGGGATGGGGTCTCCAGGGCCAAGATCAGCCTAGCAAAGGGAGGCGCGCAGCCTCACTCCCCAAATTTAAAAAAAAATATTTAGGCCTGGCCTGGGGCATGGGCTCTCTGGGGCCTGAGATCGGCCTTGGGAGGGGGAGCCGCCTGGCCTCCCTACCTGAAAAATAAATTTAGCCCATGCTTCTTGGGGATTGGGTCTTCAGGGCCGAGATGAGCCTAGGGGCGGGGTCTGCATGGCTCCGCACAAAAAATGTATTCGGGCCGGGACCTGGGGAAGTTGTTCTGTGGAAAATGTCATCAGTGGTGTCAATTTGAGATGTCATAAGTGATGTGACTGACCAGGTCATGAGTGATGTAATATGTGACGTCATAAGCAGTGCATTACGGGGTGCAAGTTATAGTTAGCTCTGGCACCTAACTGCTGAATTTCTATGGTTTTGTATGTGTGAAATGTGAGCCTAACTATTAGGTCCCTGTAACTTTTGGTTCTTTGTGGCGGTCCCCATTGGGTACTTATAGTTAGGATTGTATTTCCATTGGAAATGTCTTTTTCTGTTGCTAACTTTGGCACTTGTTTTGCTTTTCATTAATGACCAAGCTAAAATACTCATGCACTGACAAAAAATCTCTGGAATGCACTTTTGAGTCCAAAGAAGACATTATTTCAGTACGCAAGGTTCCTAAAAGGAGATTAGCATGTTGAAAGCACACGTTTAAAAATAGTCACAACAATTAAATGAAAACGTACACGACCAATTCTCCACTGCAATATACACAGTAAATATATGTATCTATATTATAATGCAAAGCAAATAATGAATTAAAAATGCTTTACCGTGGGGCCTTTCAGGTGCTTCATCTTTGGCCTGCCAGCAAGCCGATGACCCCGTTCGACTGAGAGAAAGAGAGATCTCTACCATCACGGGAAATCTATATCAGGCATCCGATGTCTGAATCCTGATTGAGGTCTCTGAATCCGCTACAGTCGATCTGGGTCTATTTTATAACTTAAAAAAACAAATAAGGAGCTTTTTGGAAAAACCCCTCAAGTTGCGCAAGACTTATTCAAACATGCTGACTAGTTTAGGTATGCTTTGAAAATAACACGTTGACATCTTGGGATTGTGGCCAAATCCCAAGTCAAAGCACGGTCGTTCCCTACCGTCTGAGTACATTCTTATCAGCCAAAGTCCTTGCTGGAAATTAATACGAAAATAAGACAATGCACAGTTTACAATGTGGAAAGTTACGGGCAGCATTTAACATGGCAGTGTCTAATGCTACGATAAAGTCAATAGGTAGAATAAAGCTAAGGCTAAACTGAATACAAAATACAGTCTGTAACTGGTGAACACTGGACAGCTAGGTCAGATGCAAAGTGGTGCAACACGAAGTCATTGGTCAAAACACACATTTCACCACAGCACAGTTTAATGAATCATCATAAAAATTCCAAAAAAGTCCTATGTTGACATGTTTGTGCATATAAAGGTTTGGGGTGATTTTTAAAGTGGGGTTCGAGAAAAAAAAAAAAAAAAAAAAGAAAAAAGAAGAAGAAGAAGGTCCCAAAATGTTTTTTCACATTCATTTTTCCATTGGAACTTTAGACACAGCAACAGCCCAAACGGCTAAACTGATTTACACCACATTTGGCAGAAAGCTAGGTTTTGGCCCAAAAAGGGAGCATTTGGTGTTGCAATTTTTTTAGGTTGCAAAAGAGGGCATGCCCATTTTAGGTCTAAGTCATTCCGCCTTAGCTTTGTGGAGAAAATATGAAGCAATTGTATCTTACTTCAAAGGGACATTTGGTAACAACATGAGGATTGGCTTTGTTAGTGCTTGTGTTCTTTATGCTGCTCAGTCAAATAAAAAAAATTAAAAAAAAGATTCTGGTGAAGTGAGAACCCGAGACAGTAATCAAGCCCAAAGGGTTATGGCAGTTGTTGGGTCCCTTGACCCAACCCCAGGATCGAAAGAAAACTAAGAGGGATCGATCACCTTTGCTCTACGTTGGTGCTAGTAGATTCCCTCCACCCTCTAAGTTAACATGTGTTGTAGCTTCTAAAGGTAGATTTTTTTTTCTGCTGTCTACAAAATGCCTGTAAATGGTCAGTGAAAGAAACTGTGCTACTGGTTGAGGGGGTGAAACCCCATTTTAACCATAAATTAACCTGTGCTTAACCCTCGGATAACTTGGCACACAGCAGTCAGGATTAACTCAGAGGCAATGTTTAAGGTATTTGTTCAACAATTCCAACAGCAACACAGGTAAAACACACCACAAAAGGAACCTACAACAGAGGTAGAATAAGAGCAATTTTTTATATGAAAGACAAGACCAAAACAACAAAAGTTCAAATCAGTAGAACAGGAGATATTCAGTTTTAAAAGTTTTAGTAAAAATATTACCAAAAGACAAAAAAGCCCCAACTGTGGATATCTGGGTGCCCTAGACCAGGACAAAGGCAAAAATTCAGGCGCACCGCAATGGAGCGTGGCCCGGCTATAGGGACCCAGTTAAGTCCGCTGAACAAAGTACTTCATAATTTCGTTTGCAGAGCATTGCAAGGATCAGGGGCGAAGATGTATCACACAGCTGATGCAATGCTTAGGTTCTGAGATGCCGTGAATATGTGGTGTGAGGTCCTGATGCATTGACGTTGAAATCCCATCGACGAGGGCTTGCAATTTGTAGTCGAATGTTGAGGATGCGTCGCATAGTCTGTGTGATGCGTCAGTTCAAAGGAGCTGCGAGGATGCAATGCGGAGTTCATCCATGAGGCTGCCGTCAAAGCGGGATGCAAGGGCTTCCGAAGATGTGTTATGCAGCAGCGATTCCGATGCAACAATTGGCTGCGAGGTGATGGAGGTCTTTGCAGCAGTTGCAATCAATGCAGCAGCAATGAGCTGGTTCTGCTCAGGGTTGCGCCGCACAGCTGAGATGTGTCTGTTCTGCTCAATCCACAGCAGCTGGCAGAGCACCTTAAGCCCACTTCCTCGGGTCCAAGACTGGGGTGATACCACTTGGCAGGGTAAACTTACGGGTGGAAGCCTTTTGTCCCCGAGTCTCATGTCAGGAGGCCAGCCAACTACCCCATGGAGTCAATCAAGGGGTCTGCATTCAAGAGATGCAGGTCCTGCCCTTCTCACCTAGGCAGGAGGGCAGCGGGTCCACACAGACTGTACTGTAGCAGAGTGCAGTCCAGAAGAGTGGCAGTCCTTTAAGCAGCACAGAAGTCCTACCTGGCAGAATAACTACAGGTCCACAAGTGTACTGAAGAGTTGGTGTCGGCAGTCCAATAGTTATACCTGGTACCCTTCATCTGTAAGGTGGAAGAAGAATCTAGAGGTAGGTTTCCTTTGAAGCCCCCAAGTATCCTGCATTCCCTGTCCTGGCTAAAGACTAACTATAGGGGGTTTGTAGCACTTTGTGCGCTGATAGGACATAGCCTATTAAAGTATAAATGGGGCTCTGCCGAGCCCCTCCCTCCCATCCAGCCAGTGATGGCCTATTCAGACACACCTAAGCTCCCTATTGTGTGAGGCTGTTTAGGACGAATACACAAAGCTCAACTGTCAGCTACACCCATTCATCTGACCCAGGTACTAAATGGCTAATGCAGGAAAATGCCAAATTTCTAAAAGTGGCATTTTCAACATTGTAATTTTAAATCCTACTTCACCATGAAGTTAGGATTTTCCATTACAATGTCAACAGCACCAAGCATAAACTGCTTACCTATTCCCATTTGGAAATTACAGCTCATTAAATGTATTAAGATAAATCTAACTTTAACCTATGGGAGAGGTAGGCCGTGCAGGATTGTAAAACGAATGTAAGAGTTTTTCACTAGCAGGACGTATGAAAACTTAAAAGTACATGACCTACCTTGGCCTACCCTAGGGGTGACATATGTATTAAAAGAGAAGGCTTGGGCCTGGAAAAAGGTTTATTTTGCCATGTCAAAATGGCAGTTTAAAACTGCACACACAGGCTGCAACAGCAGATGTGAGACATGTTTAAAGGGCTACTTAAGTGTGTGGCACAACTAGTGCTGTAGGCCCACTAGTAGCATTTAATTTACAGGTCCTGGGCCCATGTAGTGCCACTTTACCAGGGACGTACAACTAAGTTAATATATGCCAAATGGGGATAAGACAAAGCTACCACATTTTAAGGAGTCAGCAACATGCACCTTTATCACTGGTAAGCAGTGGTAACGTGTGAAAAGTCCGAAGGCCAGCAATAACAAGATCAGCAAAAAATGGAAGGGGAAAGCAAAAACGTTCCACAAAAGCCCACCCTACAGCTGACCAGTTTACCAGTCAGACATAACATTTTATTTACATTTAAACAAGAGGTGACTTTCTGCAAGTGAAGGCAAATGATTATCAACCCACAGATGAAGTATATTATAAGCCAAGAGTAATTCAACTTGGACGGCAGTAGGGTCAATGCATACAAGTACTGTTGACATTCTGAACCATTTTGCAAACCGAAATGTTCATAAAAAGTTCAATCTGATTTCCTGAAAGGTTCTTTTCTCCCTTCGACTATTTTGCATTGCTTGTTTATAAGATTGTAATGATATTTGTGTTTTGACCACTGACTTCACGTTGCACTTAGCCTAGCAGCACACCGTCACATTAGTGACCACCAGCTTCATTTTGCCTACTGACTTTATTTTAGCATTAGCCACTGCCACATTAAAAGCTGCAAGTATTTTTCCATGCCCACGTTATACAATTTGCTTTTTGTTCATGTTTTTATTCTGCGTGTTCTTTCTCACCAAGAGCTAGGACGTAACATGGAGGAGTCAGTCAGCAAGATAAGGATGTACTAGGATGATGTTTATGGTACGGCAGGGAACGGTTTTGATTTGAGGGCACCTTGGGATCTTGGCCAATTCAGACTTGTTCCTTTCAAAACTAATCTAAAGTAGCAGGATTTCTTAATTAGAAGGAGGAAGCAGGGGTGGAGGTGTTCTAGAACTCCCCCCTCTGGCTTGTTTAAAGTATATAAGAGACCCAGGATTGACAGGGGGAGACCCAGAGACTTCAGTCAGGATTTTGACGTTGAACGCCTGACACCCCATGAGGGTAGATATCTCTCTCTCTTTCTCTCTCCCACAGCCTCGCTCAGAGTCTACGACTTAAAGTTACGAAGAGAAAGATGAAGCACCAGATAGGGCCCATGGTGATGAATTTTTACTGTTTATTTGCTTTGCATTGTGTATGAATATATATTTAAGTATAGGTATCTGTATGTTTGCATGTATATATTTGCTGTTTATAGATTGAAGATTCTTTCTACATGTTTTAATTTTATTGTTGAGCACATTTTAAATGTGCATTTTCAGTTCTACTGACCTTCCTTTACGAACACTGCAAAGTGATTTAATAAATAAATGTCTTCTTAAAATTAAGAGGTACATTCTAGAGATTCTTTTTGCCTCTTTTCAGTGTGTGTGTATTTTGGCTCGGTCAGCAGTAAAGCAAAACAAAGATGTATAACATATTTGTGCAATTAGGTGCATACACAAATTCTATGTTGTACTAATGTGGAATGACACTCTTATGCCAAACGTACATGTCCTACAAACAAAATATTACACAGTTGTGTATTTGAATAGCAAGGGCTTGTAAGGGTGTTTTGTAGTGAAGACACTACACACTTATGGTAAGTACACCTTTATTATGCGACCAAACCACTTTATCTTCCCACAGCTTCTGTCCTAACTGCCACACGCTTAAGTATTTTACATTCCATGTTCCCCTAGGCACTCTCTTCCCTCACAATTCCATCAACATTGACATCACCACTATACATCTCTCCCTTTACAATAAAAAACACGTTATAACTAAAATTAACACTTCCACTTACTAACACTTAGCCCTAATATGAATTATTCAACAAAAGAAAACAGTATTTTCATGTTCATAAATAAAAATATAATGCCAAGGACATGAATAACAAACCCAAGAACCAAAGAAATAACCTCAGTTAATCACAAACATAACCATTTAAAAACTTAGGACACTTAATCTCTCTGCTCCTACAGTAGGCATAGAAGCAGTTATGAAATCGCCACTTTTCTCTCTCCACTATTACCGTCAGCCTGCCTCGAAAAAATATGTGCATCTGTCATATTGACTAGCATAGCCTCTGACAAACTCTTGTTCAGCATTTTCTCTTCCAGAGGTGGCTCTTCTGCCCCCCTGTACCCCTTCCTTCCGAAAGGAAGCCATAGTATCTTCTTCCAAGCCACTCACCCAATTACTAGACCTCACAGGATTTTCTAACTTACCCTGCTCAGAACATACTGCTACCCTCTTCAAATTCCAGACTTTCCCATCATCCAGATGCACAAAATGTTTTAACACTTGCACAATGCATTTGGGTTCAAATAAAGCACTAACTCCTTTAAGATCCATCCCTGGTTTCTTAATTCTTACCCACTGTTCTACCTTTACCACTGAGAGTTTACATCTGTGTGTTTGTCATAGTATTGCTTCCACTCATGTTTACTCAAAATCTTATGCCTAATACTTCCCGAACTCCACATCTACAGGAGTGGATAAGCACCTACATTGCAACTTCGGATTCCTCCCTCGCATAATTACAAAAGGAAAAAAGCCTAGCACATGCTACTTCTGTTGTCCTATATGACCAAAATGTTTTATTCACTTATGTTTCTCAACTGGAACCATTTCTCCGAGCTGAGTAGCCCCCCTAAGAATTCTGTTAAATCATAACATCACCTAATTTCCACTTGGATTATATAGAGATGTAGTTCTGTGACTCACTCCACAACCCTCTAAATATTTATTTTCTTTGTCTGATTCAAATTGTACTCCATTGTCACTCAACAGAACCAGGGGTAACACATCATTTTGAAAAATGTCCTCAATAAACCTAAGGACAGAGTCAGTATCCATTTTGTTAATGACCTTGATGTAAGCCCACCAGGAACAAACACCCACAAACACTATTATATACTGCTGATTACTCCTAATTGGCCCTGTAATGTAAATAGCAACTATATCTGGACTTTGAGACCATACAGGTAGCAACACTTGGACAGTCCAAAGTGCTGCACCTGAGTGGTCTCAAAGTCTTTAAAGACTTATCCACTGACAGACATTTGTTCCATTCCTTAACAACTCTTTCCACTTCTTTGTCAATGCCAGGCCACTAATACAACTTTTTTTTTTTTTACAGCAGATTCAGTTCTTACTATACCAAGGTGTCACTCATTTTTTTAAACAATTTTTATTCAAATTTTTCTTCTTTTTGGTAGTTAAAGATTCTGAATACATCTTGCTGACAAAACGAAAGGTAATTACCAACAGTCATGTCACTGCGGCGCTCAGAAAATGAATAACAGTGAGATGTACACACATGATAAGCAGAGCAAATTACAGCAATCAGCAAGAATTGTTTTTCAAAACGTACAATAGCTTGGTTCGAACTATGAAACTTAAAATGCACAGCAGTGTAGTTTAAGTCAGTGGAGCTGCAAAACTAAGGCATCGCAGCTGCTCTGTATAAGTGGAAATGACAGAGGAAAAAAAAATAGAAAGTAGGTGAGGCAATGGGGGGGCACGAGTGAGTTTAATAAATGAGCATATGGGTGGATCGAGGCAGACATGGGCTGAAGGTCACCAGGGGGAAATGAGGGAATAGCCGTAGAGGTGTCTTGATTGCCTGCTCATGGCTGCACAGGGAGGGATCAGGAAATACTGACCCAACATTATCAGATGTAGACAGTCAAGCATGATAGTGAATGAAAGCCCCGGTAAGCGACCAATGTCCCAGGGGGCTAAAGAGGTGGGTGTCCCCCATCTACCAGTTCCTTGAATTGGGTAAGCATGGTTTCCCAGGCTGGTGCAATGAGGTGCCTGAGAAGTCATCGAGTTTCCTCCCTATGCAGTGCAGTACTCTCCACCTCTCCCCAATGGAGAAGCACCCTGTGCCACTGAGGGAATGTCAGGGGCCATTGGGTTCTCCAATGTACGGTGAGAAGAAACTTGGACAGCAGGAGGGTGAGATTGGAAAAGCACACCCACACTTTATGGTTATGCCTCCTAGGGAAGAGACCCAGGGCAGTGATCTCCCAGGAATTCAATGTCGCTAGTGTCAAGGTCTCCCTCATGGCACATACAAACAATTATCTGCCTTAAAACAAACAGCGGAATTATTTCATCCCCTTTTCCTCCGAACGCCCTCAATGCATGAAAACTCATAACTTGCTTCCCAAAATACTCTAAGGTGTCCCAATACATTCTTAATTGCCCATCCATTCCTCACACAGTCTGACTTTAAGTATTAATCTTTCACATATTCTGCTTGCCACTCATCGTTTTTAAGTGACTGTTCCCCTGTTTCCACAAGCAAGGAAATTTTTTCTTTTTCCAATAGCTGATCCTTATTTTCTATTAATGCTGTGGGCATTCTGAGTAGAAAGTCAACAAAAGCATTTTTTGGGGGCGGCAAATACTCTATCTACCCTGTACACAAAATTCAACAATCGCATGGATAACCTGGCTACTCTTGATGACACTCTAGACATTCCAATTGTAGTCAAACTTGTCATTAATGGTTTGTGATCGCACCTAATGATTATTTCCTTCTCCTATACAAATGAGTCAAAATGCTCTAGCGCCCACTCACATGCTAAGGCCTCCTTCTCTACTCCTGTATACTTCTCTTCAGATGGAAATAACGCTCTTGAAGCAAATGCATGTATAACTTCAGCCCCCTTACTATACTTTTGCAAAAATATTGCCCCCAAACCTTTACTGCTGGCATATGTATTTATAATGCTGGTACACTAGGGATCAAACCCTTATAATGCTGGTGCAGAGCAAATACCTTTCTTGAATTAATCAGACCAAACAAATTTAGCATTTGCTTTCAATTATTATCATATCTAAACAGTCCTACAAGGCTTCCAAGTCCTCTTTGTTTTGTGGATAAAGTGCATTTGTAATAGCAAACAACAAACCTTTCTCGGTTTTAATAACACAGCAGCTAAATCTCATGTCCCAGGTTATGTAACATGTTCTTTCGCAAATATACACTTAGAATATTCCACTGTGAGACCACGTTTATCTAATATGTTCAATACTTCCCCTACTTTCCTCTCATGTTCCTCCTTATCCTTTCCCACGATCAAAACGTCATCTTAGAAAAAATAAAATACATTTCATTTTCCAAATAAATTGAACATAAAGGCGTTAAAAGACTGTTGCTGCTGATGCTAAACCGAATGGCATTCTCTTGCATAGGAAACACTGTACTTGTGTGACAAAGGTATATGATAGCCTGCAAATAGATCTAAGGAAGAAAATACTTTCATACCCTTAGTTATGGTCAGCATCTCATTTATCCTCAGCAGCGGAAACTGACCCATGACAATATCATTGTTTAAATCACACAGCTCAATACATAGCCTCACCTTTCCATTAGTCTAAAGTTCAACCACTAATGGAGCTAACACCTCCGCTGATTTAACTGGTCCTATGATTCCTGCATCAACTAAACGTGTTAGTTCTTCTGTAACTTCATCCCCGATCGTCATCGGTACTTTCCCTGCTGTGTGAACTTTTTTGACAGCTTTATCCTTGAGAATCTTATGTTCAAAATGTTATACCCTTCCAATATTCCCACTGAAAACACTTGAAAATGTCTTCAACATTACCTTTCCTGTTATTTCTCCGTCATCCACTACTAAAACCTGCATTTTGCTATCGAACATAATATGCAAGTTTCTTTGATCCAACCAACGTAAAACCGACAGGTCTTTCTCTGCTATAGTTTCTCATATGCCTGTTTTTAATCTGAAAAACATTGATTTCTGTAACATAATATGTCAATGGTCTCACCAGTATAGCTCTCTGGAACAATATCAGGTTTTTCCAACTTAAACTCTAATTTCTTTTCAAAAGAAATTTCTCCACACGTTTTCCTTCACTATTGTGTAAGGGATCCTGAATCTGCTGCTATATGTACACCTATGCCTCCTCACTTCATGAAAATGGTTTGTTTTTACAATTCTATGTCAGGACCGGAGGTGAGGATTATACAGGAAGATAAGGAGTACTTTGATGAAGGAGATTATCTCAGTCCTCCTAATTGACAACGAGTTTTGCCAGGCAATGGATGTCTCTATAACCAGGCAGTGGCCTCAGACATCAAGAAGCTAAAGCAGCGCCTACTTCAAATGGCTTTTACCTACCTAGTTCCCCTCAACCTTTCGCCAGACCCCTTTTACAAGGTTTCCTTGTTGGGACCAGAGCAGCAGGTCCAAAGCCCTCCTCCAACTTGCTGTTGCTAAGAGGGCAGCAAGAACAGCCTCCTCTAGTAATACTAGTAACAAAATAATTAAATCTAATAAGAAAAGAACCATGGGCCAAGGTGATGATCATGCTGGTAATGCCTGTGTGGCTTCTAGCACTTTAATAGTGTTGAATGAAGATACTGCCGGAACCCCTCCTTCACTCTCAGTTAACATCCCACTAAACAAAAAAACAAGAACAAATAATAATAATAATCAGAAAGAGCAAGCAGGTTGCCTCAAAAAGGAAGATTGCACCCTAACTTTCTTTGGTCGATAAGGCTAGCTGGTCTCCGCCCACTCTCACCCAGCATAAGGAAAGCACGAATTCTCCTCAAATAGCCCTTTTTAACTCCATTATTAAAGAACACTGCGATGGCCTGTGTGTGAAGTTTGAGCTGTTTTTTAAGGATCTGGCTAAATTCGCGAAAATAGGGAAAATTTGGGTATACCCTGGTTTAAATCAGGCTCAGCCACCCACAGCAGTTCTCCAAGTCAAACCAGTCTGCCCCAAACTTAAAGCCCATTGACACCGTTGTCAATTACCTTATGGGACTTCTAGCTCTTTGGCGGTTAATTTACTCAGTAGAGACAAAATTGAGAAAACAGATTCCCCTCATCTCAGTCCTCGCCTGTACCATAATAACTCACAGCCCTCTCTGTATGAGGGCAGAGCACCACCTCCTGTCGATTTCCATCTATATCTTCGTCCACAGTATACCCTGGTTGTTATCATTCTGGACCAACCAAGTCCCTCCTTTACATACAGTGAACAGGGAGTCTTGGATGGACTTGAAACATAAAGATACCCACTAAATTAGGACAAACTCAGTTTGGGCTGGTGATCTCTCATCGGAGAGCTTGACAGTGAAGAGGGTGTTATAGGTGGGCCGAGAACCACAATTATCTTCAGACGACTGCATTGTCAAACTTAAGGAACCCTTGGTTGGTGGGGAAACTGCTTGAAACATCTGGCTCACTCTCACAGACAAATCAGAGGGCTTCCCTTGGGATTCTTTCATAAGCCCACTCACACTCTCGGTCAGGTAGAAAAAGGCATTGGCCAGGTCAAGACAACAATCATGGTCCCAGTTCATGTCCTGCTGATCTTTTTGTGTAATTGTTTTACCCCCCTTGAGTAACCTAGATATTGACTGACGCCCATTGTTGCCCAAATATTGAATTCTCTCCTTCAGAAACAGACACTTCCCCAAGGACTGTTTTGGGTCCTGCCCCTATATCTGATATTACATCAGGAGCTAACAGACATTTTGCAATGTGCAATTTATTAGTGTGGAATATAGCCGGGGTTCATGCCAAGTTAACTAAGGAAGACTGGTTAGGGTGCATAAAAGATCATGATGTAATTTGTTTACAAGAAAATTGAGCATTTTACAATTTTTATATAGATGTTTGTTTTCCATTTCTGAGCCCTGAACCCCCTTCTAATTTTTTGGTCTTTATTAAGATTCCCTGTCCTAAAGTAAAGTCCCTAGGATCTTTCCGTTGGTTTCAATTATTGAGGCTGACAGGCTTGGGCTTAGCTGATTTGTTAATAGAAGGTTTTGGTACTGTCTTTCTCTTGATCCCGCAACTATTAACCTCGAAACGCAGCCCATCCAGTCCTCCCCTAAAGCGATGGTTTAATGCAGCCTGCTCTAAAGCACAGAAACAGATGAAGGCAGCCTTAAGTGGAGTCCTGAACGATTTGGGTAATATTGTAATAGCTCAAAAGGCCTATAAAATTTCACTGTATCCAGGTCTCCCTCATGGCACCGAGGAAGGCTGAATTAAAAGCTCACGCTTGGACTGACTTAACAGCTGCACGGAATTCCAGACTTTTTAGAATGTTGTGAATTGTCCAATTTTCACAGAATGGCAGACCTCCAAGATAGACTGCTCAATTCCGTCTGGGTCCTGGGTTGTGTACTTTGCACAAGTATTTAATTCTTCCACAACACTTGGTATGCAACAGTACAAAAAGGTACTCCCTGCTAAAGACATGTAATTGGCCCTTCAGTTTAGCCACACCACCACTGTTAAGGATGTTACCGCAGCCATTAAGATCTGCCAATGTTGAAAAGAACAGAGTCGGGATGAAGTGCCTTCAGATTTTTTTTTTTTTATAAAACTGCTTTATTGATTTTACTGCAGAACAAGAAAAACAACACAGCATTACATAACACCACTAGTCACGAATTACCTCCTTCGACTGAACACTACACAACTGAATCGAGTTCACTGGACTTCTGATCCCCATATAATCTCCATAAGGTCTTAGGTGCCCATCCCTGCTCAAACCAAGGGATCACATCCCGTGTCCTTTCCCCAGGATCCCGTGCTCTCCCCCACACCTGCGCATATTTAGCCAGACAACCCCGTGCTTCATAAACCAGTTTCTCTTGGGAGGCACACCAGTCCATTCCGCGATGCCACCTCGCCAGCGCAGGGGCCGACTCTGTTCTCCAGCCTGAGGCAATGTCCCTCTTGGCCACCAAACAGGCCATTCCAACAAAGGTGCGCTCGACGCTGCTGGAGCCCACTCCCTAGAGAATCCCCAGCAGGACAGGTACGGGGGCGGGCTCAATCCCCTCCCGCAAAACCCCGGACACCTCCGCTAGCACCGCGCACCAGTAGGCAGAGATATCGGGCATGTCCATACCATATGGAAAAAGTCTGCAGACGGACAAGCACACTGTGGGCACTCTGCTTGCCGCCTAAGGCCGGCCGTGTGCATCCTTCTGGGGGAGAGATACGCTGCATGAAGAAAATAGGTCTGCACCAATCTCAGTCGCGAGGCCATGGTCAACATTCTTGGGGCCATAAGGGCGTCCCTCCAGTCCTCCACCGTCATCGGACCCACCCAGTGCTCCCATCTTGCCCGAAGCTTGTCAAGTGGCTGCAATGTATTGGTGATCAACGTACAGTATATGCGCAATACCCCACCCCTTTGCCTAGGTGACCCATAATGGTCTTGGTTTCCACGAGGCTGAGCGAGAACTGCTGAAGTTCCTGAAAGGAACTCATGTGTGTGCCCGCCCAGACGTCTCCGAGTGACGATATCCCAATGAGATCCCACTTACGGAACCCCCGGAGCGCCGAGACCTCCCTTTGCCAAGTACCCTGCCACAGTGAGGTTTGTTGGGTGAGCCGACACCACCACCCCGACGTTCGCTGCGCCACCCTCAACCCTGTAAGCACCACCCTTGTCACTTCAGGAATCCCACGTGGGACCGGGTCCCCATAGAGCATCCCGAACAAGTCAGAGAAACCAATAGTCAGGGGCTCCAGTTGATAGGCGGGGTCCGACCAACCACCCCCAAACCATTTGTTGAATACCAACAGGTGCATTGCCAAGTGATAAAGGTGCAGATTAGACATCCCCAGACCACCCTCGTAAACATCCCGCTGACAGACCCGAAGCGCTAGACGTGGGCGGGATCCACGTCACAGAAACTGTCACACTGCTGCCTCCATATCGGCGAACCACCATTTGGGAACATGATAGGGGAAGTTTTGAAGTAAGTAGAGGAACCGGGGGAGTACCATCATCCTATATAGTGCAGTCCGTCCGAGGATATTCAATGGAAGGGATCTCCATCTTCGGAGGTCATCCTTGACCCGCCTAGCTAGAGGCTTGACATTTAAAGCCCATGCCAGCTCCTGCAACATAGCTATATGGATCCCCAGGTATCGGAAGCTGTTTCGTTTGATGGGAAATGTTGTGCTGCCAGTCGTAACAATTCCTGGAGTGATTGAGCGGGACCAGTAAAGATTTACTAGGATTAATCACCAGGCCTGACGCTTCAGCAAACAGTCCCAAAAGTTGAAGCACCCTGGGACCACTGCTGGCTGGGTTAGCCAGGTACAGAAGGACGTCGTCGGCGTACAACGCTATACGGTCCTCCCTCCCGGCGGGCTACGACCATCCCTCAACCAGAGGGTTCTCCCGAATTAGTTTCGCCAGCAGCTCCATCACCAGACCGAAGAGGAGTGGGGAGAGGGGACAACCCTGACAGGTCCCCCTGCGAATGGGGAACCGATCCGAGACCGCCCCATTGACCTGCACCCGGGCCAACGGAGTAGAATAAAGGAGGCCCACTAAAGCACGGAACCGTAGCCCGAGCCCCATCCTCACATGGACAAGGCGTAGGAACGACCAATCCACTGTGTCGAATGCCTTTTCAAAATCCACCAACAGAAGTGCCAATGGAGGGGTAAGCGGGGCCCTGTGAGCCAGAGCCACGTGCAGGCGCCTAATACAGTGCTGGGTTTTTCTGGCGGGCATGAAACCTCACCGGTCCTGGAGAACCAACGCGGGCAGCACCCTCTTCAGTCTCTGGGCCAATACTGTGGAGAATTTTTTTTGCTCCGTATTAAGGAGCAATATGGGGCGATAAGCGGAGCAGTCCGGCAAGGGGGGCCTCGTCTTTGGGATCACCACGATAGTGGCCTGATCCAAGTCTGAGGGGAAGGCCCCAGTGTTTTCGGCTTCCTTATCCATAGCCAGAAGGTGGGGGGCCAACATATCTTGGAACCTCGTGTAGAACTCAGCAGGAAACCCGTCCGGGCCAGGCGTCTTCCCCGTCGCCAACTCCGTCATTGCTGCCGCAACCTCCTCTAAACTGAGAGGCTCATCAAGCTCACGCCTCTCAACTTCGGTAACAGTAGGAAGGGTCACTTCCAATAGCAAGGGGGCGTCAAGCTCAGCAAGGGGCCTGGGCTGTTCCTCGTAGAGTCTCCGGTAACAGGCAGCGAAGCTCTGCGCAATCTCACTTGGGGTCCAGGAAACCGCACCAGAGTCGTCGACGATCTCCGGGACCACCCGATCTGCCATCGGCCTATTGGCAATCCAATGCAGCAGCTTGCCATTTTTGTCCCCCCCTATCCATACGGGCCACGGAGGCTCGCCACATATGTTTCGCGGTCTCAAGCATTGTGTGCCGAATTTCCTCACGGACCAAGGCCAGTTGCCGCGTGGCCTCCACTCCCGCCAACCCGTCAACTTGACCTTCCAAACGCATCACCTTCGCCTCAAGCACCGAGATGCCATGGTGGCGTGCATGCCCCCTTGCTTGGAGGATCTATCTGGCGTCCACCCTGACTGTGGCCTTACAGGCCCCCCAAAGGATGCCCAGCGACGCCACGGATCCCACGTTATACTTATATAGGGATGCCAAGAACTGCTTGCGCGCCCTGAGGGGCGTAAACACTCAGGAGATTAATCGGGCGCACTCCCAGCAAGCCGGACACCACCACGTAACGCCCCTGAGGGTCAGACCAGGAATCTGCTACCATAAGCAGCAAGGAACGGTGCAGCAAAATCGCCACTCCTCTCGAGCCCCTGGAGAACCCATTGTGATAGACTCTGCAGTACCCCCCCTCATAAGCACCGGGCATCTGGTACCCAACAGATGGGTTTCCTGGAGCAGAACCACCAACGGGGTAGACCTGCAGATAGAGGAGAAGACCGCGGACCGTTTAATTTTATCTAGGAGGCCATTTACATTCCACGAGCTGACCCGTTGAGGCTGATCCAGTGCAGGTACTTGTGTGATAGCTTCCTGTGTAGTGCCTCTACTTTAGCCTCCCTTTGTGACCAGTGGACCAAACATAGAAAAACAGAGAACACGCCCAACCATGGACAATAATGTGTAAACATTCATACCCCCACCCCCCACTACCCCCGCCCCATACTTCCAACCCCGAAGCATCTGTCGCCCCAAACTGTGAATAAAGAGTGTCAATAGTAAGCGTGGAGTGGTGGACTCATCCTTTGTGTCAGAGAACTGCAATCCGGCCCTCGGCCGCCCCATGTACAATGTCACGCAGACATCAACGCTACCACTCACTCCTTCTGCGCAGAGCTCCTGAGGGATCAGCCACAAGAGATCCGAGGGGACTGGCTGAGGCGTTTGCTCCCTCAGGCCGTCTCCAGACCCTCGCCGCCAAGGACCCCCGGCGTTGCCCCGTCCACGGGCTGGCTCGGGCCCGCCCGGTCGTCCTCCGTTGATCCACCACGCCGGCAGCTTCACCTTCTCCTGCGGGACCGGGTCTGCCTGCGCCCCCCCGGGCACCACGGGAGCCACCGGAAGAGGGCTCCCGCCTTCCCCCCGACGGGAGAGTTCCTCCGGGCCGCCTGGTGCTCCTCCGTAAGCCAATCCCAGGCCGCCTCCGGGGATTCGAAGAAGAAGGATTTGCCATTGTGGAGGACCTTGAGGCGAGCAGGGAAAAGTAGCATATAGGTCAACTGCATCGCCCGGAGCTTTTGTTTGACCCCTTCATAGGATCTCCTCCTGGCCTGCACCTCCCGGGTATAGTCGGGGAAGATGAGGATCTTATGGTTATCCCAGCGAAGATCCGTCTGCACCCTCGCCTCCCAAAGAATGACATCTCGGTCTTTGAAGTTAAGAAACCACGCGATCATTGGCCTTCGGGGGCTGCCTGGCGGGGGCCACGGCGCCAGTATTCAGTATCGTTTACAATTTTTCACTTCTGTATTGGGCAATTTTAAGACAACTTTTAAACCTAGTTTTATTAAGTATACTAATTATGTATGGTGTGATTCTTTTTTATGCAAATTATTTTATTAATTGGGATCGATTGTAATGATTGTGTGGAATTATCATTTAAATGTTGATCTTTTATGGCTGAATAAAGTGTATATGACTGACTGGCGAGTGAAAAGTGATTTTCAAAAGGAAAACTGGGCCAGATTATCAGCAATTTGCAGTTTCTGAAGCTAATGGATACACGTTCTGAATAAAGAGTGGCATTCCTTTGTTCGGAACCTGGTGTGCATTATAATGCCCAAACTGGAAGACATGTCATGATCTTAAAACTAATGCTCAGACCACCATTCCACAATTACAAAATTGTTGGACATACATTGATTATAATTGAGGACATTTTAAGACTCTAAAACTAGCAGACATGCCATGATTCTGAAAGAGGTAGATATTCTAGATTTCTGTAATAGCTGCAATTGTGGGACTTCGTGTCTATCAGAGAGAACATTACGTTTTTTCAGCAATTCTGCACTTAATGAGATTGCTATGCCCACTTCCTGTGATGTCATTTCTTCTGATACTGTGTGAAAGCTTGTGCATGTCACTTTCGAACTTCACTTTAACACAAAAAAATGTATTAAGTCTCTGCCTGTCGTAGTACTAAGGATCTGGTTGCGTGTGATTGAGCACGTAATGTCAATCACATACATGATGCTATACACCTTAAATCATTGCAATGCTCAAATAAATTATTGCTGGGATATTGCCCCTAATCATTAAAGTGACTTTCAGCCAGTCTTGGAGGTTTCAGACAACAGCATTAAGTGCCCCGAGTCTTGTACTTTTTATTTCCATTGTACAGTTAAGAACCATCACAAATATGTGCCAAAAAAACAGGATCGGCTGAGAGGAAGCATCATGGCATGGAGTCAATTGGCAGCGTACGTTATCTAGGGCTGTGCCTCAATGTAAAAATGCAAAGCTCTTACGAACAAAAACAAAAATATACAGGAATGTGCACATGCAGGCATTCTGCTTCGAATGCTGGTGGGCATGAGTGATGCCCTACTGCAATAAAAAAATTTAGCCATGACTAGAGTGACAGTGCAGAATCAGATGATCAGGCGTGCCGCCAGACACAGAGAGGATAGGATGCTCACCTTTAGTAACGCGACCGGCACTTAACAATACCTAGGTAGAACGCGCACAAGAGCCTAGACCGCCGGTCAGTGACAGCGAGGACAACTATGATAACAACCGGGACGCACTCACGAGTCTGCCTTGTCCCTGCAACCCCGAACAGCCAGACAGTGCAGAGTAGTTAATAACACGAGTGATGCACAATGTAATATATAGTGTGAATGGCTGAGCAACACATGTGACAAATGACAAAACCTAAAACACGCTTCACAGTGATGTCCCAAATGACCATTTACCCAGCAGTGACGAGGTGCTGTTGGATATTGTGCTCTGCAATGACCATGGCCAAAGATGGGTCCTCTCGGAGTATATAGAGCTGGGAATAGGAGTCGCACTAACGCACCCCTTGCTATGTACTTTTGCAGTGACTATCATAACGTAACACACTCTCTGGCCACACAGGCTGCCCACTGCACGGCTCACCTTCCAGTCCCTCCATGTCTTCAGTCTCTCGAGCCGTCGCCCGCTGCTGTGGCAACTGAAGGTCTCAGCCTTCCAGCAAAAGGCCCAGCCCCCAGCGTGGCCTGCCGTCTGCGCCCATTGGATGTGTAGCACGTTCAAGGGAGCAACGCGTGCGCGTACCTCAGCCTTTAGAGAGGGGAAGAGCCTGAGCTGCCAAGGATCTTGAAGCAGGAGCGCGGGAGCGAGCGCTGGAGAGGCGAGCAGTGGAACGTGCAGTGTTCATTACTGAGGCATTACAAAGAGGATCGTTGTTTCGGTGTTTTCCAAGGGTACGCCCAGTTGTGACTGGGGTTGATTATCCCGAGCTCCTGGCATTGCCTTATTACATGTTCCATCACATCCTATGCCTAAGCTCCACACCTTTGTATTAATTAATACTCGAATAACGTACTGTTCAACATCATAATGATTAAATCACTAAACGTTGTATCAACTGGTCTCTGACTTGATAATGACGTCATAAGAAGCTGCATTAAATGCCGAGGCACTCATAAAGAAGAGCGAACCATATTGTTTCCAAGCTACTGCATGATAAATATTGATACAAGTTATTGGCCGGGGCGCTGTATTTTTAGGTTGCAGCCTACAAGACAGCACAGAAAGTCTTTCAGAAAGTTGACCTAAGAATGCATTCCGCTGGTTGATCACCACTGGCTTTGAGGTTTGTATCTCACACTTTCTGGTTTCCATTTACCGGCTTTATTTCCTTTAGGCTCTCCAGGTTCAGTTCGTTGCTCCCTTTGCCTAAGCTATGTTTTCGGCATTCTTCCACAAACTTGCTTTATATGAACAGGCCTTTAAATCGTGTTCTTATCACATTTGCTGTGCAAAGACAGAGGTCAAAGGTGCGGTCTTCCAAGGGCGTTTGTTACTCTTGCTAGCACATCTGTGTATCAAACATCCATAAGTAACTAGCTGCATGCAAGGATTGAGTTTCAGAACACTGTAGGCAGTAGCATAGTGTAAAATTATTGGGGGGGGGGGGGTGAAGCAGAATGTGATGAAGGGTCCTTGAGTCCTCATATGTAACAAAAACAGACGAGAGAAGCCGCAACATGCCCCAGCCTTGGTCATTGCTCTGGTACTCCAGAGGCGCTAAAGGAACGAGCGGCCCGCATCAGCCTCAGGGGAGGGGCAGAGCTAGTCCACCCCCATACATCTAGCTGTTCGGTCTTAGGACTTAATCATTGGACTCTTACCAAAATCAGATCTCAAGAGTAAAAACAGGTGGTATCTGATTAATTGCAGTTGAGCGCTACGAGGCCTTCGGGCAGTTTAGGTGCTATATAAGCAATTATAACATAACACTCACACTATCCTAATGCCTGGAGGAGATGGTTCTATAGAAAGCTAAAAAGGGTTCCCACATTCTAAGGCACCTATCCGGACCATTACTACAATCTAAGTCAGAGATTCTCTTAGCTGACAACAGCCAATCCCTGTGGGTAGGGGGGAAATTAGAGATCCACTTAATGCATATTTCCCGCCGGGCTATCATGACCAAATACAAAAACGAGATGCCTCAGAGGTCTCTCCCATCTATCATGCAAACTCCTCTCGGCAGCCGCATATAGCTCAAATTCAACCATTGGTAGAGTTATCTCATTACGTCTATTTATAATAGACAAGATCGACTTACCCACTTGTTCCCAAAAAATATGAATCCCTGGGCACTGCCACCAAAGATGAATATCATCAGCTCTCTCTAGATCACACTTTAGGCAATTGCTCTTTCCTTGGAAATCTATTTTAGTAAACCTTTTAGGGGTCCAATAAGCCCAGTATACAGTAAACAAGTGGTTCTGCCGCAAGGGGGCAGGTTTAACCTGACCAAAGAATCTTCATAGAGGCCCGCCAGTAATAAAGAAGGTCTAGAGCAGGAAAACAAGATCCCAACCCTCTGTACAAGGGGAAGAAGATGCGTCTTCAGCTTGTATAATTACCCAGTACCACTTTGAAACCTCTTTTTTTTGGCTCTGTGGATCAGTGATTTCCCTCTCCCAAGCCGTAGAACACCGGCCTCCGGTTCCCCATGCACCAAGCCTTTAATCTGCACATATTTGAATCTAGACAATTTACCATTAGTTGCTTTGGATAGAGATTCTCAAGAACTGACAGAGCCCCCACTAACTAGTTGTCCCCACTGCACAATTCCTCCCTCTATCAGTGGCTTGGCTAATACATCCTGGAGACATATCAGGGTACCAGGAGAATTCCAGATTGGGGCCAACTCACTTTAATACGGGATGCCCAGTCTCATTCTTATTGTATACCAGATGCTGCAAGCATTATAGAGAACTTTTAGCCTAACTTTTTGGTAGTATCTGGCGTGGCCAAATTTATAAAGAAACTGTATACCCTGGTCCTTGAAGCACCCTGTCAGTGCCTGAAGTCGAGGAGCTAGATATTCCTTGGAGAGGAGTGATCTGATATTTTTCAGCTGGAATGCCCAGTAGTAAAGCTGAAAATCCGGAAATGCAATTCCCCCATCTAGCTTGTTTTTCCTCAGTTTTTTCCATGCTATTCTGGGGTTTTTATAAGACCAGAAAAAGCTCACTAATTCCCCCTGCAGTTTCCTTAACCATTCAGTTTTAAAAGATAATGGGATAGCATTAAAAATAAACGTGAATTTTGGCAGTACCACCATTTTTATTAGATTTGTTTTGCCTAATATAGAGAGATGTAAATGTGACCATTGGAGGAGTAGCTTCTTAGTTTCCCTAAGGCGCTGCACAAAATTCACTTGGGCCATCTCTGCCAGGTTCTTGACCAATTTAACCCCTTAATATTGAATTTCGTCTTTCTCTAATGGGTTATCTTGAGGCCCATTCCAAGTCATTAGTTCAGATTTATCTGTATTAACTAAATAACCTGAGATTCCTCCAAAGCTAGCAATAATTTCCCAGAGTGCCGTAAAAGCACACTGGGGGTTCTGTGTATATATCAGGAGGTCATCCACGTAAAGGGCTTCCTCAAGATCCACTCATGATACTGAAAAGGTATAATTCTCTGATCTGCCCTGATTCTCCTAGCCAGCGGTTAAATATAAAGATTAAAGAGAAGAAGAGAGAGAGGACAGCCCTGCCGTGTGCCCAGTTCAATCTTAAAATGAGAGGATAGGATGTCGTTAACCAGAACCTGAGCAGAAGGAGCCTTGTAAATAACTTTGATTTCGTTAAGAAAGTTATCTCCCAAATTGTTGCGGTCCATTACCACCTGAAGAAAGAGCCAACTCACTCTATCGAAGGTCTTGGCAGTGTCAATTGTTGATATAGTTAGAGGCATATTCATAGTAGTTGCCAAATCGATTGCAGCAACTAAGTCGTGAGTCAAGTCTCCTAAATATCGATTTCTCATTAATCCTTTCTGACTAATGTACACTAAGTCACTAATCACCTTATCCAACCTCCTTGCAAATATTTGGGCAAACATGTTATAATCATTATTGAGCAATTAAATGGGTCTATAAGACTCACATCTTCTGGCGTCTTTCTGGGGCTTTAATATTAAGGTTATGATAGCTTTATTACAAGAGGACGGAACCGGAAGGGAATCTATAAAGATCGAATTCATCAACTGCATAAGAACTGGTGCAAGCTCTTCTCTCAAGAGTTTATATACTTCTGCCGGTATCCCATCTGGACCGGGCGCCTTCCCATTTTTCAGGTCCGCAATAACACTATCTACCACACTAAGAGAAAGCATTGATTAAGGCTCATATTCTTAGCTGGATCTAATCTGGGGAGTGTGTCCCCCTTCAACCAATATTCAATCGCCTCCGCTGAGGTCTCCGAGTCATCTCTGTATAGTGTAGAGAAAAATGTAACAAATTCTCCTGCAATGTCTTCTAAAGAGGTTCTGCCCGTTTCACCCTAGTATTATTCCTTTATTCTTGTTTCTAACCTTGTCAGACCTCGTCTTCCATGCTAATAACTTGCCACAGCCTTCGCCATACTCAAAATGCGGCAGTATACTAGTTTCCCATTTGCTCTTCACAATTGATTCTAAAAAGACCTCAAGTGAATTTTGCGCTTCCTGGATTTGGTGCTGTAAGTCTGAGTGCGTTGTTGTGTCCTGGGAGGATCTACTTTTGGCTTGCACTCTTGGCTCTGAAAGCAGCATAGCTAATCAGTTTTTCGCGAATAAAAGTCTTATACGCTTGCCAGACCGTGGCTATTGACACAGAGCCTAAAATAATCTCAAAGAATTCCTTATAGTCCCTTTTCAACTTTAAAACGAACTCTTCTTCCCCCAGGAGAGAGCGATCCAGTGTCCATCTAGTGCATTCATGAGAGTCAGCAAAGTTTATAACCAGCTGAACTGCTGAATGGTCTGAGAGATGGCTTGGCTGGTGGGAAATTCCCATTAGATTACTTGAAGTTTTACATCTATTAGAAAATAAATAAATTCTGGAAGCATGCCCAAGTTTCTTATTCCAGAAGGTGAACTCCTTAGTCTGTCCCATTCTGTTTTGCCAAGGGTCAATCTGACCAAAATTTTCCAATATGTTATGCACGCAGGTTCTCATATTAGGTGTTCTGACGGTCGGTCCGGGGGTAGACCTATCTAAGGAGGGATTAAGCAAAACATTCAAATCTCCACCGACTATTATCAAGTTCTGAGCTCTTCCAATCGGTTGCTTGTATAGATCCCTGAGTGGGCCAGGTCATCCACATTGGGGTCGTAATAGGATACCAGAGTGTATTGGGCTCCTCCTAACTTGATATTTGCCAAGACCCATCTCCCCCTAGGATCAGCACTGACGTCTGTCAGCTGACTTCGAACTTTGCTCTTTACAATAATTGCTACTCCTTTCACGTTGCAGGATTGATTAGTACAAGCAAAGTGGGTGATCCGCTTGTCCGACTTAAGAATACTCATCCACTCCTCATATCTTAGATGGGTCTCCTGCAGGAGAATGATCTGGCTATCAGATAGTCTTAGGAACTCAAGGATTCTCCTCCTTATGCTGCTTACTCTAAGGCCATTTACATTCCAGGTCAGGATTTTAAGTTTAGAAGTAAGGCCGGGTCCCATCCTCATGTTCTTATCCAGATAAAGGCTCTTGTCTGACCCCAAGAATTGTACAACCATGCGAGAACTCAATTTTTTTCATTTTTCCCCATCTGCTCTCCACCCAGTGTTACTTTAGTTGAATTGTTAAAACACGTGACACACTACCCTTCCCCATACCTTCCCTGGGGAACCCTCCTTGAAACCATATTGGGTGGCTCATACTACCCTTGGGCCTCAGCCCTCTGCAGCCCGCTGGCTCTCCCCTTTTATCTTATCAATCAAAACCATAGCTTCTTGGGGATCACGGAAACTATACATTTTGTTTTTCCACATTACCCGCAGGGTGACGGGGAACCTCAATTATGGAGTAGCACCCAGATACTTGAAATCCTGCATAGCCTTCTCCAGCTCCCAGCGTCAATCTAGCATTGCCCTGGACATATCAAATCTTATTAGGATTGACCAATCCTCATGCCGAAAGCCCTGGACATTGAGAGCTTCTGCAAGAATCAATTATTTTACTCGATATGAGGCAAAATTAGCCAGAACCTTTCTAGGTTTCTCCTTGCTGGGATTTCTCTTGAAAGGGACCTGATGGACTCTCTGAATTTCCGAGGCCAGATCTAGGGAGGTCACCATCGGGATATGGTCTTTAATCAAGGATATTATAAAGTCCTTAATATTGTCTCCTTCCGCACCTTCTGGAATATTCAAGAATCTGAGGTTATTCCTCCTGCAGTGATTTTCCAAAGATTCTAGTTCCTCTCTCAGCTCCTTCTCACTTCGTTTCAGTGTTTGGACCTCATGAGTATTCAACTCCACATCTGCCTGTAGTGCACAGATAGAGGACTCCATAATCCCTAGCCTCTCAGTTAAATTAGTAATTTTCGCATCAGGTTATCACAGAGCCCCTGGAGTTTAGCTTGGTTGGATTCAGAAACAGCAAATTTGTCTCTCATCTCATGCAGTAATGACTGGAGAAGGGAATCCGTGCGGGATACACTAGTTCGTTCAGACGCACAGACGCCCCCGACTGTATCCTGTTGTGCCTCCTGCATAGATGTGATGTGTGATTGAACAGACGAGGAGGGGGGGCACTCCTGCCATGTTAGCCAAATTGACAGCCGTATTTACAGAGGAAGTGGGTGCAGTTTGTAGAGCGCTGGACTGGTCTAGTACTTTAAAGAAGGACCTAAGGGATGGGGTAACTTTGAGTCGCCCAGTGGTAAAGCTTGCAGTGATTTTAGCCAATGGGGCTTGATAATCTGGAGGAGAAACCCCTCCCTCAATTCGTGGATGAGGCGGCAAAGATAATAAGGAGGCTTTACCTTTAGTAGCGCACTTGCTCCTTACCCCAGCAGCCGGTAGAGACAGCGCTGGTGAAGCTGGAATAGAAGCTGGAGGGTCCAACCCAGGCTTTGAAGATGGCAGCTTCTGTCCCCGTAACCAGGTTCTGGCCCCCAGCCCAGATGGGCCCCTGTGGGTCATGCAGGAGGGCCTGTGATGGGAGGCCTGGGACATAAAATGGTGTTGATAGACGTCCTTGAAACAAGGGAGCTCCAAGACCAGCTCCCCCTGGAGATCCTGTTTCAGCGCAGGCAAAGCCAGGCACAAGCCTGTGCTGGCTTTGCCTCTGCAGCCCTGGAAGCGAAGCCTGGCCGCCGCCCCTCTATGCCGGCAGAGCGACCAGGCTGCTTGAGTCCAGCATGGAGGGAGCGGCGGCTCGAAGGAGACCCCTAGACACGGAGCGCCCATCCGCAGTGGGTGCCAGGTGAGTGAAAAAAAAAAAAAGAAACAAGAAAAGCTAACCGAAGCTCGTCCCCCCAGCGGGGGACCCGGCGGTGAAAAGAGCAGAGGGCGGAGACTGCGGTCAGCGCATCTTAGCAGACCGCCATGTTCCCCGTTTGTGTTCTGAATCGGAATCCTCTTGATCCCCTGCATCCTTCTTTTGCCCACATTGTAATAATTTTTCATTCATGTCTCTGCCATCAGGCCCGCCCATGATTTCCAGGCCATCGCTACTGTCCTGACCATCATGTAGGCCAAGTCCCTGAATTTCGGCCCACTTTCTGATTCTTAGGTCTATGAAAGATTCCCAAGAGGCACACTTCCTTTGTGCATGAGAGAGGGAGGCCCAGTGTGGTCCCAAGCGCGCAAACAACTTAGTCCCAGTACTCGGGGCAACTCCAAGTCATCTGACAGAACTTAGCGTCTAGAAACGCACATCTGGGACAGCCCCTCTGCTCGCCTCCATAAATGACTTGGAGCCTGTGGAGCATTAAGTAGGTCATACCTACATAATTGAATTGGGTATATTTCAGTCTCATATTTCTGCAGACCTTCTTAGGGTATGCCAGAACACCATTCCATTCACAGCCTGTAAAATCCAGCCCCAGCAAACCTTTTCATCCGCTCCTAAGCGTCAACAGAGGTTTACAAATCATGTCATACAGAGAGCCATAGGGCCACTTTACTAACTGCCTTGACCCACCTAGGGACAGCAATTGTTGCAGAACCACATGTCTCTGTTGTTCATCTTGCCCTTCGGCCTACAGTTCTCAGAATGTCTGCATTAGAGCCTCATATGCCAAAAACTGCCCGGGCAGCAGGTCATATTGGCTTACTAAGTCCCACACACAGGTTACTTTCCCACAAGGGAGAAAGGTCTCTCAGCCAACTTATAGCAGCATACCATACGCAATTCCTGGGAGGCTTGATCACTGGCCCAACCAGGATTCATCCTAACAGGATAGTCAATACAGGAGTAAGATCGGCAGGACACTACCCAAACGTTTAGCTTGCCATGGCCCAGTGAGAGGCCACCCGCACCTCTGGCACAACAGGAGAGGGAGAGCAGGCGCCTGCTCATAGTAGGTGCTACTTGAGATCTTCAGGGTGGTGTGGGACAGCCCCATGGACCGCTCAGGTGTGCACCTCCGGGGAGAAAGTGAGGTCTGAACCTGAGTCCATGAATTTTCAAGAGGGACAATAGGGTCCCGCTGTTTGTTTAAATCTTCCAGCCTTCAGGGCAGTATACAACACATGAGTAAACTTCCACAGTGGGTCTTGTTTCCACCAAAGACCCAAGTTCGGCCACTGTGCACCCAGCCCATTTCCCAGGTGTAAGTTAGTCAGTTCCAGCCCATGGTAGGCCTCACTGTCTTCAGGGCTGGGCCGACCAGCCCAATCCAGCCTCAACAGTAGGTCATGAATCAGGCACCAAAGCTGTCCAAGTTCCCAGTGGGTCCCAGCTCCTGTATTTGACTCAATGGCCAGAGGTGGAACCCGCTGAGGTCGCCCACATCCCAGCTGCTCCACTCGCCAAGGCGGGTTGCCTCGTCTCGACCCAGGCTCCAAATCACTCCATCTCGGCAGAGGAAGGCCAACAGGCCGGGTCTTCACTCCAACCTACTGGGGTCTCAAGGGCTCTCGTCGGAGCCCACCAGGCCCGTGCATTCACCCCGACACTCCACCAGGACTGCACTGGTCCGTCAAGGTCCATCCACCAGCCCGCTGTAGCTGCACCACTCAGCCTCTGGTGGCATCTTCGGGGCGGACACCCGGCCCCATTTTCGGCTAGTATGTGTGGATCTCCCACTGCGCAGGGTGCCCCCTTGCCTCAGAGATCAGCTGTCAGGCCAGCATCCAGCCCATGGCAGGTGACCAGGGCTGCAGATTGCTGAGGATATTGGTCAGGCCGGCGCGTAGCAAAAGAATCACTCCTCTGCCATCATTGACTTTCAAGCCACGCCCCAGATGCAGCTTAGTTAATGTGATTACAGAGAGACACCTGCTATGCTTGTTGTTACATTTCTGAAAACCCCATGCCCTATTCCCTAGCCACAGATTCTTTCTCATTAACCCCAGCAACCTCTTAGAGTTCCACCAATGAATTTACAACACTCTTGATCTTACATCCCTCTTTTATATTGTCCTCCTTATCATTTGTGCCTGTCTGCCACATGGTACTCCTGGGGCATTTGGCTGTAAGTGTAAACTTCAGTGTAAAAGCTTGGCATGCTATTGCTAGTGTTATAACAGCCATGTCACCAAAACGTATTTGCTGTACTGCTTTGAAACATAAGAAGCCTATCAGATCTCCTCCCACCACCTACTACTGCCCTCACATTGTCAAAGATGTAGTAGCTTTTTCAACAATTAGCAAATATGAATATTGTTTTAAAAAATGTATGGTTTTAATGATTCATGGAGTTGTAACTGATTAAATAATCATGTTGCTGTTGAAACACATTTGCTATGTTATTTGGAAGCATGATTAGTACTGTGACGTAGATTACCACTTGACTAATCGGGGTATGTTTTATGACTGTGTTTCTGTATCTGAGCCTTCATGGAAATTCATGCATTTATTTCTCTGAATCACATCTGTAAGGAAATGCCTCCTTGGCATGGTTACCCCCTGACTTTTTGCCTTTGCTGATGCCAAGTTATGATTTGAAAGTGTGCTGAGGCCTGCTAATTAGGCCCCAGCACCAGTGTTCTTTCCCTAACCTGTACCTTTGTTTCCACAATTGGCACACCCTGGCATCCAGGTAAGTCCCTTGTAACTGGTACCCCCGGTACCAAGGGCCCTGATGCCAGGGAAGGTCTCTAAGGGCTGCAGCATGTCTTATGCCACCCTGGAGACCCCTCACTCAGCACAGACACACTGTTTGCCAGCTTGTGTGTGCTGGTGGGGAGAAAATGACTGAGTCCCCTCAAGGTGCCATGCCAACCTCACACTGCCTATAGCATGGATAAGTCACCCCTCTAGCAGGCCTTACAGCCCTAAGGCAGGGTGCACTATACCATAGGTGAGGGCATAAGTACATGAGCACTACGCCCCTACAATGTCTAAGCAAAACCTAGACATTGTAAGTGCAGGGTAGCCATAAGAGTATATGGTCTGGGAGTCTGTCAAACACGAACTCCACAGCACCATAATGGCTACACTGAAAACTGGGCAGTTTGGTATCAAACTCCTCAGCACAATAAATGCACACGGATGCCAGTGTACATTTTATTGTGAAATAAACCCCAGAGGGCATCTTAGAGATGCTCCCTGAAACCATACCCGACTACCAGTGTGGTCTGACTAGTTTTAGCAGCCTGCCACACACCAGACATGTTGCTGGCCACATGGGGAGAGTGCCTTTGTCACTCTGTGGCTAGTAACAAAGCCTGTACTGGGTGGAGGTGCTTCTCACCTCCCCCTGCAGGAACTGTAACACCTGGCGGTGAGCCTCAAAGGCTCACCCCCTTTGTTACAGCACCCCAGGGCACTCCAGCTAGTGGAGTTGCCCGCCCCCTCCGGCCATGGCCCCACATTTGGCGGCAAGGCCAGAGGAGATAATGAGAAAAACAAGGAAGAGTCACTGGCCAGTCAGGACAGCCGCTAAGGTGTCCTGAGCTGAGGTGACTCTGACTTTTAGAAATCCTCCATCTTGCAGATGGAGCATTCCCCCAATAGGATTAGGGATGTGCCCCTCTCCCCTCAGGGAGGAGGCACAAAGAGGGTGTAGCCACCCTCAGGGCTAGTAGCCATTGGCTACTAACCCCCCAGACCTAAACACACCCCTAAATCGAGTATTTAGGGGCTCCCAGAACCTAGCAAGAGAGATTCCTGCAACCTGAAGACGAAGAAGGACTGCTGACCTGAAAGCCCTGCAGAGAAGACGGAGACACCAACTGCTTTGGCCCCAGCCCTACCGGCCTGTCTCCCCACTTCAAGAAAAACTGCAACAGCGACGCGTTCCCCAGGGTCCAGCGACCTCTGAAGCCTCAGAGGACTACCCTGCATCTAAAAGGACCAAGAACTCCAGACGACAGCGGCTCTGCACCAAAGAAGAAACAACTTTGCAACAAAGAAACAAACTTTAAAGGACTGCACGTTTCCCGCCGGAAGCGTGAGACTTCCCACTCTGCACCTGACGCCCCCAGCTCGACCTGCGGAGAACCAACACTACAGGGAGGACTCTCCGGAGACTGCGACCCTGTGAGTAGCCAGAGTTTACCCCCCTGACCCTCCCCCCAGCGACGCCTGCAGAGGGAATCCAGAGGCTCCCCCTGACGTGACTGCCTGCTTCTAAGAACCCGACGCCTGGTAAAGACACTGCACCCGCAGCCCCCAGGACCTGAAGGATCCGACCTCCAGTGCAAAAGTGACCCCCAGGTGGCCCTCTCCCTTTCCCAGGTGGTGGCTACCCCGACAGCCCCCCCTTGCCTGCCTGCTTCGCTGAAGAGACCCCCGGGTCTCCCATTGAACTCCATTGCAAACCCGACGCCTGTTTGCACTCTGCACCCAGCCGCCCCGTCCCGCTGAGGGTGTACTTTTTGTGCTGACTTGTGTCCCCCCCGGTGCCCTACAAAACCCCCCTGGTCTGCCCTCCGAAGTCGCGGGTACCTACCTGCTGGCAGACTAGAACCGGGGCACCCCCTTCTCCATTGAAGCCTATGCGTTTTGGGCACTACTTTGACCTCTGCACCTGACCGGCCCTGAGCTGCTGGTGTGATAACTTTGGGGTTGCTCTTAACCCCCAACGGTGGGCTACCTTGTACCCAACTTTGAACCCTGTAGGTGGTTTACTTACCTGCAAAACTAACAAACACTTACCTCCCCCAGGAACTGTTGAAAATTGCACTGTGTCCAGTTTTAAAATAGCTTATTGCCATTTGTGTGAGAACTGTATATGCTATTTTGCTAATTCAAAGTTCCTAAAGTTCCTAAGTGAAATACCTTTCATTTAAATTATTGTTTGTAAATCTTGAACCTGTGGTTCTTAAAATAAACTAAGAAAATATATTTTTCTATATAAAAACCTATTGGCCTGGAATTGTCTTTCAGTGTGTGTTCCACATGTATTGCCTGTGTGTGTACAACAAATGCTTAACACTACTCTCTGATAAGCCTGCTGCTCAACCACACTACCACAAAATAGAGCATTAGAATTATCTCTTTTTGCCACTATCCTACCTCCAAGGGGAACCCTTGGACTCTGTGCATGCTATTTCTTACTTTGAAATAGTACATATAGAGCCAACTTCCTACATTGGTGGATCAGTGGTGGGGTACAAGACTTTGCATTTGCTGGACTACTCAGCCAATACCTGATCACACAACTAAATTCCAAAAATTGTCATTAGAAACTGATTTTTGAAATTTGAGCTATTTTTTCTAAAGTTTTAAAAGTCCTGCTAGGGCCTTGTGTTATTCCCTGTTAGCATTTCTTTTAGAGTTTAAAAGTTTTGTAAAAGTTCGAATTAAGTTCTAGAGATAGTTTTAGATTCTTAAAAAGTATTCCAACTTTGAGAAACATAGGCCCTCATTACAACATTGGCAGTAAAAGGCGCTTACCGCCGTGCAGAAGACCGCCAAAACACCGCGCGGCCGCGGAATTCAGCAACAGCTATTATGACCCACATTTCGGAAACCGCCGAAATTCAGACACCCACACAATACCGGCACACCAAAGGTCAGTGATAAACTGGCGAAAACAAATCCTCCACAATCACGCCAACAGAAACACGCCCATGCTATCACGACACACGAATCCACGCGGCTCTCTTTCAACCGCGGTATTCCATTGGCGGTACACACCGCCGCGCTCAAAATACACACACATCTCCAAAACACCGCCACATTGGCCAATTCAAAATACACACACCTGATACACATACAAATACCACTCCCACACACCAAGCACAATATAAAACACACCCACATCACCCACAAACCCCTACGACCATAATTCACGAACGAAGGCCAGATAGACAGAGAGCACAGCAAATGAGAACCTCACCACACAGAGCCACACAACACCATCACCCATACAACATTACACGCACAAAACACCACACACCACTACATATCACCCCACACATCAACACTTACACCACCCCACACATCACCCACACCACCTCATGTCACGCCAAAGACACCCCCGGTTTTCCGAGGAGGAGCTCAGGGTCATGGTGGAGGAAATCCTACGGGTAGAGCCACAGCTATTTGGCTCACAGGTGCAGCACACATCCATAGCCAGGAAGACGGAGCTATGGCAAAGAATCGTGGACAGGGTTAAACGCTGTGGGACAGCATCCAAGAAATCGGGAGGACATCAGGAAGAGGTGGAACGACCTACGGGGGAAATTGCGTTCTGTGGTCTCCAGGCACAACATCGCGGTACAGCGGACTGGTGGCGGACCCCCACCTCCTCCCCCACAACTAACAACATGGGAGGAGCAAGTCTTGACCATCATGCATCCAGAGGGCCTCGGGGGAGTCGGTGGAGGAATGGACACTGGTAAGTCAAATCTTAACTATCATATCCCCCACCCTACCTGCATGCTATCACACAACCCCACCCTCACCCCCTCCCCTATCACCCCAAATCCTCACTAATGTACTAATAACACAAACCACTCATCCCAACACCAAGCCCTGCATGACACAACAAAGCATGGACACCCCTCACTAAAGCATGCACATACTCATAACCCCCCCCATAACCCCCTCTAACCATCATCACACAAGCCCCCACACAGGAATGCTAGCACTAGGGTACACGCTCACCCACTCATTGCACACCATGACACACACACCTGCAATAATCATGCTCTTATACCTGTGCAGGACCACTACGGAACGTCACCACACCGGAGGGTCCAGACAACTCCACTCCACCCACAGAAGAGGCCCACAGTGACGACAGCAGCACTGCCCTACTGGATCCTGATGACCAGCCCGGACAATCGTAGGCCTCAGGACAGTCGGTTCCCCTTGCACAGGCACAGCCCAACACTGACCTTCCACCCTCTGGTAACACCAGCACAGCACCCACCCAGCGGGCCCATACCTCCGTACCCAGGACACGTCAATCAGCGGTGTGTCCACCACTACAGGGAACCCAGATAACCCACCACTCCAACAACAACAGGGACCTGGGGGCAGTGGTAGTGGGCACATGGTCCAGGGGACGGAGGCACAGGAACACAGGGGAACTGGGAGGGCTGCTGTGCCACAGGTGGCGGACAGGCCAAGGGAACCCACTCTCCACGAGGCCCTCTCCTCCATCATGGGAGCATACCACCACTCCCAGGAGACGATGGCGACGGTCCTGGCCAAGTTTCAGGAGACCCAGCGCCGGCAGGAGGAGCAGTATTTGGGGTTCAGGGAGGAGCTCAGAACCATCAGCTCCGCCCTGGGCACCATCGTAGGGGTGCTGAAGGACATACAAAAAACCATGATGGACACCGTGGCACTCCAAGGGGCCCCTGACACTAGCATGGACGATGAACTGCCCACCACCTCCGCCGGCGCTAATGGACAGGATGCCCCGCCACAGGACCACCACTCCAGCACCCCACCACCTGCCGACGGACAACCACCACGCAAGCGGGCCCTGAGATCCAGGAATAGGACAGAGCACGATGGCAAGACCCCCGCCAGGAAATGAGACCACCCTGATTGTCCTCCCACTGTCCCACTTTGTTACCCTGTCCATACTTTAACTGCCCCAGCTCCACTTCCTATGCCCATATGGGCAGTGCACCTGTGTGACTGATGGACTGTACTCTGCCGTGGACATTCCTCCACCGTCCCCCATCACCATATTACTACCTCCCTCCATTTCTGAGCACTGAAATAAACACCCTTGAACCACAAAACAATCTGGAGTCAGTCTGTGATTTGGTACATATGTATAATCAATGACAGTGTCAACATGCGTTTCAAATTATAAAGCCATCATACCTGTCACACATCACAAGTCCTTGAAGGATGTAAGCAGATGACACACGTTGCTAACCACACCTGTGAAACCGTAACGGAAAGGTACAACTCAGTGACCAAATAATGCTATGAACTGACAGACAGGATAGAGTTAGCAGTGTGAAAGTGAATGTCATGGTAAAAAGAAAACTGTTCTCACCTGTGTATCACTGGAAATATTGCTGTACGACTGACTCCCTGTTGTCTATGTCTTCTTCCTCAGTGTCATCCTCATCACTGTCCACAGGCTCCACAGGCTCCACAGCTGACACAACAACGCCATCTAGACCATCCTCCTGCAGAAAGGCACCTGGCGTCGCAAAGCAAGATTGTGAAGCATCAAGCAGGCAATGATGATCTGGTACACCTTCTTCGGTGAGTACAATAGGGAACCACCTGTCATATGGAGGCACCTGAACCTGGCTTTCAGGAGGCCGAAGGTGCGTTCGATCACCCTCCTAGTCCGCCCATGGGCCTCATTGAAGCGTTCCTCTGCCCTGGTCCTGGGATTCCTCACTGGGGTCAGTAGCCAGGACAGGTTGGGGTAACCAGAGTCCCCCAATAGCCACACACGGTGCCTCTGGAGTTGACCCATCATATAATGGATGCTGCTATTGCGCAGGATGTAGGCGTCATGCACAGAGCCAGGGAACATAGCATTTACCTGGGAGATGTACTGGTCTGCCAAACATACCATATGTACATTCATGGAATGATAACTCTTCTGGTTCCTGTACACCTGTTCACTCCTGTGGGGGGGGGAGGCAGAGCTACATAGGTCCCATCAATAGCACCTATGACGTTGGGGATATGTCCAAGGGCATAGAAGTCACCATTAACTGTAGCCAAATCCTCCACCTGAGGGAAAACGATGTAGCTCCTCACGTGTTTCAGCAGGGCAGACAACACTCTGGACAACATGTTGGAAAAGATAGGCTGGGACATCCCTGATGCCATGGCCACTGTTGTCTGAAACGATCCACTTGCAAGGAAATGGAGCACTGACAGCACCTGCACTTGAGGGGGGATTCCTGTGGGATGGCGGATTTCTGACATCAGGTCTGGCTCCAACTGGGTACAAAGTTCCTGGATAGTGGCACGGTCAAACCTGTAGGTGATCAGTAAATGTCGCTCCTCCATTGTCAACAGGTCCACCAGCGATCGGTACACCGGAGGATTCCGCCATCTTCTCAAATGTCCAAGCTGACGGTGCCTAGGAAGGACAACAGCGACCACAGAGTCAACAAAATCCTAGGTATGTACCCACAGATACACAGAACACGACACCAAAGACAATTATCATCCTGTATGTGTGTCGAGTGTAGGCCTAGGTATGTGTGACGCAGTTGCAAATGAAGCCATGTGGGCCGCTGAAATGGCGGCTGTCTGACCTCTAAACTGGGACAATGGGATGTGAGGTAACTGCGCTGGGGTTGTACACCGTCGCGGTAGGCGGTCGAAGACCGCGACGCAATGCTGCATTGGTTAATATTGGACCCTGTGGGTCCCAGGAGCCAATGACGAAGTGCGCCGGCGGTGATGATACGCACCGCCACAGACGTCACCGCCGCGGACGTGACTGCCATTTTCTATCTGTTCAATCACTTGATACCTGATCTTCGACAGGAGAGGACCTACACTGCAAGTGCTGCTGTGACCTCGATCTGGAAGAGACAATGGCTGCTGCGTCTGGGTAAAGGGCCCCTGCCTTCACTGCTCAGGAGTTGGAGAAGCTCGTGGCCGGGGTCCTCCCCCAGTATACGCTACTCTACGATCCGCCAGACCAACAGGTAAGTACACAGGGAGCACGTTGTATGGGCTATGCCTGGGTGGAGAGTGCTGGTTGTAAGAGGGAAGAGGGCAGAGTGCAGTGAACATGAAAGACTGTGAATGCATGTGCCACGTGGCAAGGGCAGGGATGTGGACCACTCACTTCGACGGTGCTCCTGCTAATGACTTCTCTTCTTCCCCTGTGCATGTCATGTAGGTCAGCGCCCACCAGAAGAAGGACATTTGCCGTGCCATCGCCAAGGACGTCCGGACCCTGGGGGTCCACCAGAGACGGGGCACCCACTGCCGGAAAATATGGGAGGACATTCGCCGCTGGAGCAAGAAGACGGCGGAGGCTCAGCTGGGGATGGCCTCCCAACGTGGGAGGGGTGCCCGTCGCCCCATGACCCCCCTGATATTCCGGATCCTGCCGGTGGCCTACCCTGAGTTGGATGGGCAGTTGAGGGCATCACAGCAGATACAAGGGGGTGAGTACACCCTCATTCTTGGGACTTTGTGCACAGTTGAGGGTTCTGGGTGTGGGAGGAGGACTGTGGGTTTCCCTAGGCCAGGGCGACTTCCATATGCTAGGCCCCTCCGTAATGCAGGCCATGTGGCACTCCACCCCACTGCAGTAGAGTGACAAGTACAGCTATACATGCCCCTGTGGCATCCATGTGTGCAGATGTCCACCATAGCCATGTAGGCCATATCCCAGAAATTGCATCTGTAGAGGCCTGGAGCACGGCGTAGTGTAGGGGGCTGCTGTGTCTGTATTGTCCGCTAACGGTAGCGGTAAGCCATGCACTCAACCTGTCTTTCTTCTGTCCTCCTCCCCCCCCTTTTTGTGCTCTCCCTGTTCTTTTGTGCATCAGCATCATCAGGCGGAGGTACAGTGGCACCGGAGCACGAGGGAGCTGCATCCCACATGGCCATAGAGGGCCACACCGCAGACTCAGAATGCACCAGTGGGACGGAGGGCGAAGGGAGCTTCACGTCGGTCAGCGGATCACCAAACAGCGACACGGACTCGTCCGCCGATGGGAGCTCCTTTGTGGTGGCGGCACCATCTGTGCCCCACACTTCTACAGGTACAACTGCCACCTCCCCTACCAGCACCGTCCTCCCAGCAGCCCCTCAGCGTTCGCCCCGTGCCCGCTCACCCAGGAGGGTGGGCATCACCTTCGTCCCAGGCACCTCAGCCCCTGCCCCTGTCACCCCTGCTGACCTCAGTGAGGAGGCCATTGACCTCCTCAGGTCACTCACTGTTGGGCAGTCTACCATTGTGAATGTCATCCAGGATATAGAAAGGGAGTTGCAACATGGTAATGCATTCCTGGAGGGCATTCATTCTGGTCAGGCTGCCCTTCATCGAAACCTGCAATCTCTGGCCTCAGCACTGATGGCAGCCATTGTCCCTGTATCTAGCCTCCCTCCCTCCAACTTCCTCCACCCAGACCCAATCCCCTGTACCCCAGCCAATCCCAAGCACACCATCCGACAAGCATGCACACATCTCAACACACAAAAGTAGCTCAGGCAAACATAGGCATCACACATCCCACAGGCACTCACACAAGCATCACCCACATACAGACACAGCAACATCCACTGCCTCCACTGTGTCCCCCTCCTCATCGTCTACCTCCTTCCTCCCAGTGTTGTCTACACTCTCACCTGCATGTACTACATCTACAGCCACTGGGACTCGCACCAGAACACCCAGCACCACACCCGCTCACCTGCACTCACCACCCCCACTACCATTTACACGTCCCCTGTGTCCTCTCCCAGTGTGTCTGTGACGCCCCCTCCCAAAGTACACAAACGCGGGCACCCACACACCCAACATCCATCCACCTCACGACAGCCTCCAGTACCTGCACCTGCACCCAAAACACCTAAAGTGACACCTCCTACAACCACCTCCTCTTCTTCCACTCCCAGACCCCCTCCAGCTACCCATCCCAGTGTTCGTCATAAACTCTCCCTCAGCAACGTTGACCTCTTTGCCCCCATCCCCACCCCTCCAATTCCCGTAGTAGCACCTCAGCCAAAAAGACTCCTGTACCTGTGGTGTGTGTTCAAGGTGTGTGGAGTGCACCGGCCACAAGGGCAGGCAGTGTGACATGGAGCCAAAGCACTGCCAGTCCACCCCCTGTAAAGCATCTCAAGTTGGAAAGTGGCCGACGGGACAGGGTGAAGACTCCTGGCGGCAAAACTGCTCACAAGGGTCCCCGGGGGATTGCAGAGTCAGCTGTGACTCCTCCAAAGGTGGTGAAGGGTCAGAAGAAGTCTGCACAATCTGGTGAGAGCAGCACGGCGGAGAAGGGCGCCATCCTCCCCGGCGGCCTGGACGCCACCGCCAGCACCGTCGCCACTGATCAGGAGACCACTGCCAAAGTCATTGCCCAGGAGGGCAGGAGTATCGTCACTGGTCAGGAGACCACCGCCTGAGTCATTGCCCAGGAGGGCAGGAGTATCGTCACTGGTCAGGAGACCACCGCCGGAGTGAGTGCCCAGGAGGGCTACAGCTGCCACAGCCCCGCTGCGCAATGAGGGACCGTCATGCCACACACCAATGCACAGGTCAGACACCGCCATGGCAAAGCACCGCTGAACAAGGGAATTACCGCCATGGTGAAGACCGCTGAACAGGGCAAAGCACTGCTACTCAGGGCAGAGAACCGCTGAACAGGTCAGAGACCGCCATGGCAAAGCACCACTGAACAAGGGAATCACCACCATGGTGAAGACCGCTAAACAGGGCAAAGCACCGCTGCACAGGGCAGAGAACCGCTGAACAGGTCAGAGACCGCCATGGCAAAGCACCACTGAACAAGGGAATCACCGCCATGGTGAAGACGCTGAACAGGGCAAAGTACCGCTGCACAGGGCAGAGAACCGCCGAACAGGTCAGAGATCGCCATGGCAAAGCACCGCTGAACAAGGGAATCACCGGCATGGTGAAGACCGCTGAACAGGGCAAAGCACCCCTGAACAGGGCAGAGAACCGCTGAACAGATCAAAGACCGCCATGGCAAAGCACCACTGAACAAGGGTACACCGACACATCAAGCATCGTTATCACATGTACAGCTGGGACTGTGATGGAACAGGAACCGTCACGGGGAACCTAATGCAGTGTGGGCACCATTCCCCCTCCAGAAGCAGTGGAGACTGTTATCCACTTGAGAGACTATGACTATGCACTCCCCAGGATTGAACAGTGGGCAACCCAACCACTGTAGAGACTTGAGAGACTGTGGCTTTGCACTCCCCAGGATTCAACAGTGGGCAACCCACCCACCGTAGACACTTGAGAGACTGTGGCTTTGCACTCCCCAGGATTGAACAATGGGCAACCCACCCACTGTAGAGACTTGAGAGACTGTGGCTTTGCACTCCCCAGGATGGTACAGTGGGCAACCCACCCACTGTAGAGACTTGAGAGACTGTGGCTTTGCACTCCCCAGGATACGTCAATGGGCATGGAGCCCCGTCGTGGATCTGGCGTGGTGCTGTAATCCGGCTGAGGTGCCCCCCCTTCCTTTCCCCCTGAGGTGCCTGTTGTATTTCGATCTGATGCCCCAACAGTGTTCTCTCCGTTTGTGGACAGGTATCTATTGTGGGCCTCGCCCATGCATTTTTGGACCAGTGGTGCACGGACATTGATATGTGCATACCTGCACTGCTTCTCGTAATGTATATACTTTTGAATGTGTATATATATCTGTATATATTTGGTACCTGTATTGTGATACATTACAATTTTGGAACTGATTTCCTTTGGTCTTTGCATTCTTCCGGGGGGGTTGTGGGATGTTACTGTGATGTTTTGACATTCATTGGTGTGTGTGTTGTAATGTGCGAGGATGAGGGTGGCGGTGGGGGTGTTGCGTGTGTGTCCCCCTGACTTTTGCCTCCCCTATGTCGTAGGTGCAGTACTCACCGTTGTCGTTGCCGCCGCTGTTGATGGTGTTCATAAATGAGCAGGAAGACAAGGGCAGGTAGGATTTGTAATTCCGGCTCCATGATGCCCTCCTTCCTCGTGGAGTTTGTTCAGGTGAGCATTTTCCCATTGAAAAAGCTGTTTCCGCCGTGTTTTTATCCACGGTGAATCTGCCCCGGAAAAGGTGGCGGATTGGCCTGTTGTAATACTGTGGGCGGTACATTGTCTCTCGCCTGTCTGTTGCCGGTGACCGCCGCGCTGCTTGTCTGTACCGCCGTGACGGTCGGAGTGTTAAAGTGGCTGTCTATGTTGGCAGTTTCCGCCACGGTCATAATTCCCTTTTTTTGTCCGCCGGCCTGTTTGCGGTATTACCGCACCTTTAACACCGACCGCCAGGGTTGTAATGAGGGCCATAATGTCTAATGCAGAAGAGATAGTGATGGAACTCAACCTCACCCTTTACCTGCATCTTAGGATGTCAGAGTTAAGGTCTCTCTGCAAAATCAAAAAGATTAAAACTGGTTCAAACCCTACCAAAGTACAGCTCCAGGAGCTTTTGGCAGAGTTTGCTAAAAACAACCCCTCTGATGATACCTTCCCAGAGGGGGAAGCTAGTGATGTGGAGGAATTCCCACCTCCAGTCCTAGTTAGGGAGAGCAGGGTTTCTCCAACCCTGTCTCCACAAGTTATAATCAGAGAGCTGCTTCTCTCACAGGAGAGTCCAGCAACTCTGGAAGCATTGAGGGCAGCCTCAATGAAGAGGACCTCCTGCTAGCCAGGATGGCCAAAAGATTGGCTTTAGAGAGACAGCTCCTAGCCATAGAAAGGGAAAGACAAGAGATGGGTTTTGGTCCCATCAATGGTGGCAGCAACATAAATAGGGTCAGAGATTCTCCTGACATGTTGAAAATCCCAAAAGGGATTGTAACTAAATATGAAGATGGTGATGACATCACCAAATGGTTCACAGCTTTTGAGAGGGCTTGTGCAACCAGAAAAGTAAACAGATCTCACTGGGGTGCTCTCCTTAGAGAAATATTCACTGGAAAGTGTAGGGATAGACTCCTCACACTCTCTGGAAAAGATGTAGAATCCTATGACCTCATAAAGGCTACCCTGATTGAGGGCTTTGGATTCTCCACTGAGGAGTATAGAATTAGGTTCGGGGGGGCTCAAAAATCCTCGAGCCAGACCTGGGTTGATTTTGTAGACTACTCAGTAAAAACACTGGATGGTTGGATTCATGGCAGTGGTGTAAATGATTATGATGGGCTGTACAATTTATTTGTGAAAGAACACCTGTTAAGTAATTGTTTCAATGATAAACTGCATCAGCATCTGGTAGACCTAAGACCAATTTATCCCCAAGAATTGGGAAAGAAGGCAGACCATTGGGTCAAGACTAGGGTGACCAAGACTTCCACAGGGGGTGACCAAAAGAAAGGGGTCACAAATACTCCCCAGGGGAAGGGTGTTGAGACATCCAAGGGAAAAAGTAAAGACTCTTCTATAGGGCCCCAAAAACCTGCTCAGGAGGGAGGGCCCATAGCCTCTTCACAATCCAATTTTGGGTACAAGGGTAAAAACTTTGATCCAAAAAAGGCCTGGTGTCGTAGCTGTAATCAGCAAGGACACCAAACTGGAGACAAGGCCTGTCCCAAGAAAGGTTCCACTTCTAACTCTACTCCAACTAACACTGGAATGGCCAGTCTCCAAGTTGGATCAACAGTGTGTCCAGAGCAAATCAGGGTTCACACTGAAGGTACATTAGTCGCTGAGGGTGGGGTGGACGTAGCCACACTGGCTGCCTGGCCCCCTAATATGCAAATATACAGGCAGCAACTCTTAATGGGACAAGTGTAGAAGGCCTGAGGGATACATGTGCCAGTGTCACCATGGTGACAGAGAAACTGGTTTCCCCTGGTCAATACCTGGCTGGACAAACTTATCCAGTCACCAACGCTGACAATCAGACTAAAGTACATCCCATGGCTATGGTAACTTTAGAGTGGGGAGGGGTCAATGGCCTGAAACAGGTGGTGGTCTCATTAAATATCCCTGTAGACTGTTTGCTTGGAAATGACCTGGAGTCCTCAGCATGGGCTGAGGTAGAACTCAAAACCCATACAGCCATGCTGGGTATCCCTGAACTGGTGTGTGTCAATACAATGGCACAGTGCAAAGCTCAGGGTGAAAAAGTGGTGTTGGAGCCTGGAAAAAGGGCCCAACCCTCTAAGAGAAAAGGAAAGAAGACTGGGGAACCAGCTTCAACACAACAAGATAAAGAGACCATCTCTTCCCAGGAAGAAGTTCTGCTCTCTGAGAGAACTGAGCCCATGGAGTTAGAACCTTATCAGGTTGAGCTCCTAGGCCCAGGGGGACCCTCAAGGGAACAGTTGTGAAAGGGGCAAGAAACATGTCCCTCTCTTGAAGGCCTTAGGCAGCAAGCTGCTGAAGAGTCCAAAGGAAAAATAACAGGAACACATAGAGTCTATTGGGAAGATGGACTCCTTTACACTGAGGCAAGAGATCCCAAACCTGGTGCCACTAGGAGAGTGGTAGTGCCTCAGGAGTTTAGGGAGTTCATTCTGACCTTAGCTCATGATATTCTCTTGCTGGGCTGGGCATTTTGGACAGACCAAGACTTGGGAGAGATTAGTCAACCATTTCTATTGGCCCAATATGTCCGAGAAGGTAAAGGAGTTTTGTGTCTCCTGTGCCACCTGTCAAGCCAGTGGTAAGACAGGTGGACACCCAAACGCCCCCCTCTATCTACTTCCAGTGGTGGTGGTCCCCTTTGAAATGGTGGGTGTGGACATAGTGGGTCCACTTGAACCTCCCACAGCCTCAGGGAACCAATACATACTATTAGTAGTGGATCATGCTACTAGATACCCTCAAGCAATTCCCCTTAGGTCGACCACTGCCCCTGCAGTTGCCAAAGCACTCATTGGTATTTTTACCAGAGTGGGATTTCCTAAGGAGGTGGTGTCTGACAGAGGTACCAACTTCATGTCAGCATACCTGAAGGATATGTGGAATGAGTGTGGGGTGACTTACAAATTCACCACACCATACCATCCACAAACCAATGGTCTTGTAGAAAGATTTAACAAGACATTGAAAGGCATAATCATGGGGCTCCCTGAAAAACTCAAAAGGAGATGGGATGTCCTCTTGCCATGTCTGCTTTTCGCCTACAGAGAGGTGCCTCAGAAGGGAGTAGGGTTTTCCCCCTTTGAACTTCTGTTTGGCCATCCTGTCAGGGGACCACTAACTCTTGTAAAAGAAGGCTGGGAGAGACCTCTTCATGAGCCTAAACAAGATATAGTGGACTATGTACTAGGCCTACGTTCCAGGATGGCAGAGTACATGGAAAAGGCAAGCAAAAACCTTGAGGCCAGCCAACAACTCCAGAAGATGTGGTATGACTATGGTTGAGTTTCAGCCAGGGCAGAAAGTCTGGGTTCTGGAGTCTGTGGCTCCCAGGGCACTTCAGGACAGATGGAGTGGCCCTTACCCAGTACTAGAGAGGAAGAGTCAGGTCACCTACCTGGTAGACCTAGGCACTAGCTGGACCCCCAAGAGGGTGATCCATATGAACCGCCTCAAACTCTTCCATGATAGGGCAGATGTGAACCTGTTGATGGTAACAGATGAGGACCAGGAAGCTGAGAGTGAACCTCTCCCTGATCTCCTCTCCACAGACCCTAAAGATGGTTCAGTAGATGGAGTGATCTATTCAGACACCCTCTCTGGCCAACAGCAATCTGACTGTAGGAAGGTCCTGCAACAGTTTGCTGAGCTCTGTTCCCTAACCCCTGGTCAGACACACCTGTGTACCCATGATGTGGACACAGGAGACAGCATGCCTGTCAAACACAACATTTTCCGACAGTCTGATCAAGTTAAGGAAAGCATCAAGGTGGAAGTCCACAAGATGCTGGAATTGGGAGTCATTGAGCACTCTGACAGCCCCTGGGCTAGCCCGGTGGTCTTAGTCCCCAAACCTCACACCAAAGATGGAAAGAGAGAGATGAGGGTCTGTGTGGACTACAGAGGACTTAATTCTGTCACCAAGACAGATGCCCATCCCATTCCAAGGGCAGATGAATTGATAGACAAACTAGGTGCTGCCAGATACTTAAGTACCTTTGACTTGACAGCAGGGTACTGGCAAATCAAAATGGCACCAGGAGCAAAAGAAAAGACAGCATTCTCCACACCTGATGGGCATTATCAGTTTACTGTTATGCCCTTTGGTTTAAAGAATGCCCCTGCCACCTTCCAAAGGTTGGTGAATCAAGTCCTTGCTGGCTTGGAGTCCTTTAGTGCAGCTTATCTTGACGATATTGCTGTCTTTAGCTCCAGCTGGCAGGATCACCTGGTCCACCTGAAGGTTTTGAAGGCCCTGCAAGCAGCAGGCCTGTCTATCAAGGCATCCAAATGTCAGATAGGGCAGGGAACTGTGGTTTACTTGGGACACCTTGTAGGTGGAGGCCAAGTTCAGCCACTCCAGCCCAAGTTCCAGACTATTCTGGACTGGGCAGCTCCAAAAACCCAGACTCAAGTCAGGGCATTCCTTGGCTTGACTGGGTACTACAGGAGGTTTGTGAAGGGATATGGATCAATAGTGACACCCCTCACAGAACTTACCTCCAAGAAAATACTCAAGAAGGTAAACTGGACTGTAGAATGCCAACAGGCCTTTGACATCCTGAAACAAGCTATGTGCACAGCACCAGTTCTCAAAGCTCCAGATTACTCCAAGCAGTTCATTGTGCAGACGGATGCCTCTGAACATGGGATAGGGGCAGTTTTGTCCCAAACAAATGATGATGGCCCTGACCAGCCTGTTGCTTTCATTAGCAGGAGGTTACTCCCCAGGGAGCAGCGTTGGAGTACCATTGAGAGGGAGGCCTTTGCTGTGGTTTGTTCCCTCAAGATGCTGCGACCATACCTCTTTGGTACTCACTTTGTAGTTCAAACTGACCACAGACCTCTCAGATGGCTAATGCAAATGAAAGGTGAAAACCCAAAACTGTTCAGGTGGTCCATCTCCCTACAGGGAATGTACTTTATAGTGGAACACAGGCCTGGGACCACCCATGCCAATGCAGATGGCCTTTCCAGGTTCTTCCACTTAGAAAATGAAGACTCTCTTGGGAAAGGTTAGTCTCATCCTCTTTCGTTTGGGGGGGGGGGGTTGTGTAAGGAAATGCCTACTTGGCATGGTTACCCCCTGACTTTTTGCCTTTGCTGATGCCAAGTTATGATTTGAAAGTGTGCTGAGGCCTGCTAATCAGGCCCAGCACCAGTGTTCATTCCCTAACCTGTACCTTTGTTTCCACAATTGGCACACCCTGGCATCCAGGTAAGTCCCTTGTAACTGGTACCCCTGGTACCAAGGGCCCTGATGCCAGGGAAGGTCTCTAAGGGCTGCAGCATGTCTTACGGCACGCTGGAGACCCCTCACTCAGCACAGACACACTGCTTGCCAGCTTGTGTGTGGTGTTGGAAGAAAATGACTGAGTCGAAATGGCACTCCCCTCAGGGTGCCATGCCAACCTCACACTGCCTATGGCATGGATAATTCACCCCTCTAGCAGGCCTTGCAGCACTAAGGCAGGGTGCACTTTACCATAGGTGAGGGCATTAGTGCATGAACACTATGCCCCTACAATGTCTAAGCAAAATCTTAGACATTGTAAGTGCAGGGTAGCCATAAGAGTATATGGTCTGGAAGTCTGTCAAACACGAACTCCACAGCACCATAATGGCTACACTGAAAACTGGGAAGTTTGGTATCAAACTCCTCAGCACAATAAATTCACACTGATGCCAGTGTACATTTTATTGTGAAATACACCCCAGAGAGCATCTTAGAGATGCCCCCTGAAACCATACCGACTACCAGTGTGGGCTGACTAGTTTTAGCAGCCTGCCACACACCAGACATGTTGCTGGCCACATGGGGAGAGTGCCTTTGTCACTCTGTGGCTAGTAACAAAGCCTGTACTGGGTGGAGGTGCTTGTCACCTCCCCCTGCAGGAACTGTAACACCTGGCGGTGATCTTCAAAGGCTCACCCCTAAGGTGTCCTGAGCTGAGGTGACTCTGACTTTTAGAAATCCTCCATCTTGCAGATGGAGGATTCCCCCAATAGGATTAGGGATGTGCCCCCTCCCCTCAGGGAGGAGGCATAAAGAGGGTGTAGCCACCCTCAGGGCTAGTAGCCATTGGCTACTAACCCCCCAGACCTAAACACACCCCTAAATTGAGTATTTAGGGGCTCCCAGAACCTAGCAAGAGAGATTCATGCAACCTGAAGACGAAGAAGGACTGCTGACCTGAAAGCCCTGCAGAGAAGACGGAGACACCAACTGCTTTGGCCCCAGCCCTACCGGCCTGTCTCCCCACTTCAAGAAAAACTGCAACAGCGACGCGTTCCCCAGGGTCCAGCGACCTCTGAAGCCTCAGAGGACTACCCTGCATCTAAAAGGACCAAGCACTCCAGACGACAGCGGCTCTGCACCAAAGAAGAAACAACTTTGCAACAAAGAAACAAACTTTAAAGGACTGCACGTTTCCTGCCGGAAGCGTGAGACTTTCCACTCTGCAACCGACACCCCCGGCTCGACCTGCGGAGAACCAACACTACAGGGAGGACTCCCCGGCAACTGATACCCTGTGAGAAGCCAGAGTTGACCCCCCCCCCAGCGACGCCTACAGAGGGAATCCAGAGGCTCCCCCTGACCGCGACTGCCTGCTTCTAAGAACCCGACGCCTGGTAAAGACACTGCACCCTCAGCCCCCAGGACCTGAAGGATCCAACCTCCAGTGCAGAAGTGACCCCCAGGTGGCCCTCTCCCTTGCCCAGGTGGTGGCTACCCCGAGGAGCCCCCCCCCTTGCTTGCCTGCTTCGCTGAAGAGACCCCCGGGTCTCCCATTGAACTCCATTGCAAACCCGACGCCTGTTTGCACTCTGCACCCAGCCGCCCCGTGCCGCTGAGGGTGTACTTTTTGTGCTGACTTGTGTCCCCTGGTGCCCTACAAAACCCCCCTGGTCTGCCCTCCGAAGTCGCGGGTACCTACCTGCTAGCAGACTGGAACCGGGGCACCCCCTTCTCCATTGAAGCCTATGCGTTTTGGGCACCACTTTGACCTCTGCACCTGACCGGCCCTGAGCTGCTGGTGTGGTAACTTTGGGGTTGCTCTGAACCCCCAACGGTGGGCTACCTTGGACCCAACTTTGAACCCTGTAGGTGGTTTACTTACCTGCAAAACTAACAAACACTTACCTCCCCCAGGAACTGTTGAAAATTGCAGTGTCCAGTTTTAAAATAGCTTATTGCCATTTGTGTGAAAACTGTATATGCTATTTTGCTAATTCCAAGTTCCTAAAGTTCCTAAGTGAAATACCTTTCATTTAAAGTATTGTTTGTAAATCTTGAACCTGTGGTTCTTAAAATAAACTAAGAAAAGATATTTTTCTATATAAAAACCTATTGGCTTGGAATTGTCTTTGAGTGTGTGTTCCCCATTTATTGCCTGTGTGTGTACAACAAATGCTTACCACTACCCTCTGATAAGCCTACTGCCCGACCACACTACCACAAAATAGAGCATTAGAATTATCTCTTTTTGCCACTATCTTACCTCTAAGGGGAACCCTTGGACTCTGTGCATGCTATTTCTTACTTTTAAATAGTACATACAGAGTCAACTTCCTACAACATCTATAAATATTTTTGAGATAGATCCATGTTTGCCTTGTTTTTGATTAGAACCCAGTTACTAATGCTTCTATATTTTATTCTGTTTTACATTGCTAACTTATGAATTGCATCAATGAGCAGTTTTGTCTCTAACTGCTAAATCATAGGAGAATTGGAGTCAAACTGATTGGGTAAAAATTGATGTGTTCAAATTATTGGGGTTGAGGTGATTATTGAGAGTTGGTTCCCACAAAGGTTTGGTAGCAGGGGATGGTTTTTGTTAAAAAGCAACACCTCTTTTAGCGGTCTCCTGAAGATTTTTTCAATATTAAACTATCTATGCCCAAATTGAAGGAGAAAGGAGTTTTTGAAAACTTGTCTACTTCTTGATGCTGTATCCTCCTGCCGGTTGACAAGCTGTATTGCTTTGGGATCCTGAATGAACTTGGAGTGCGAGTATGAATAAGGAGAGACTGAGTTTGTGAATTCGTTTTTATGATATTTATTGTGATGATGGATTTCTGTTTCTGTGTTGAGTTGTATGGGTATAAGATGATGATTGTGGGTTCTATTGGTGGTTTGATTATCATTGCGACAGTGTCTTATTTGTATTTGTGGATCCGTTTGAAATTGTTTTGTTAATAATTAGAACTGAGTTAGTCATCGGATTTGTCTAAAACCCAAGATCTGGAAATAAAGTATACCTTCTCTGTATTGTGGTGTGTAGAGCGAGGCACAGCATACATATCAGTTGGGAAACTGAAGTAACACATTTTCTTTTCTATGCTTGAGAGTTTAACTTAAGTTATTGTGCTTGCCATGAGTGCCCAGGGTGGAGTACATTGGCTTGGAGATAGAATTCTGGTGGTCTCAGTTTGCCTAGCAGAAACTTTTGTAGGCTGTCTAATTTTGTTTCATTGTCTTATTCTTGTTTCTATTTAAAAGTAAGTTATGAGTCAGTTAATTATTTAAATAATAACTTGTATTTCCTTTCTGTGGTACACAGACAAGGGGATCATCAATTTTAAGGTTTTATGTGGACCTGTGGTTGTTTTCCTGGTCACAAAGAGATTGCCCTGTGATTGGGAGCTGCACTGGGTTTGGTGTGACGTCACCTCTACCTGTACCCTGATTAGTTGTTTGCCTGCAAAGTCGTGCTTTGATAGATTGACCCTTGAAAGAGCCGCACTGCTATTGGTCATTTTTCATTAAACTCGGTTAAGGTGTTTATTTGACTTTACAGATTATTTTGAGCTTGTTTTAGTATAAAACCAGGGTGGAATACTTACAAATAGTAATACTAAGAAATTAGGCCTAGCGAGGGTCAGAAGGTGCCAAGTTAGGACACACCAGTAAATGAAATGATAGAAGAGTTTGGATATTAGACATGTGTCTTGGTTCCTGAATAGAATAGGAATACCATACGTAATGACGCTTCAAACTTTCTAATGGACGGTACATTTAATATTAAGAAATTAGATTTCTTGAGACAAACCGGGTATAGCATGGTACGAATACTCAGAACTACACAGATTGATGCACTTAATAAATGGGATTGCATGGCAACAGTGAAGGAAAGGGACAATAAAGAGAGATGGAGTTATTGAGAAGACAAATTAGATCGCTAAGAGAAATGTAGGAGGTAAGACATGATGGAATGTGTTAAAAGATTTCCTGCTATAAGTACGTGAACAGAGCAAGACCAAATTAAAGAGAAAAAGAAAATGAGGAATCAGATGTTGATGACAAATTCATAAATGAGTTGTTGATTTTGAGACCTTCTTTGTACACAGATAGACAAATTAAACCGATCCAGACAACTGTTGGGATTGGTAGAGATGGAGAGAGAGATACTGCAGTGGTGCAAGCTCTTATTGGAGTTGTACCAAGTGTTCCATCAAACGTTTCCATCACAATGATAATGCCTAGTACAAGTGGGAACAGGGCACAGGGGGATGGTATATATGTAATCCCTGAAAAGACTGTGGTGGTAGAGCCACCTCCCAACTACGTCTGTATGGGAATTTACATAATCAGATTTAGAGAGATGATTCAAGAAAGTGTGGATTTGAACAGATTATTGACATGCAGTGCTGATGAAATGAGATATTTTATAAAAAAAGCAGCCAGATGTGCTAATGAAGTGCATGATAAATTGGAAGAATTGGCTGATGAATTAGAAGTTTATATCAGGAAAATGGAAAATGAAAAATAAAAATACAAAATGGACTTAACACATGACAAAATTACAGAAATGGGTCTCATCACTTCAAGAGCTCATATTAAAGATTTGATTGAGAAAACCAGAGATTGGGAAGATTTGAAATATATTGAGAAAAACGAAAAACAGGGACAGTGAATAAAAGGAAAATAAATGGCAGTGAAGGAAAAGTGGGAAAGAATATAGAAAATGATTCGGAAACAGGGACAGGTTTAGTGGCTGAGTTTCCTTTAAGGGAGGTACACAGAGGGCATTTGGTGCATGTCCCTTGGACAAGAGCTGATTCATATGCCTTTACGCATAATTTTCCAAATTTGATAGCAGACCCCAGCAAAATTTTATGATGAGATCCATTAGCTAACACACATTCCCCCAATGTTGTAGGCTGATTTAAACACATTATTTGAGATGGTTGTTTTGTAGATTTGTGTTTGGAGTGTGAGATGGCTGTTGGATAGCCAACACAAGAACCATCTAGACTTGTCCTAATAATGCCCCATATGCAGATGTAGCTGAAAAATATAAAGCAGTGATTGAGCATTAAAACAAATTCTGAAGAGGGATCTGAATTGGGAAAAGATTATGAGGATGACTCAAAAACCTAAAGAATCAATGCATTCTTACTATGAGAGACTGGTGCAACATTTTTTGAAAAAAATAAGACAGTCGAAAATCCAGAAAAATCTGTTTTCAGGAGTTTCATATCTGCTTTTGTGACTAGGATGAGGTTAGAAATTAGCTATCGTAGTCAACATAGTGCATTTTGTTTGATGGTCAGAGAGCATTGATGAGATTTTGAACTTGGCAAATAATAGTAGTGATTATCATAAAAAGAAACAAAAGAAATTGAAAGAAAAGCTGATGTTGGCGCAAAACAAAGCAATTTGAAAAAGGATCACAGAATTAAATAGGTTAAAATCTGAATTTTGTGCTGAATGGGATGAATGAGATGAAAAACTGGTACAAAGAGGTAGCGCAAATGATATTATTGGAAATGTTGAGATGTTGAAAAAGAGTATGGCTTGTCATTATTGTGGGTGGATTAGACATTGAAAAAGAGAATGTAGATAGAATCCAAATAGGGTTCAAGAAAATTTAGGACAGAATTTGTTTGTGCAGATAAATAATGTGACAGAGCACATGCAGAACGTGCAGTATCAGGAAACATTCCAAATGCCAATGTTAACAGCCCCAGTGTTAACAAAACTTGAAAATTAAACAGATCCAGATTATTAGAAGCTATAACAGAATGCCATGATTCTCACTGATGAGATGGCAGAAAATGTTCACAATGACTTTGCCTGAAGGGGGAGGAGGATTGCCTATTTGGAAGTAGTCCTGGAGATAGATCACAGTGGCCCATATGTTGTCCAAGATGTCAGTGGCCATCCCGTTTCATTTCTGACTTACATTAGGGCTACCCATTCTACAGTCCATTCTGTGAAAGTCCCAAACCTACCCCTCTTGGGAAAAGCAGTACAAGTTATAGGGATTAGTAATAAATAAATTGTTAATCAGGTTTCAGCACATGTTCCAGTCAAAGTAGGACAAATTGAAAATAAACATCAGTTTATTTGTGTGATTCAAGTCCAAAGACCTTCCTTGAAATGGATCTTCTTTTCAAAATGAATTGCTTTATTTACTGCACACCGGATGGTGTTGCATAAGAAAAGCAAGATGGATATTACGTTTTTAAACTATGTTCAGAGGGCACAAGAGTAGAAATTTACCCACTTTTGACAAAAGAAGACCTAACCTCTGAACTGAGGACATACTTTTAGAGAAGTGGTATAGGTTTTTACTAAAAAAACTGATTGGTTGATGAAAACTGAAGAACCAATGCAGATTAAGGTGAAACATTTCCTAGAACTAGACAGCACAGATTAACTAAAGAGGCTGAAGAGGGAATTAAACCAGTAATTGAGAAAATGATTGAACAGGGTATTCTTCAAGAAGTGAGTGGTTGTCCTTGCAATAACGGGAATTAAAATGCCACGTGGCAAATGTCAAATTGGAAATTCCTTAATATTCTTTCAAGCTGTAATGTCTGATCAGAAAGGAGTACCCTTGTCATGTTTCATATCTTTGGAATGGTTATTATAAATCTTCTTTACTGCTAAAGTCAGATTTAACGTTACTATTTTAGAAATGCCACTTTTGGAATAGTGGGCATTTCTCTTCTCTTACTGCTCTGTGTGCCTTGTAGCCTATCTCAATTACACGTCTACACTTTGTCCATTCCCTCTTGACAGCCACAAACACAGGAAGATTAGGTGTGCCTGAGAACACATCGGCATTCATTTGCATTCTGATGAGCCTTCCTGGGCAGGAAGGGCTGAGAGGAGCTGACTCAATGGACCCATGCTGCTCATACAAAGAGAGAGAGAGTCAGTAACTGATTGCTAGACCTGACAGCCCTAGGTGCCCCCTACTTTTTGCCTGCCTTCCTCCATCTTCTGACCTTGCATTTGATGGCCTTAGGACTCTGTGCACTTTACCACTGCTAACCAGTGCTAACGTTCTTGTGCTCTCTCCCCTTAATCATGATAACATTGGTTTAATCCCATTTGGCATATTTAATTTACCTATAAGGCTCTAGGAAAGTGCACTACATGTGCCCAGGGCATATAAATTCAATGCTACTTGTTGGCCTGCAGCACTGGTTGTGCCATCTACCTAAGCAGCCCTTTAACCATGCCTAAGGACTGCTATTGCAGAGGCTACGTATGCAGTTTTGTACTGACATGTCGGCCAGGCCCAAACTTTCCCTGTTTAGACATATGTCACCCCTAAAGTAGGCCTTGAACAACACAGAGGGCAGGGTGCAACATATTTAAAAGTCAGGATAGGTACTTATAAACTTTACATGTCCCGGTAGTGAAAAACTCGCAAAGTCATTCTTCACTACAGGAAGGCCTATTTCCCCCATATGATAACATTGAGGTTACCATGTTACATGTGCTAAGTGTAATTCACAATCTGGAAGAGTTAAGTTTGTCAAATTTGGTGTCTCTGGACTCACAATTTAAACCCACAACATATGGTGAAGTAAGATTTTAAATTGCAGTTCTGGAAATGCCACTTTTAGAAAGTTGGCATTTTTTTTACTTTAGCCATTTGGTGCCTATTGCGTGTCTCCAATCCACGTCTTTGGTGAGGTGACAGCTGGACCTGGCATTGCCCCATAGACAGCCACACACTTAGCTTAGGTGTGTCTGATGGGATATCCACAGCCTGATGGGCCGTCCTTGGCAGTATGGGATGAGGGGTTGAAACACCTGAATGGGCAGTGTCCTGCCACACACAAAGGGCTACATACTCCTCTTTGGTGATCTGGAGCCAGGACAGAAAGGAAGGAACTCTGTGTGCTTCAAAGACCCTTCTTTGAAGTCTTCCCACTTCAAAGGCACTACTGGCTGTAAGTATAAGTGACACTACAAGGACAGCCACTCTGCCGATCTGCTACTCTGCTGGGCTCCTGCTTTGCAGAGCTGACCTGCTGCCTGCTGCTCCCTTACCTGGGATTGCAAAGAAATGGGCCTCATCACTACATCTCAGAATACAAAGTGACTCCAAGGGCTTGCTGGCTTGCCTCCTGTTTTCTAAAGTCTCTGGCACACAAAAGACTTCCAACTCACCTGCTACAGCTCTTAGTCCTGTCTGCAGCTAGCTCCTGACACCCAAGAGGTGCCTTTCTAGTCCTGGCTCCTAACAAGTGTTTTTGGCTCCTGAAATCAAGCTTTTGAGATCTTCACAACCGCAAATGGGCCCCTTGCACCAAAACCACCCGCTTGCCTGAAGAATCAGTGCAAGCTGCCTTAAGTTTGTCTCTTTGCATAGCAAGTATCTCCTCTCATGAGGCTCCAGCTCACCAGGCTATTACATCCGGCCGACTTTTAGCGCCCACAGACCACCACCAGCAATGCTCTCCTTACTCTCGGCGAACGTCTTCCTCGCGAACGGGACTCTTGGTCTAATTTGTGAAAAAGTAAAACTTCAGCAGGACTTATCTGGGACAGTATCCAACCCGCGCTCCATTGCGTTCAACATGAACTTTTGGATTCAACCCGGTCTAGCATGACCAGATGTCCCTAGTTGGTGATTTATGCTTTTATGCACTATATTGCATAGTAATCTGTACAAATGTATATCTCGACTTCTACTGATTATATTTTTGTTGTTTTAGTCTTGTTTTGTTCATTAAATAAAACTCTATGGGCCAAGTTTACAAGGCCTTGGCTCCTCGTTGTGCTACACAAGCGTCATTTTGTTTTTACTCTAATGTGGCTCAAGGAAGCAATTTTCACTGCACCTTATTTACAGAGTGGCCTAATGCATGCATCGCGTCACTTTGTGACCCCCTGCACCACATTATGCCTTCTTCAGGCATATTTAATAGAAGGGGGGCTTTCCGTCATTAGGAGGCCCGCAAAAATGGCACTGTGAAATCTACAAGATTTCACAGTGCCATTTTGGCATAATTTTTAACACCTGCTCAGAGCAGACGTTAAAATGGCTCACCCTGTAGGAAGTTGGCTCTGTATATACTATCTCAAAGTGAGAGATAGTGTGCACAGAGTCAAAGCGTTCCCCTTAGAGGTTGATAGTGGCAACATTAGATAATATTAAAGCTCTATTTTGTGGTAGTGTGGTCGAGCAGTAGGCTTATCAAAGGGTAGTGTTAAGCATTTGTTGTACACACACAGGCACACTCAAAGACTTAACTCCAGGCCAATAGGTTTTTATATAGAAAAATATTATTTTCTTAATTTATTTTAGAACCACAAGATTCAGAATTTAGGTAAGTATATAAATTGTAAGGTACTTCACACAGGTAAGCATGGAACTTTGAATTAAAACAGTAATGTACACAGTTTTGGCAAAAATGGCAATACGCTATTTTAAAAGTTGACACTGCAAAAATCAACAGTTCCTGGGGGAAGTAAGTAATAGTTAGTTTCTCAGGTAAGTAAAGTACTTACAGTTTCAGTCTCCTGGGCATAGGCAGCCCACCGTTGGGGGTTCCTTTCAACCCCAAACACCCAGCACCAGCAACATAAGGCCGGTCAGGTGCAGAGGTCAAAGTAGGGCCCAAATAGCATAGGCCCCTATGGAGAACAGGGGTGCTCTGGGCCTAGCCTGCTAGTAGGTAAGTACCTGCATCCTCGGGGAGCAGACCGGGGGGGTTTGTAGAGCACTGGGGGGGGAGGGAACACACACAGGCACACAAAATACACCCTCAGTGGCACAGGGGCGCCCGGGTGTAGTGTACAAAGTAGGTGTCGGGTTTTGCGTTGAAAGCAATAGAGAGACCCGGGGGTCATTCTAGCGATGCAGATAGGGCACATGGGGCATCTCTGGCCAGCCACCGGCTGGCCAAGGATGAGGGCTGCCTGCTTGTCACTCCTGCACCAATGGTTGTTTCCTCTCGGTCCTGGGGGCTGCGGGTGCAGTGCTTTGTCCAGGCATCGGGTTCCCTTGTTACCGGTCAGTCACGGTCAGGAGGAGCCTGTGGATCCTCTCTGCAGGCGTCGCTTGGGGGTGCAGGGAGGTCGACTCAGGGTGTCCACATCATTGGAGTCGCCTGGGTCCTCGCTGCTGTGTTGGTTTCTCTGGATACGGGCCGGGGGCGTCGGGTGTAGAGTGTGAAGACTCATGCTTCCGGAGTGAGGCAGGAGTCATCTTTAAAGTTGGTTCCTTGATTGTAGTTTTGGACAGAGCTGCTGTCCTCAGGAGTTTCTTGGTCCTTTAGATGCAAGTCAGTCCTCTGAGTCCTCAGAGGTCACTGGTCCCACTGGATGTGTCACTGTGCAGGTTCTTTGAGTCTGGAGACAGACCGGTAGGGCTGGGGCCAAGTCAGTTGTTTTCCATCGTCTCTGTGGTACTTTCAGTTCAGCAGTACTTCTTCTTTCTTCAGGTTGCAAGAATCTGGTTCCCTGCGTCCAGGGTCACCCCTGAGTACTCAATTTAGGGGTGTGTTTAGGTCTTTAGGGTTTAGGTCTGGAGGCAGTAACCAATGGCTACTGTCCTTAAGGGGAGGGGGGCACATCCCTAATCCTATTGGGGGGAATCCTCCAAAAAAGATGGCGGACTTCCTAAGGCAGGGGTCACCTCAGCTCAGGACACCATAGGAGGGTGACTCCTCTTTGTTTTTCTCATTATCTCCACCGGACTTGCCGCCAAAAGTGGGGGCTGTGTCCAGGGGCCGGGCATCTCCACTAGCTGGAGTGCCATGGGGCATTGTAACACAAAGCCTGAGCCTTTGAGACTCACTGCTAGGTGTTACAGTTCCTGCAGGGCGGAGCTGTGAAGCACCTCCACCCAGTGCAGGCTTTGTTTCTGGCCCTAGAGAGCACAAAGGCTCTCACCCTAGGGGGGTCAGAAACTCGTCTCAGTGGCAGGCTGGCACAGACCAGTCAGTCCTGCACTGAAGGGTTGGGGTAAAATACAGGGGGCATCTCTAAGATGCCCTCTGTGTGCATTGTTTAATAACTCCAGCAGTGTGGGTTTATTATTCTGAAAAGTTTGATACCAAACTTCCCAGTGTTCAGTGTAGCCAGTATGGAGTTCATTTTGACAAACTCCCATACCATACACTTAATATGGCCACACTGTACTTACAATGTCTAAGAATAGACCTAGACATTGTAGGGTCATATTTCTCATGCAGCTATGCCCTCACCTGTGGTATAGTGCACCCTGCCTTAGGGCTTTAAGGCCTGCTAGAGGGGTGACTTACCTATGCCATAGGCAGTATTTTGTATGCATGGCATCTTGAGGGGGATGCCATTTCGACTTTGCCTTTTTCTCCCCACCAACACACACAATCTGTAATGGCAGTGTGCATGTTTTAGGCGAGGGTTCCCTTAGCGTGGCAGAACACATGCTGCAGCCCTTAGGGACCATCCCTGGTCACATGGCCCTTGGTACCACTGGTACCTTTTACAAGGAACTTATATGTGTGCCAGAGGTGTGCCAATTGTGGAAACAATGGTACATTTTTAGTGAAAGAACACTGGTGCTGGAACCTAATTAGCAGGGTCCCAGCACACTTCTTAGTCAAGTCAGCATCAATATCAGGCAAAAACTGGGGGGTAACTGCAACAGGGAGCCATTTTTCTACACACCGATATTAGCCTGTGGGGCTCCTTGCATTTGCTCCACTAGCGTCAACATTTTTGACGCTAGTGGAGCAAAGCGCCACAATAGCATCAAAAAGTCTGACGCTTTTGGCCTAACCACCTCCATGGTACACCATATTACAAATACGGTGCACACATGGTGTCCTTATGTGTGTCAGGGGTGACACAAAGAAACTGGCACATCAGTACTGATGCACCAGTTTCTGGTAAATCTGGGCTATGTTTCTAGCCTGGTGTGGATTATTTTTGTGTGTTGTGCTTTTACTGTTTTACTATGTCAAGAGTTGCACAAATATGTAACACATTGCCTCTCATGAAAGCCATTTTGTTTGTCAAATTTGGACTGACCCCTGAGAAGTATCGCCAAAGATTCAAGGACAGTCAAACGCTCCCCAACCAATCTTGGGTAGAGTTAATTGATTACTCCAGCAAGGCCCTGAATTGCTGGGTGCGGTGCAGCAAAGTCACTGATTATGTTGGGTTGTACAATTTAATACTGAGAGAGCACATGCTCAGTACTTGCTTTACAGAGTTGCAGCAGTACCTTGTTGACAGGAAGCTGACTGATCCTAGGAAGCTTGCTGAGGAAGCAGATCTCTGGGCTAGCACCAGACTGTCCAAAAATATGTCTGGGGGGCACCCACAAGGGTGGTCATGATTCCCAATAGAAGAAAGAGAGGGGGGGGACTTAAAAATAAAGAGTTGTTTAAAGGTCCCCAAAATAATTCCCAAGGGAGTAGTGGTAACCAATCCCAGTCTAATCTTAAAAATAAAGGGTTGTTTGATCACAAGACAAGGAGGTGGGTTCCCCAATGTGAATTTACTCCAAGTATGGTCCCTCTAAGTGCCACTCCAAATGTCCAAAGAGGGCACAGCTCCCAACTGGTGGGCAGACACATGGGTTGGCTAGTGTAGTGCTCGGGGAGGAGGTAGTCTCAGATAGTTTTAGGGAACAGGCAGAGGTAACCCTAGTGTCCATGGGGGATGCAGATATGGTGCCCAAAGCCCACATGCCCTCTAAAGCTTTCAAGTATAGATAGTGTAGGAAAGTACCATCTTGCCTGGCATGTTACCCCCATATTTCACTGTATATATGTTGTTTTAGTTGTATGTGTCACTGGGACCCTGCCAGCCAGGGCCCCAGTGCTCATAAGTGTGCCCTGTATGTGTTACCTGTGTTATGACTAACTGTCTCACTGAGGCTCTGCTATTCAGAACCTCAGTGGTTATGTTCTTTCATTTCTTTCCAAATTGTCACTAACAGGCTAGTGACCAATTTCACCAATTTACATTGGCATACTGGAACACCCTTATAATTCCCTAGTATATGGTACTGAGGTACCCAGGGTATTGGGGTTCCAGGAGATCCCTATGGGCTGCAGCATTTCTTTTGCCACCCATAGGGAGCTCTGACAATTCTTACACAGGCCTGCCACTGCAGCCTGAGTGAAATAACGTCCACGTTATTTCACAGCCATTTACCACTGCACTTAAGTAACTTATAAGTCACCTATATGTCTAACCTTTACCTGGTAAAGGTTGGGTGCTAAGTTACTTAGTGTGTGGGCACCCTGGCACTAGCCAAGGTGCCCCCACATTGTTCAGGGCAAATTCCCCGGACTTTGTGAGTGCGGGGACACCATTACACGCGTGCACTACACATAGGTCACTACCTATGTGTAGCTTCACAATGGTAACTGCGAATATGGCCATGTAACATGTCTAAGATCATGGAATTGCCCCACCAATGCCATCCTGGTATTGGGGAGACAATCCCATGATTCCCTGGGTCTCTAGCACAGACCCGGGTACTGCCAAACTGCCTTTTCAGGGGTTTCACTGCAGCTACTGCTGCTGCCAACCCCTCAGACAGGTTTCTGCCCTCCTGGGGTCCAGAGAGGCTTGGCCCAGGAAGGCAGAACAAAGGACTTCCTCAGAGAGAGGGTGTTACACCCTCTCCCTTTGGTAAAAGGTGTTAAGGCAGGGGAGGAGTAGCCTCCCCCAGCCTCTGGAAAAGCTTTCATGGGCACAGATGGTGCCCATTTCTGCATAAGCCAGTCTACACCGGTTCAGGGACCCCTCAGCCCTGCTCTGGCGCGAAACTGGACAAAGGAAAGGGGAGTGACCACTCCCCTGACCTGCACCTCCCCTAGGAGGTGCCCAGAGCTCCTCCAGTGTGCTCCAGACCTCTGCCATCTTGGAAACAGAGGTGCTGCTGGCACACTGGACTGCTCTGAGTGGCCAGTGCCAGCAGGTGACGTCAGAGACTCCTTCTGATAGGCTCCTTCAGGTGTTGCTAGCCTATCCTCTCTCCTAAGTAGCCAAACCCTCTTTTCTGGCTATTTAGAGTCTCTGCTTTGGGGAATTCCTTAGATAACAAATGCAAGAGCTCATCAGAGTTCCTCTGCATCTCTCTCTTCACCTTCTGCCAAGGAATCGACTGCTGACCGCGCTGGAAGCCTGCAAAACTGCAACAAAGTAGCAAAGACGACTACTGCGACCTTGTAACGCTGATCCTGCCGCCTTCTCGACTGTTTTCCTGGTGGTGCATGCTGTGGGGGTAGTCTGCCTCCTCTCTGCACTAGAAGCTCCGAAGAAATCTCCAGTGGGTCGACAGAATCTTCCCCCTGCAACCGCAGGCACCAAAGAACTGCATCACCGGTCCTCTGGGTTTCCTCTCAGCACGACGAGCGAGGTCCCTTGAACTCAGCAACTCTGTCCAAGTGACTCCAACAGTCCAGTGACTCTTCAGTCCAAGTTTGGTGGAAGTAAGTCCTTGCCTCCCCACGCTAGACTGCATTGCTGGGAACCGCGTGTTTTGCAGCTACTCCGGCTCCTGTGCACTCACCGAGGATTTCCTTCGTGCACAGCCAAGCCTTGGTCCCCGGCACTCTAACCTGCATTGCACGACCTCCTGAGTTGTCCTCCTGCAGCGTGGGACTCTCTTGTGCAACTTCGGGTGAGCACCGATTCACTCCACTTCGCAGTGCCTGTTCCGGCACTTCTGCATGTGCTGCTTGCTTCTGAGTGGGCTCTTTGTCTTGCTGGACACCCCCTGTGTCCCCTCACGCAATTGGTGACATCCTGGTCCCTCCTGGGCCACAGCAGCATCCAAAAACCCTAACCGCGACCCTTGCAGCTAGCAAGGCTTGTTTGCGGTCTTTCTGCAGGAAAACACTTCTGCACGACTCTTCACGACGTGGGACATCCATCCTCCAAAGGGGAAGTTCCTAGCCCTTGTCGTTCGTGCAGAATCCTCAGCTTCTACCATCCGGTGGCAGCTTCTTTGCATCCACAGCTGGCATTTCCTGAGCATCTGCCCACTCCCGACTTGATCGTGACTTTTGGACTTGGTCCCCTTGTTCCACAGGTACTCTCGTCTGAAAATCCATTGTTGTTGCATTGCTGGTGTTGGTCTTTCCTGCAGAATTCCCCTATCACGACTTCTGTGCTCTTTGGGGAACTTAGGTGCACTTTGCACCCACTTTTCAGGGTCTTGGGGTGGGCTATTTTTCTAACCCTCACTGTTTCCTTACAGTCCCAGCGACCCTCTACAAGGTCACATAGGTTTGGGGTCCATTCGTGGTTCGCATTCCACATCTAGAGTATATGGTTTGTGTTGCCCCTATCCCTATGTGCCCCCATTGCATTCTATTGTGACTATACATTGTTTGCACTGTTTTCTATTGCTATTACTGCATATTTTGGTATTGTGTACATATATCTTGTGTATATTTGCTATCCTCATACTGAGGGTACTCACTGAGATACTTTTGGCATATTGTCATAAAAATAAAGTACAGTTATTTTTAGTATATCTGTGTATTGTGTTTTCTTATGATATTGTGCATATGACACTAGTGGTACTGTAGGAGCTTCACTCGTCTCCTAGTTCAGCCTAAGCTGCTCTGCTAAGCTACCTTTTCTATCAGCCTAAGCTGCTAGACACCCCTATACACTAATAAGGGATACCTGGGCCTGGTGCAAGGTGTAAGTACCCTTTGGTACTCACTACAAGCCAGTCCAGCCTCCTACAGATAGTGGGTCACCATTAATGGGCAACAGGTGTAGGCTCTGTGTGACACAGGAGCCAGCATGACAACTGTCAAGTGTCAGCTGCTGTCAGCAGAACAGGTCCTACTGAAAACATTCCACCAAGTCATAGTTGTTGACAATTGTGAGAGCCATTTACCGGTGGCTCTGGTTCCCTTTGAGTGGGGCTGGGGGGGGACTCTGAAGGTTGCTGCGAGCCCTGCCATGCCTGTAGATTGTCTGTTAGGCAATGATGTGGTGCACACTACCTAGAAGGAGGTAGACCTCAAGTCTCACATGATTGCTGAGTGGGTCTGCATGACCACACTACACTGTCCATGGCTGCCTGAGAAGGGTGGCAATGAGCATCTGGAGTCTGGGAAAATGGCCCAGACAGCTGCAGAGGAGAGGGACAGGGGGCACCGGAATCCAGTCCCTGAAATTCCCGCAGTGAAGGTTGACGGGGTCCTTGAGGAGAAGTCCCCTGAGCCAACCGGGGAGGACATTGCCGCCCTAGGTATCCTACCTGAGCTTGCTGGCTGGCAAGTTGAGGGTAGGCTCACCAGGGAGGAATTCTGCCAAGTGCAGAAGGAATGTCCCACTCTTAAGGGCTTGAGGCAACAGGTCTTGGCCTATGCAGCAGGTGAGGCCTTGGGGATCACCTAATCTACTGGAAGAATGATCTCCCATATAGTGAGCCTATGGCTGCGGGTGCTGGGGCAGCACGTGTGCTGGTGATCCCTCAGTGTTACCAGGTTTTCCTTCTGGGTCTGGCTCACGACATACTCCTGGTAGGACATTTAGGGCAAGACAAGACCTTCGCCAGGCTTGCCACCCACTTCTGTTAGCCCCGAATGAAGACAGCCTCAGATACATTCTGAATGTCCTGTCCCACCTGCCAGGCCAGTGGGAAGTCAGGGAAAAGGCAGAAGGCTCCCTTGATCCCACTTCTTGCTGTTGCCCCCCCTTTGAAAGGGTGGGCATCAACGTCATTGGTTCATTGGACCCTAAGACATCCCTAGGCAACAGGTTCATACTAATCTTGGTGGACCATGCCACAAGCTACCCAGAGGCAATCCCTTTGAAGACAGTGACTGCACCTGTGGTAACCAGAACTCTGATAGGGATTTTTACCCATGTGGGGTTCCCCAAAGACATAGGGGGTCATTACAACATTGGTGGTAAAAGCTGCTTACCGCCGTGCAGAAGATCGCCAACACACCGCCACGGCTGCGGAATTCCGCCACGGTCATTATGACCCACAGCTCGGAATCTGCCAAAATAAAACACCCACACAAGTCGGCCACACCAAAGGTCAGTGATAAACTGGCGATAACAAAACCCCCACCGTTACGCCAACAGGAATACGGCCACACTATCACGACCCACGAATCCACGCAGCGGTCTTTCAACCGCTGTATTCCATTGGCGGTACACACCGCCGCGCTCAAAATACACACACTCTGACAAAACACTACCACATTGGACAAATCGAAATACACACACCTGATACACATACACAGACCACTCCCATACACCCAACACAATATAAAACACCCACCCACATCACCCACAATCCCTTACATCAACAATTGCGACAGAAGGCCAGAGAGAGACACCACCAGAAAGAACAATACCATCCACAGGCACCCTACACCATCACTCACACAACATCCACGCACCTCACACAACACACCTCTAAATATCACCCGACACATCACAACACACACCACCCCACACATCACCCACACCACCCCATGGCCCCACAAAGACACCCCAGGTTCTCTGAGGAGGAGCTCAGGGTCATGGTGGAGTTAATCATCCGGGTAGAGCCACAACTATTCAGATCACAGGTGCAGCACACCACCATATCTAGGAAGATGGAGCTATGGCGAAGAATAGTGGACAGGGTCAACGCAGTGGGACAGCACCCAAGAACTAGGGATGACATCAAGAAGAGGTGGAATGACCTACGGGGCAAGGTGCGTTCCGTGGTCTCAAAACACCACATCGCAGTTCAGAGGACTGGCGGCGGACCCCCACCTCCTCCGCCAGAACTAACAACATGGGAGGAGCATACTGCATCCTGAGGGCCTCGCAGGAGTAGCTGGAGGAATGGAGTCTGGTAAGTCACATCTTTCACTACTTTATCCCCCACCCACCTGCATGCTATCACATACCCCCACCCTCGCCCTCACCCCATCACTCCAACTCCTCACGTATGTCCCAATATCACAAACCACACATCCCAAACCCAAGCCCTGCATGTAACACCAAAGCATGGACACCCATCACCAAAGCATGTCCACTGCACATACCCATACACCCCCCTAAACCATTATCACACAAGGTCCTACACAGGAATGCAAGCACTGGGGTACAGGGTCACCCACCCATTGCACTCCATGGCACACACAGATCCAATAATCATGCCTTTAAACCCCTGTAGGACCCCTATCCAACGTCACCGGACAGGAGGGTCCAGACATGTCCACTCCACCCACAGAAGAGGCCCACAGTGATGACAGCAGCTCTGTCCAACTGACCAGCTGCCCAGATGACCAGCCCGACCCATCTGGGACCTCGGGACATTCGGTTCCCCTCACACTGGCACAGGCCACTACAGAGCTTCCCCCCTCTGGTAACACCAGCACAGCACCCACCCAGTGTGCCCATAACTCTGTCCCCAGGACACGTCAATCAGCAGTGTGTCCACCACTACAGGGAACCCAGGCTAACCCACCAGCCCAACAACACCAGAGACCTGGGGGCAGTGGCAGTGGGCACACGGTTCAGGGGACAGAGGCCCAGGAACACAGGGGGACTGGGAGGGCTGCTGTGCGAAAGGGGGAGGACAGGCCCAGGGAACCCACTCTCCACGAGGCCCTATCCAACATCATGGAGACGCCGGCAACAGTACTGGCCAAGTTTCAGGAGACCCAGCGCCTGCAGGAGGAACAGTATTTGGGGTTTAGGGAGGAACTCAAATCCATCAATTCCACCCTGGGCACCATTGTAGAGGTGCTGAAGGAACTCGTCAACACCAGGAGGGACACTGTGGCACAACAAAGGGCCCCTGACACTAGCCTGGACGATGAACTGCCCACCACCTCTGCCGGTGCTAGTGGACAGGAGGCACTGGCACAGGACCACGACACCAGCACCCCACCCCCTGCAGATGCAGAACCACCCCGCAAGCGGTCCCTGAGATCCAGGACAAAGACACAGAACAATGCCAAAACCCGCCAAGAAATGAGACCACCCTGATTGTCATCCTGCTGTCCCACTTTGTCACCCTGTCCATCCTTAAACTACCCCAGCTCCACTTCCTATGCCCCTTTGGACAATGCACCTGTGAGACTAGTAGACTGGATTCTGCCATGGACATTTCTCCACCATCACCCCTGACCATTTTACAACCCCCTCCACTATTTTGCACTTAAATAAACACCCTTGAATCACAAAACAATCTGGAGTCAGTCTGTGCTTTCGAAAATGTGTATTAGCAATAACAGTGGCAAAATGCTATATCCAATGTAATGTCAACATACCTATGTCACACAGCTCTAGTCCATGCGGAAACAAAGCAGAGGTCACACAGTGGGACCCACATCTGTGAAATCGTATGGGAAAGTGACAACTCAGTGACCATACACTGGTTGAAAATGACAGACAGATGAGAGGTAGTAGAATTAAATCTGATGTAGCAGGCAGTGTTGTCTTCTTACCTGTGTCTCACTGGAAGTATTGGTGGATCACCGTGTTCCTGTTGTCTATGTCCACTTCTTCTGCTTCCTCATCTTCACTGTCCACAGGCTCCACAGCTGCCACAAGACCTCCATCTGGACCATCCTCTTGCAGAAAAGGCACCTGTCGTCGCAAAGCCAAGTTGTGAAGCATACAGCAGGCTACGATGACCTGGCACACCTTCTTTGGTGAGTAGAATAGGGAACCACCTTTCATATGGAGGCACCGGAACTTGGCCTTCAAGAGGCCGAAGGTTTGCTCTATAATCTTCCTAGTTCGCCCATGGACCTCGTAGCATTCCTCTGCCCTTGTCCTGGGATTCCTCACAGGGGTCAGTAGCCATGACAGGTTGGGGTAACCAGAGTCACCTGCAAATTGCGAGGGACAACTGTTAGACACATACTAACTCATAGGGAAATCCCCAGACCCACATACCTAGTCACACTGTATTGGGTCCATGTCCTCACCTAATAGCCACACACGGTGCCTCTGGAGTTTCCCCATCACATAAGGGATGCTGGTATTCCACAGAATGTAAGCGTTATGCACTGAGCCAGTAAATTTGGCATTCACATGGGAGATGTACTGGTCGGCCAAACACACCATCTGCACATTCATAGAATGGTAACTCTTCCGGTTTCTGTACACCTGTTCATTCCTGCGGGGGGAACCAAGGCCACATGTGTCCCATCAATGGCACCTATGATGTTGGGGATATGTCCCAGGGCATAGAAGTCACCTTTCACTGTAGGCAAATCCTCCACCTGAGGGAAAACGATGTAGCTCTGCATGTTTCAGCAGGGCAGACAACACTCTGGACAACACGTTGGAAAACATAGGCTGGGACATCCCTGATGCTATGGCCACTGTTGTTTGAAAAGACCCACTTGCTAGGAAATGGAGTACTGACAGCACCTGCACTTGAGGGGGGATTCCTGTGGGATGGCGGATAGCTGACATCAGGTCTCGCTCCAACTGGGCACCCAGTTCCAGGATTGTGGTACGATCAAGTCTGTAGGTGATGACTACATGTCGCTCCTCCATTGTCGACAGGTCCACCAGCGGTCTGTACACCGGAGGATGCCGCCATCTCCTCACCTGCCCCAGCGGACGTTGCCTATGGAGGAGAACAGCGAGCCGAGAGTCAACCAACTCTGAGGTACGTAAACACAACTTAATCGGAAAATGTTTGCAAATCGACATATGGCTGTATTAGTGTTTAAGCAAGGCCTAGATATGTGTGACGCAGTCCAAAATAATGCCATGTGGGCCCCTGAAATGGCAGCTGCCTGACCTGTAAAATGGGACAAGGGGATATGAGGTAACTGCGCTGGCATTGTACACCGTTGCGGTAGGCGGTCGAAGGCCGCAGCGCAATCCTGCATTGGTTAACATTGGACCCTTTGGGTACCAGGAGCCAATGACGATGTACGCCGGCAGTGACGGTACGCACCACCGCGGACGTCACCACCATTTTCTCTCTGTTCAATCACTTGATACCTGAACTTCGACAGGAGAGGACCTACACTGCAAGTGCTGCTGTGACCTCAGTCTGGAAGAGACAATGGCTCGTGTGTCTGGGGAAAGGGCCCCTGCCTTCAGCACGGAGGAGTTGGAGAAACTAGTGGATGTGGTCCTCCCCCATTACACACTACTCTACGGTCCTCTAGACAAACAGGTGAGTACACTGTGAGCATGCTGTATGGAAAATGCCTGTTTGGAGTGGTGTGGATGAAAGATGGGGGGGGAGAATTAGGCGTGCATGAAACAACGGTGAGTGCGTGTGTATCATGGCAAGGGCAGGGATGTGGGCCAATGACTGTGGCGGTGCGGAGGGATATATCTTCTCCTTTTTCCCTGTACTATTCCTGTAGGTCAGCGCCCACCAGAAGAAGGATATTTGGCATGCCATTGCCAAGGAAGTCCGGACCCTGGGGGTCTATCACAGATGGAGCACCGACTGCCGGAAAAGATGGGAGGACATTCGCCGCTGGAGCAAGAAGACGGCGGAGGCCCAGCTGGGGATGGCCTCCCAACGTGGGAGGGGTGCCCGTCGCACCATGACCCCCCTGATGTTCAGGATCCTGGCGGTGGCGTACCAGGAGTTGGATGGGCGCTTGAGGGCATCACAGCAGCCACAAGGGGGTGAGTACACTTTCATTCAGCTGATTCAGCGCACCTTGTAGGTGTCTAGGTGGGTGAGGTGGGCTGTGGGTTCCCCTAAGCCAGGGCGAGTTTAGTAGGCAAGGTCCCTTCTCAAGGCAGGCCCTGTTGCACCCCACCCCACCTGTGTACAGAGCCAACTACACCTATCCAGGCTCCTGTGACATCCATGTGTGCAGCAATTGGGCATAGCCTTGTAACCCATGTCCCTGTGATTGATTAGGGAACTCCAAGTGCACGGCGTAGTGCAGGGGGCTTCTGTGTCTGTAGTGTCCGCCAGCGGTAGCGGTATTGCATGCACTCAACATGTCTTTCTGCTGTCTCCCCCCCCCCCTTTTTGTGGTCTCCCTGTTCTTGTGTGCATTAGCATCATCTGGCAGAGGAGAGTGGCACCGGAGCAGGAGGGAGCTGTATCCCACATGGCCCTGGAGGGTGACACAACGGAGTCTAAATTCACCAGTGGGACGGAGGGAGAGGGGAGCTCCATGGTGGGGACAGGAGCTGAGACCAGCGATACGGACTCCTCATCTGATGGGAGCTCCCTTGCGGTGGCAGGCCCATCTGTGCCCCCGCATCTACAGGTACAGCTGCCACCCCCCCTACCAGCACTGCCCTCCCAGCAGCCCCTCAGCATTTGCCCCGTGGCTGCTCAGCCAAGAGGGTGGGCGTCTCCTTCACCCCAGGCACCTCAGCCCCTGCCCCTGTCACCCCTGCTGCCCTCAGTGAGGAGGCCATTGACCTCCTCAGGTCCCTCACTGTTGGGCAGTCTACCATTTTAAATGCCATCCAGGGTGTAGAGAGGCAGTTGCAACAAACCAATGCATACCTGGAGGGCATTCATTCTGGTCAGGCAGCCCAACAGCATGCTTTTCAGACTTTGGCCTCAGCACTGATGGCAGCCATTGTCCCTGTCTCTAGCCTCCCCCTCCAACTTCCTCCACCCAGACCCAAACCCCTGTACCTCACCCTATCCCAAGCACACCATAAGACCAGCATGCACACACGTCAACACACAAGGGAAGCTCAGGCAAACATAAGCACCACACATCCCACAGGCACTCACGCAAGCATCATACACATGCAGGCATACCAACAGCCACTGCCTCCACTGTGTCCCCCTCCTCCTCCTCTCTCTCCTCTGTCCCTGTCTCGTCTCCACTCACACCTGCATCCACTACATCTTCATCCACTACCTCCATCACCAGCACACCCACCACCACACCCCGTTCACGTGCACTCACCACCCCCACTACCATTCACACATCCCCTGTGTCCTCTACCAGTGTGCCTGTGAGCCCTCCTCCCAAGGTACACAAACGCAGCCACACTCCCACCCAACAGCCATCCACCTCACAACAGCCTTCAGCTCATGCACCTTCACCCAAAGTCAGCAAACGTACACGTCCTACAACCACTACATCTTCCTCCACTCCCAAACCCCTTCCGTCTACCCATCCCAGTGTGCCCAAAAAACTTTTTCTGTCCAACCTTGACCTCTTTCCCTCACCTCCCCCACCCCTTCAGTCTCCTAGGGCCCGCCTCTCCAGGTTCCAACCCAGCACCTCAACCATAACATCTGCTGGAACAGTGGTGCCAGTAGTAACCGGCTTCTGGAGTGCGCCAGGCAGCAGGGCAGCCAGTATGACAAGGAGCCAGAGCACAGACAGTCCCCCTCCTTAAAAGCACAAAAAGTTGGCCACTGCCCGGCGGGAGAGAGGAAAAAAATCTTCCACGAAAGCCGCTCCCAGGGGTACAGTTGGGAGTGTGGATACAGCTGCGCCACCATCCAAGGTGGGGAAAACCGGCAAGTCTGGGAAAACCTGCACGGCGGAGAAGACCAGCACCACTGCCAAAGACACCGCTGCCACCAGCACCGCTGCCCAGGACACCACCGCCACCAGCACCGCTGCCCAGGACACCGCCGCCACCAGCACCGCTGCCCAGGATACCGCCGCCACCAGCACTGCTGCCCAGGACTCCGCCACCACGAGCACCGCTGCCAAGGACACCGCCGCCACCAGCACCGCTGAACAGGACACCACCGCCACCAGCACCGCTGAACAGGACACCGCCACAACAAGCACCGCAGGCCATTGAGCGCAAAAGATTCCGACGCTACCAAGGCCACCACGAGCAGGATGAAGCACTCTGGGCACCAAGCCCCCTCCAGAACCAGTGGAGAATGACATCCACAACCTCTGTCCTTGGCAGGATGAAGCACTCTGGGCACAAAGCCCCCTCCAGAACCAGAGGAGAATGACATCCACAACCTCTGTCCTTGGCAGGATGAAGCACTCTGGGCACCAAGCCCCCTCCAGAACAAGTGGAGACTGTTATCCACTTGAGAGACTGTGGCTTTGCACTCCCCAGGATTAAACAGTGGGCAAACAACCCACTGGAGATACTTGAGTGGCTGTGGCTTTGCACTCCCCAGGATGCAGCAGTGGGCAAACCACTCACTGTAGAGACTTGAGAGTCTGTGGCTTTGCACTCCCCAGGATGCAGCAGTGGGCAAACCAAACACTGTAGAGACTTGAGAGACTGTGGCTTTGCACTCCCCAGGATTAAACAGTGGGCAAACCACCCACTGGAGAAACTTAAGAGACTGCGACTGCACTCCCCAGGATTAAACAGTGGGCAAACCACCCACTGTAGAGACTTGAGAGACTGTGGCTTTGCACTCCCCAGGATAAAGCATTGGGCATGGAGCCCCCTCGTGGATCTCGCGTTGTGCACTCATCCGGTTGAGGCGCCCCACCTTCCCTTCCCTCTGAGGTGCCTGTTTTCTTTTTATCTGATGCCCCAGCAGTGTTCTCTCCGTCTTGTTCGGGTATTGAGTGTGGGCCTCCCCCATGCATTTTGGGCCCAGTGGTCCGCGGACTATGATGGTGGAATCCCTTGGACTTGTATTCTTGGTGTATATATTTGTTTATAGTGTGAATATCTTTATATATGTATATATTTTTGATTCATGTCTTTTAATATATTACAATCATTCAACTAATTTCCTTTTGTCCTTACATTCTTCCAGGAGGGATTGGGGGGTGTAACTGTAATGTATCATGATGTATTTGTGTGTGTGTTGTCGTGGGTGAGGGTGGGGGTGTTGCGTGTTGCGTGTGTGTGTCACTTTCTTTTCCCTCCCCTGTGTCGTAGGTGCAGTACTCACTGTGGTTTTCGCCGCCGGCGTTCGTGCTCCTGGTAGAGGAGCAGGAAGAATCTGGAGCTCGGGTTCCATGGCGTCCTGGTTCGCTGTGGGGTGTGTAGAGGTGAGCGTTTTCCTTTTCAAGTCCTGTTTCCGCCGTGTTTTTGTTTGCGGTGAATCTGCCCCGGAAAAGGTGGCGGATTGGACTGTTGTAATTCTGTGGACAGTACATTGTCCTACGCCTGTCTGTTGGCGGTTACCGCCGCAGTGTTTGTTTGTACCGCCTTGGCAGTCGGAGTGTTAAAGTGGCTGTCTATGTCGGCAGTTTCTGCCACGGTCGTGATTCCATTTTTTTTCCGCCAGCCTGTTGGCGGTTTTACCGCCGCTTTAACAGTGACCGCCAGGGTTGTAATGAGGGCCTGTAGTGTCTGACAGAGGCACTAACTTCATGTCTGCATACTTAAAGTCCATGTGAGGTGTGTAGGGTAATGTACACGTTCACCACACCCTATCACCCTCAATCCATGGTCTAGTTGAAAGGTTTAACAAGACCTTGAAAGACATGATTGCAGTCCTACCTGAGGCCATGAGGCGTAAGTAGGACGTCCTCCTGCCATGCCTTCTCTTTGACTACAGAGAGGTGACACAGAAAGGAGTAGGACTCAGTCCCTTTGAATTCCTCTATGGCTACCCTGTTAGGGGACCTGTAAATAATGTCAAAGAGGGGGTGGGAGAAAGCTCCCAGAAACCCCCCCTCAGAATGTGGTCAGCTACATGTTTGCCCTCTGAAACCAGATGCACTGCTTCTGGAAAAAGGCCAAGAGCAACCTTGAGGCCAGTCAATGCCTCCATGTCTGGAATGACCAGAAGGCTACTTTGGTGGAGCTTCAACCTGATAACAAAGTATGGGTCATGGAGCCAGTAGAGCCCAGAGCTCTCCTGGACTGACCCATCCAAAATAAAGGAGCGTATTTGGAGGGCCACTTAGTTAGTGGATCTCTAGTCCTCTAGAATCCCCTAAGGGTTGTCCATGTGAATCAACTCAAGCCTCACTTTGAGAAGTCTGAAGTGAGCATGCTCCTTTTGACAGATGAGGGTGTGGAGGAGGAGAGTGAAACTCTCTCTGACCTCCTCTCTGCACAGGAGAATGATGGGTCAGTGAAAGGGTGTCAACCTCCCCGACTCCCTGACCCTAGAGTTGTGAAGTGACTTTCATCAGTTACTGGGCCAGTTTTCCTCCCTGTTTTCCCTCACTCCTGGACTCACACATATGTGCATCCATGGTAATGACACAGGAGACAGTCACACTGTAAAGAAAACAATCTACAGCTTGTCAGACAGGGTGAGAGCCAGCATCAAGGAGGAAGGTGCCAAGATGCTAGCTTTAGGGGTGATTGAAAGCTCTAACAGTCCCTAGTCCAGCCCAGTGGTATTGGTACCAAAGGCTGTCCCACCGGGCGCCAAACAAGAACTTTGATTCTGTGTGGACTACAGAGGCCTCAATTCTGTCACCAAACTGATGCACACCCCATCCCCAGAGCTGGTGAGCTCACTAAAAGGCTAGGCGCTGCTAAATTCCTCAGTACCTTTGATTTTAAATACTGGTAGATCGCCTTGACAGAGTGGGAAAAGAGAGGTCAGCATTCTGAACCCCTGAGGGACATTACCAATTACAGGTGATGCCCTTTCACTTGAAGAATGCCTCTGTTACCTTCCAACAGTTGGTTAACAGAGTCCTGGCTGGTAAAGAGGCATTATGTGCCGCCTACTTAGATGACATTGCTGTCTACAGTGACAGTAGGGAGGAACATCTGCATCACCTCCAAGTGGTGCTCCAGGTCCTGCAACAGGCAGGACTGACAATTAAGGTCAGTAAGTGCCAGATTGGGCAGGAATCCGTGGTGTATTTGAGACAGCTGGTAGGTGGTGGCCAGGTACAGCCCCTCCGGGCCAAGATTGAAACAATCATGGATTAGCAACCACCTAAAACCCAAACTGAAGTGAGAGCCTTCTTAAGCCTCACTGGCTACTAAAAAAGATTTGTTAAGCTATATGGCACCATTGTTGCCCCTTTAACTGATCTGACGTCTAAGAAGTACCCAGATTGGTGAACCTGACAGAGGCTTTCCAGAAAGCCTTTGATTCCCTCAAGGAAGCCATGGGCACAGCAATTTTTTTCCAACAGCCTGGCCTGCAACCTTTTTTAGACAGAGGCTGAAGCAGAGGCAAGGGCAGAAGGAGAGAAGAAAACAAACAGGTACACTGGCAACAACAAGAAATTCAGATACAAACCGGGAGCCAGGCACCCAGAGGAAAATAGTCATAACCTTGTCAAACAGGACCCTGAATGAAGCAGAGACTGAGGTTTTACAGGAAGGGCTTAGCTTTGTCCCCACACCTCGAGAAGACCCCTTTTGACTTATGAGTTAATCACACCACTTTTTCCACAAGATCCGGTTACAAGCATTTTTCGATGAGTATATCACTCTAAACTCTGAAGATTCAGGTCTGGGACCGGCATCTAAATTCACCTCTAATACGCCATGACACCTAGGGGCTCATTACAACATTGGCGGTAAAAGCCGCTTACCGCCGTGCAGAAGACAGCCAACACACCGCTGCAGCCGCGGAATACCACCACTGCCCTAATGACCCACAGCTCGGAATCCGCCAAAATCCAGACACCCACACAAGTCCGCCACACCAAAGGTCAGTGATAAACTGGCGATAACAAAACCAACACCATCACACCAACAGGAATACGCCCACACTATCACGACGCACGAATCCACGCAGCGGTCTTTCAACCCAGGTATTCCACTGGCGGTACACACCGCCACGCTCAAAATACACACACTCTTACAAAACAGTTCCACATTGGACAATTCCAAAAACACACACCTGATACACATACACACACCACTCCCACACATCCAATACAATATAAAACACACACCTACATCACCCACAAACCCTTACGACAACAATTGCGACTGAAGGCCAGAGAGAGACACCACCAGAAAGAACAATAGCATCCACAGGCACTCAACACCATCACTCACACAACATCCACGCATCTCACACAACACACCTCTAAATATCACCCCATACATCACAACACACATCACAAGACACACCACCCCACACATCACCCACACCACCCCATGGCACTGCAAAGACACCCCAGGTTTTCTGAGGAAGAGCTCAGGGTCATTGTGGAGGAAATCATCCGGGTAGAGCCACAGCTATTCGGATCACAGGTGGAGCACACCACCATAGCTAGGAAGATGAAGCTATGGCGGAGCATCGTGGACAGGTTCAACACAGTGGGACAGCACTCAAGACCTAGGGATGACATCAGGAAGAGGTGGAACGACCTACGGGGGAAGGTGCGTTCCGTGGTCTCAAGACGCCAGATTGCGGTTCAGAGGACTGGCGGTGGACCCCCACCTCCTCCCCTAGAACTCACTACATGGGAGGAGCAGGTCTTGGCTATACTGCATCCTGAGGGCCTCGCAGGAGTAGTTGGAGGAATGGACTCTGGTAAGTCAACTCTTAACTATTACATCCCCCACCCTACCTGCATGCTATCACATACCCCCACCCTCGCCCTCACCCCCATCACTCCAACTCCTCACATATGTCCCAATATCACAAACCACACATCCCAAACCCAAGCCCTGCATGTAACACCAAAGCATGGACACCCATCACCAAAGCATGTCCACTGCACATACCCATACACCCCCCTAAACCATTATCACACAAGGTCCCACTCAAGAATGCAAGCACTGGGCTACAGGGTCACCCACCCATTGCACACCATGGCACACACAGATACAATAATCATGCTTTTACACCCCTGCAGGACCCCTATCCAACGTCACCGGACAGGAGGGTCCAGACATGTCCACTCCACCCACAGAAGACGCCCACAGTGATGACAGCAGCTCTGTCCAACTGGATCTATATGACCAGCCCGGCCCATCTGGGACCTCAGGACAGTCGGTTCCCCTCACACTGGCACAAGACACTACAGAGCTTCCCCCCTCTGGAAACACCAGCACAGCACCCACCCAGCGGGCCCATACCTCTGTCCCCAGGACACGTCAATCAGCAGTGTGTCCACCACTACAGGGAATCCAGGCTAACCCACCACCCCAACAGCACCAGGGACCTGGGGGCACTGGTAGTGGGCACACAGTTCAGGGGACAGAGGCCCAGGGAAACAGGGGAACTGGAAGGGCTGCTGTGCGACAGGGGGAGGAAAGGCCCAGGGAACCCACTCTCCACGAGGCCCTCTCCAACATCATGGGAGCATACCACCATTCCCAGATGACAATGGCAACAGTACTGGCCAAGTTTCAGGAGACCCAGCGGCTGCAGGAGGAACAGTATTTGGGGTTCAGAGAGGAACTCAAATCCATCAATTCCACCCTGGGCACCATTGTAGGGGTGCTGAAGGAACTCGTCAACACCAGGAAGGACACTGTGGCACCACAAGGGGCCCCTGACACTAGCCTGGATGATGAACTGCCCACCACCTCCACCGGCGCTAGTGGACAGGAGGCACCGCCACAAGACCACGACACAAGCACCCCACCCTCTGCAGATGGAGAACCACCCTCAAACGGTCCCTGAGATCCAGGACAAAAACAGAGAACAATGCCGAGACCCCGCCGAGAAATGAGACCACCCTGATTATTATCCTGTTGTCCCACTTTGTCACCCTGTCCATACTTAAACTGCCCCAGCTCCACTTCCTATGCCCCTTTGGACAATGCACCTGTGAGACTAATAGACTGGACTCTGCCATGGACCTTCCTCCACCATCACCCCTGACCATTTTACAACCCCCCCCCCCAATATTTAGCACTTAAATAAACACCCTTGAATCACAAAACAATCTGGAGTCAGTCTGTGCTTTCACAAATGTGTATTTGCAATAACTGAGGAAAATAGCAATGTCCATTCTATTGTTAACATATCTCTGTCACACAGCTCTAGTCCATGAGGTAACATAGCAGAGGTCACACAGTGGGACCCACATCTGTGAAATTGAAAGGGAAAGTGACAACTCAGGTTCCATACACTGGGTTAAAGTGACAGACAGATGATAGTTAGAACAATTAGATCAGATGTAGCAGGCAGTGTTGTCTTCTTACCTGTGTCTCACTGGAAGTATTGCTGGAACACCCTGTTCCTGTTGTCTATGACCTCTTCTTCTGCTTCCTCGTCTTCACTGTCCACAGGCTCCACAGCTGCCACAACACCTCCACCTGGACCATCCTCCTGCAGAAAAGGCACCTGTTGTTGCACAGCCAAGTTGTGAAGCATACAGCAGGCCACTATGATCTGGCACACCTTCTTTGGTGAATAGAATAGGGAACCACCTTTCATATGGAGGCACCTGAACCTGGCCTTCAGGAGGCCGAAGGTCCTCTCTATAACCCTCCTAGTTCGCCCATGGGCCTCATTGTAGCATTCCTCTGCCCTTGTCCTGGGATTCCTCACTGGGGTCAGTAGCCATGACAGGTTGGGGTAACCAGAGTCACCTGCAAATGGCGAGGGACAACTGTTAGACACACACTAACTCTTAGTGACATACCCAGACACCTAGTCACACTGTATTGGGTCCATGTCCTCACCTAATAACCACACACGGTGCCTCTGGAGTTGCCCCATCACATAAGGGATGCTGCTATTCCTCAGAATGTAAGCGTCATGTACTGAGCCAGGAAATTTGGCATTCACATGGGAGATGTACTGGTCTGCCAAACACACCATCTGCACATTCATCGAATGGTAACTCTTCTGGTTTCTGTACACCTGTTCACTCCTGCAGGGGGGACCAAGGCCACATGTGTCCCATCAATGGCACCTATGATGTTGGGGATATGTCCCAGGGCATAGAATTCACCTTTCACTGTAGGCAAATCCTCCACCTGAGGGATAACGATGTAGCTCCACATGTGTTTCAGCAGGGCAGACAACACTCTGGATAACACGTTGTAAAACATAGGCTGGGACATCCCAGATGCTATGGCCACTGTTGTTTGAAAAGATCCACTTGCTAGGAAATGGAGTACTGACAGCACCTGCACTTGAGGGGGGATTCCTGTGGGATGGCAGATAGCTGAAATCAGGTCTGGCTCCAACTGGGCACACAGTTCCAGGATTGTGGTACGATCAAGTCTGTAGGTGATGATTACATGTCGTTCCTCCATTGTCAATAGGTCCACCAGCGGTCTGTACATCGGAGGATGCCGCCATCTCCTCACCTGCCCCAGCGGACGTGCTCTATGGAGGAGAACAACGGGCAGAGAGTCAACCAACTCTGAGGTACGTAAACACAACCTAATAGTAAAATGTTTTCAAATCGACATATGGCTGGCTTAGTGTTTAAGCAAGGCCTAGACATGTGTGACGCAGTCAAAATTAATGCCATGTGGCCCCCTGAAATGGTGTCTGCCTGACCTGTAATGTGGGACATGGGGATATGAGGTAACTGCGCTGGCGTTGTATACCGTCGTGGTAGGTGGTCGAAGACCGCGGCTCAATCCTGCATTGGTTAACATTAGACCCTGTCTCAGGAGCCAATGACGATGTATGCCGGCGGTGACGGTACGCACCGCTGCGGACGTCACTGCCATTTTCTCTGTGTTTTCTCACTTGATACCTGATCTTCGACAGGAGGGGACCTACACTGCAAGTGCTGCTGTGACCTCAGTCTGGAAGAGACAATAGCTCGTGTGTCTGGGGAAAGGGCCCCTGCCTTTAGCACGGAGGAGTTGGAGAAACTAGTGGATGTGGTCCTCCCACAGTACACGCTACTCTACGATCCTCCAGACAAACAGGATGAGTACACTGTGAGCACACTGTATGGGCAATGGCTGCTTGGAGTGGTGTGGATGACAGATGGCGGGGGAATGAAGCGTGCATGAAACTATGGTGAGTGCATGTGCGTCCTGGCAAGGGTAGGGATGCGGGCCAATGACTGTGACGCTGCGGATGGTTATATCTTCTCCTTTTCCCCTGTACTATTCCTGTAGATCAGCGCCCACCAGAAGAAGGATATTTGCCGTGCCATTGCCAAGGAAGTCCGGACCCTGGGGGTCTACCACAGACGGAGCACCCACTGCCATAAAAGATGGGAGGACATTCGCCGCTGGAGCAAGAAGATGGCGGAGGCCCAGCTGGGGATGGCCTCCCAACATGGGAGGGGTGCCCGTCGCACCATGACCCCCCTGATGTTCCGGATCCTGGCGGTGGCGTACCCGGAGTTGGATGGGCGCTTGAGGGCATCACAGCAGCCACAAGGGGGTGAGAACACTCTCATTCAGCTGATTCAGCGTGCATTGGAGGTGTCTGGGTGGGGGAGGTGGGCTGTGGGTTTCCCTAGGCCAGGGCGAGTTTAGTAGGCAAGGTCCCTTCTTAAGGCAGGCCCTTAGGCACCCCACCCCACCTGTGTACAGAGCCATCTACACCTAGTCAGGCTCCTGTAACTTACACGTGTGCAGCAATCGTCCATGGCCTTGTAACCCATGTCCCTGTGATTGATTAGGGAACTCCAAGTGCACGGCGTAGTGTAGGGGGCTTCTGTGTCTGTAGTGTCCGCCAACAGTAGTTGCATTCAACATATCTTTCTTCTGTCTTCACCCCCTTTTTGTGGTCTCCCTGTGCTTGTGTGCATTAGCATCATCAGGTGGAGGAGCAGTGGCACCGGAACAGGAGGGAGCTGCATCCCACATGGCCCTGGAGGGTGACACAACAGAGTCTGAAGCCACCAGTGGGACGGAGGGCGAGGGGAGCTCCATGGCGGGGACAGGAGCAGACACCAGCGAAACGGACTCCTCCTCTGATGGGAGCTCCCCTGCGGTGGCGAGCCCCACTGCACCCACTGCATCTACAGGTACAGCCGCCACCCCCCCACCAGCACCGCCCTCCCAGCAGCCCCTCAGCTTTTGCCCCGTGGCCGCTCACCCAGGAGGGTGGGCATCTCCTTCGCCCCACGCACCTCAGCCCCTGCCCCTGTCACCCCTGCTGCCCTCAGTGAGGAGGCAATTGACCTCCACAGGTCCCTCACTGTTGTGCAGTCTACCATTTTAAATGCCATCCAGGGTGTAGAGAGGCAGTTGCAACAGACCAATGCATACCTGTAGGGCATTCATTCTGGTCAGGCAGCCCATCAGCGAGCTTTTCAGACTCTGGCCTCAGCACTGATGGCAGCCATTGTCCCTGTCTCTAGCCTCCCCCCTCCAACTTCCTCCACCCAGACCCAAACCCCTGTACCTCAGCCTATCCCAAGCACACCATCAGACCAGCATGCACACACGTCAACACACAAGGGAAGCTCAGTCAAACATAAGCACCACACATCCCACAGGCACTCATGCAAGCATCATACACATGCAGACATACCAACAGCCACTGCCTCCACTGTGTCCCCCTCCTCCTCATCTCCCTCCTCTCTCCCAGTCTCGTCTCCACTCACACCTGCATGCACTACATAGTCAGCCACTACCTCCATCACAAGCACACCCACCACCACACCCCGCTCAATTGGACTCACCACCCCCACTACCATTCACACATCCCCTGTGTCCTCTTCTAGTGTGTCTGTGAGCCCACCTCCCAAGGTACACAAACGCAGCCACACACCCACCCAAGAGCCATCCACCTCACGACAGCCTCCAGCCCATGCACCTTCACCCAAAGTCAGCAAACGTACACCTCCTACAACCACTACCTCTTCCTCCACTCCCAAACCCCCTCTATCTACCCGTCCCAGTGTGTCCAAAAAACTTTTCCTGTCCAAACTTGACCTCTTCCCCTCACCTCCCCCAGCCCTTCAGTCTCCTAGGGCCCACCTCTCCAGGTCCCAACCCAGCGCCTCAGCCACAACATCAGCGGGAACAGTGGTGCCAGTAGTAACCGGCTTCTGGAGTGCGCCAGGCAGCAGGGCAGCCAGTGTGCCAAGGAGCCAGAGCACGGACAGTCCCCCACCTCAAAAGCACAAAAAGTTGGCCAGTGCCCGGCGGGAGAGAGGGAAAAAATCTTCCATCAAAGCCGCTCCCAGGGGTACAGTTGGGAGTGTGGAGCCAGCTGCGCCACCATCCAAGGTGGGGAAGGGGGACAGTAAAACAGGCAAGTCTGGGAAAACCTGCACAGCGGACAAGACCGCAACAAGCACCGCTGCCAGGGACACTGCTGCCACAAGCACCACTGCCAAGGACACCGCCGCCACAAGCACCGCTGCCAAGGACACAGCCACCACCAGCACTGCTGAACAGGACACCGCCGCCACCAGCACCGCTGAACAGGACACCGCCGCCACCAGGACCGCTGCCAAGGACACCGCCGCCACAAGCACTGCTGCCAAGTACACCGTCGCAACAAGCACCGCAGGCCAGTGAGCGCCAAAGATTCCAACACTACTGAGGCCGCCACGAGCAGGATGAAGCACTCTGGGCACAAAGCCCCCTCCAGAACCAGTGGACATTCACATCCTCTACCTCAGTCCTTGGCAGGATGAAGCACTCTGGGCATAAAGCCCCCTCCAGAGCCAGTGGAGACTGTTATCCACTTGATCGAAATAAAACAGGCATCTCAGGGGGAAGGGAAGGGGGGCACCTCAGCCGGATGAGTGCACAATGCCAGCTCCACGAGGGGGCTCCATGCCGATTGATGTATCCTGGGGAGTGTAAAGCCACAGACTCTCAAGTCTCTCCAGAGGGTGGGTTGCCCACTTGCTTTATCCGGGGGAGTGCAAAGCCACAGTCTCTCAAGTCTCTCCAGTGGGTGGTTTGCCCACTGCTTTATGCTGGGGAGTGCAAAGCCACAGTCGCTCAAGTCTCTCCAGTGGGTGGTTTGCCCACTGCTTTATCCTGGGGAGTGCAAAGCCACAGTCTCTCAAGTCCCTCCAGTGGGTGGTTTGCCCACTACCTTATCCTGGGGAGTGCAAAGCCACAGTCTCTCAAGTGGATAACAGTCTCTACTGGTTCTGGAGGGGGCTTTGTGCCCAGAGTGCTTCATCCTGCCAAGGACAGAGGTAGTGGATGCCTTTCTCCACTGGTTCTTGAGGGGGCTTTGTGCCCAGAGTGCTTCACCCTGCCAAGGACTGAGGTAGTGGATGTATCTCTCCACTGGTTCTGGAGGGGGCTTTGTGGCCAGAGTGCTTCACACTGCCAAGGACTGAGGTAGTGGATGATTTTCTCCACTGGTTCTGGAGGGGGCTTTGTGCCCAGAGTGCTTCATCCTGCCAAGGACTGTGGTAGTGGATGTGACACTCCACTGACGGTGGGGCAAGATGGAAGTTGCCCAGGCCCCTGGAACTGACCACCAGCCTTGCACGAATGACCACTGGGAATGACAGCCATGTCTGCAGTGGTGCCAGTGGCTCAGGATGTCACGTGGCCGCTGGCGGTGCTGGCGGCGGGTCAAGAGCAGCGGTGCTTGCGGCGGTCATTGGGGCGGAGGTGCTTGCTGGTGGCGGCCTCACTGACTGCAGTGCAGGTGGCTGGCTCCTAACTGCAGTGCAGGTGGCTGGCTCACTGACTGCGGTGCAGGTGGCTGGCTCACTAACTGCCGTGCTGGTGACTGGCTCACTGACTGCGGTGCTGGCGGCGGTGTCAGTAGCGGCAGTGCTGGTGGTGGGCTCACTGACTGCAGTGCTGGCAGCGATGTCAGTAGCGGCTGTGCTGGTGGTGGGCTCACTGACTGCGGTGCTGCTGAAGGGCGCAGTGTCTGCGGTGCTGGTGAAGGGCTTAATATCTGGGGTGCTGGCGGCGGTGTCCGTGGTGGAGGTGCATGTGGCAGTGCCGGTGGCGGTCTTGTCCGCCATGCGTGTTGGCGGCGACGTTGACTTGCCTTTCTTTTTCAGGCCCTTCCCCACCTTGGATGGTGGCGCACCTTCCTTGCCACCCCCAACTATTGTCTTGGCTGAGCCCTTGGTGGCAGGTGTTTTGGCCTTCTCCCTCCGGGATGTGGGCAACTTCTTCTGTTTTGGAGGTGGGGGAATGTCCTTGGCTGAGCTCCTTGGGACACTGACAGCCCTGTTGCTTGGCGCACCCAGAATCCAGATATTGCTGGCACCACTGTGCCCGGTGATGTGGTGGCTGAGGTGCTGGGTTGGGACCTAGAAAGGCGAGCCTTAGGGGACGGATGGGGGGGGAGGTGAAGGGAAGAGGTCAACATTTGATAGGAAAAGCTTTTTAGACACACTGGGATGGGTAGATGGAGGGGGTTTGGGAGTGGAGGAAGAGGTAGTGGCTGTAGGAGTTGTTCCTATGCTGACTTTGGGTGAAGGTACATGGGTTGGAGGCTGTCGTGAGGTGGATGGCTGTTGGGTGGGTGTGTGACTGTGTTTGTGTAGTTTGGGAGGAGGGCTCACAGACACACTGGGGGAGGACACAGGATGTGTGAATGGTAGTGGGGGTGGTGAGTGCACGTGAGCGGTGTGTGGTGATGGGCGTGCTGGTGATGGAGGTAGTGGCTGAAGATGTAGTGCATGCAGGTGTGAGTGGAGAAGTGACAGGGAGGGAGGAGGGAGACGTGGAGGAGGGGGACACAGTGGAGGCAGTGGATGTTGGTATGTGTGCATGGGTATGATGCTTGTGTGAGTGCTTGTGGGATGTGTGGTGCTTATGTTTGCCAGAGCCACCCTTGTGTGTTGAGGTATGTGCATGCCGGTCTGATGTTGTACTTGAGATAGGCTGAGGTACTGGGGATTGGGTCTGGGTGGAGGAAGTTGGAGTGGGGAGGCTGGACACAGGAACAATGGCTGCCATCAGTGCTGAGGCCAGAGCCTGAAATGCTCGCTGTTGGGCTGCCTGGCCAGAATGAATGCCCTCCAGGTATACATTTGTCTGTTGCAACTGCCTCTCGACACCCTGGATGGCATTCAGAATGGTAGACTGCCCAACAGTGAGGAATTTCAGGAGGTCAATAGCCTCCTCACTGAGGGCAGCAGGGCTGACTGGGGCAGGTGCTGAGGTGCCTGGTGCGAAGGAGAGGCCCACCCTCCTGGGTGAGCGGCCACGGGACACACGCTGAGGGGCTGCTGGGAGGGCGGTGCTGGTAGGGGGGAGGCGGCTGTACCTGTAGATGCGGTGGGCACAGAGGGGCCCACCATCGCAAGGAAGCTCCCATCAGAGGAAGAGTCGGTGTCACTCGTCTCAGCTCCTGTCCCCACCATGGAGCTCCCCTCGCCCTCTGTCCCACTAGTGACTTCAGACTCTGTTGTCTCGCCCTCCAAGGCCATGTGGGATGCAGCTCCCTCCTGCTCCGGTGGCACAGCTCCTCCGCCTGATGATGGTAATGCACACAAGAACAGGGAGACCACAAAAAGGGGGGGGGGGAGAAGAAAGACATGTTTGGTGCATACAATACCGCTACAGTTGGCGGGACAGTACAGACACAGCAGCCCTCTACACTACGCCATGCACTTAGAGTTCCCTAATTAATCACAGGGACATGGGGTACATGACCTATGCCCGATTGCTGCACACATGGAAGTCACAGGAGCCTGACTAGGTGTAGGTAGCTCTTACCACTGGTGGGGTTGGGGTGCCACTCAGCCTGCCTCACAAAGGGTCCTTGCCTACAAAGCTCGCCCTAGCCTAGGGGAACCCACTGCCCAGCTCCCCCACCCAGAAATCTCCAATGCTTGCAGAGTCAGAGGGATGTGACGGTACTCACCCCCTTGTGGCTGCTGTGATGCCCTAAAGCGCCCATCCAACTTCGGATACGCCACCGCCAGGATCCGGAACATCAGGGGGGTCATGGTGCGACGGGCACCCCTCCAATGTTGGGAGGGCATCCCCAGCTGGGCCTCCGCCGTCTTCTTGCTCCAGCGGCGAATGTCCTCCCATCTTTTATGGCAGTGGGTGCTCCGTCTGTGGTGGACCCCCAGAGTCCGGACGTCCTTGGCGATGGCACGCCAAATATCCTTCTTCTGGTGGGCGCTGACCTAGAGGAATAGTACAGGGGAAAAGGAAAAACATTAACCGTCCGGACCGTCACAGTCATTGACCCACGTTCCCACCCTTGCCCTGACGCACATGCACTCACCCTCCGATCATGCAGGCCTCATCCCCCCCCCATATCTTCCATCCACACAACTCCAAACAGGCATTGCTCATACAGCATGCTCACAGTGTACTCACCTGTTTGTCTGGAGGACCGTAGAGTAGCGTGTACTGGGGGAGGACCCCATCCACTAGTTTATCCAACTCCTCCGATGTGAAGGCAGGGGCCCTTTCCCCAGACACATGAGCCATCGTCGCTTCCAGACTGAGGTCACAGCAGCACTTGCAGTATAGGTCCACTCCTGTCAAAGATCAGGTATCAAGTGAGTGAACAGACATAAAATGGCATTCACGTCCGCAGCGGTGCGTACCGTCACCGCCGGCGTACATCGTCATTGGCTCCTGGAACCCATAGGGCCCAATGTTAACCAATGCAGGATTGTGCCGCAGTTTTTGACCGCCTACCACGACGGTGTACAACGCCAGCGCATTTACCTCATATCCCCTTGTCCCACATAACAGGTCAGGCAGCCGCCATTTCAGGGGGCCACATGGCATTCATTTTAAATGCTTCACACATATATAGGCCTTGCATATACACAGAGACAGGCACATAGCGTATTGACAAATGTGTGCAATAAAATTGTTTTTTCCCTACCTCAGTGTTTGCTAACTCTGTGCTCGCTGTTCTCATCCATAGGGCACGCCAGCTGGGGCAGGTGAGGAGATGGCGGCATCCTCCGATGTACAGACCGCTGGTGGACCTGTCGACAATGGAAGAGAGACATGTAATAGTCACCTACAGACTTGATCGTGCCACAATCCAGGAACTTTGTGCCCAGTTGGAGCCAGACCTGATTTCAGCTATCCGCCATCCCACAGGAATCCCCCCTCTAGTGCAGGTCCTGTCAGTACGCACTTTCCTGGCAAGTGGGTCTTTTCAAACAACAGTGGCCATAGCATAAGGAATGTCCCAGCCTATGTTCTCAAACGTGTTGTCCAGAGAGTTGTCTGCCCTGCTGAAACACATGCGCAGCTACATCGTGTTCCCTCAGGTAGAGGATATGCCTACAGTGAAAGATGACTTCTATGCCCTGGTACATATCCCCAACATCATAGGTGCCATTGATGGGACACATGTGGCCTTGGTCCCCCCGCAGGAGTTAACAGGTGTACAGAAACCGGAAGAGCTACCATTCAATGAATGTGCAGATGCTGTGTTTGGCCGACCAGTACATCTCCCATGTGAACGCCGTTTCCTGTCTCAGTGCAGAACGCTTACAATCTGAGGAATAGCAGCATCCCTTATGTGATGGGGCAAGTCCAGGGGCACCGTGTGTGGCTAATAGGTGAGGACAAGGACCCTATACCCTGTGAATAGTTGTCTGGGTCTGGGGTTGTCCCTAAGGGTTAGTGTGTGTCTAACTGATTTCTCTCGACATTTGCAGGTGGCTCTGGTTACCCCGACCTGTCATGGCTACTGACCCCAGTGAGAAATCCCAGGACAAGTGCAGAGGAATGCTACAATGAGGCACATAGGGGAACTAGGAGAGTGATAGAAAGGACCTTCGGCCTCCTGAAGGCCAGGTTCCGGTGCCTCCATATGACAGGTGGTTCCCTATATTACTCACCAAAGAAGGTGTGCCAGATCATTGTGGCCTGCTGTACGCTGCACAACTTGGCTTTGCGATGACAGGTGCCTTTTCTGCAGGAGGATGGTCCAGAAGGAGGTCTTGTGGCAGCTGTGGAGCCTGTGGACAGTGAAGAAGAGGAGGCAGAAGAAGAGGACATAGACAACAGGAACAACGTGATCCAGCAATACTTCCAGTGAGACACAGATAAGAAGAAATCACTGCCTCCTACATCAGATAAAATTGTTAGACCCATCACCTGTTTGTCACTTTCAGCGACTGTATGGACCCTGAATTGTCACTTTGCCTTTCCATTTCACAGATGTGGGTCCCACTGTGTGACCTCTGCTATGTTACCTCATGGACAAGAGCTGTGTGACATAGGTATGTTGACAATAGAATGGACATTGCAATTTTCCTCCGTTATCGCAAATACACATTTGTGAAAGCACACACTGACTCCAGATTGTTTTGTGATTCAAGGGTGTTTATTTAAGTGCTAAATAGTGGAGGGGGTTCTAAAATGGTCAGGGATGATGGTGGAGGAATGTCCATGGCAGAGTCCAGTTATTTGTCTCACAGGTGCATTGTCCAAAGGGGCATAGGAAGTGGAGCTAGGGCAGTTTAAGGATGGGCAGGGTGACAAGGTGGGACAGAAGGATGACATTCAGGATGGTCTCATTTCTTGGCGGGGGTCTTGGCATTGTTCTCTGTCTTTGTCCTGGATCTCAGGGACCGCTTGCAGGGTGGTTCTCCATCTGCAGGGGGTGGGGTGCTGGTGTCGTGGTCCTGTGGCAGTGCCTCTTGTCCACTAGCGCCGGCGGAGGTGGTGGGCAGTTCATCGTCCAGGCTAGTGTAAGGGGCCCCTTGTTGTGCCACAGTGTCCCTCCTGGTGTTAACAAGGTCCTTCAGCACCCCTACAATGGTGCCCAGGGTGGTGTTGATGGACTTGAGTTCCTCCCTGAACCCCAAATACTGTTCCTCCTGCAGCCGCTGGGTCTCCTGAAACTTGGTCAGTACCGTTGCCATCGTCTCCTGGGAATGATGGTACGCTCCCATGATGTTGGAGAGGGCCTCGTGGAGAGTGGGTTTCCTGGGCCTGTCCTCCCCCTGTCGCACACAGTAGATCTACCAGTTCCCTTGTTGTCCTGTGCCTCTGTCCCCTGAACCTTGTGCCCACTGCCCTCAGGTCCCTGCTGTTCTTGGGTTTGTAGGTTTGCCTGGGTTCCCTGTAGTGGTGGACACACTGCTGCTTGACATGTCCTGGGGACAGAGGTATGGGCCCGCTGGGTGGGTGCTGTGCTGGTGTTTCCTGAGGGGGGAGGCTCTGTGGTGGCCTGTGACTGTGTCAGGGGAACCGACTGTCCTGGGGTCCTAGTTGGGCCGGGTTGGTCATCTAGATGCAGTTGGACAGAGCTGCTGTCATCACTGTGGGCCTCTACTGTGGGGGGGTGGACATGTCTGGAACCTCCTGTCCGGTGACGTTGGGTAGGGGTCCTGTAGGGGTGTAAAGGCATGATTATTGCATCTATGTGTGCCATGGTGTGCAATGGGTGGGTGACCCTGTACCCCAGTGCTTACATTCGTGTGTAGGACCTTGTATGATAATTGTTTTGGGGTCTGTATGGGTATCTGTAGTGGACATGCTTTGGTGATGGGTGTCCATGCTTTGTTGTTGCATGCAGGGCTTGGTGTTGGGATGTGTGGTTTGTGATGATGGGACATATGTGAGGAGTTGGAGTGATGGGGGTGAGGGTGGGGGTATGTGATAGCATGCAGGTAGGGTGGGGGATATAATAGTTAAGATTTGACTTACCAGAGTCCATTCCTCCTGCCACTAGGCTCTCAGGATGCAGTATAGACAAGACCTGCTCCTCCCATGTTGTTAGTTGTGGGGGAGGAGGTGGGTGTCCGCCGCAAGTACTCTGAACTGCAATGTGGTGTCTTGAGACCACGGAATGCACCTTCCCCCGTAGGTCGTTCCACCTCTTCCTGATGTCGTCTCGTGTTCTTGGGTGCTGCCCCACTGCGTTGACCCTGTCCACGATTCTACGCCATAGCTCCATCTTCCTAGCTATGGAGGTGTGCTGGACCTGTGATCCGAATAGCTGTGGCTCTACCCGGATGATTTCCTCCACCATGACCCTGAGCTCCTCCTCAGAAAACCTGGGGTGTCTTTGCGGTGACATGGGGTGGTGTGGGTGATGTGTGAGGTGGTGTGCGTTGTGATGTGTGAGGGGATGTGTTTGTGTGTGTTGTGTGAGGTGCGTGGATGTTGTGTGAGTGATGATGTTGAGTGCCTGTGGATGCTAGTTTGTTGATGGTGGTGTCTCTCTCTGGCCTTCTGTCGCAATTCTGGTCATAAGGGTTTGTGGGTGATGTGGGTGTGTGTTTTATATTGTATTGAGTGTGTGGGAGTGGTGGGTGTATGTGTATCAGGTGTGTGTATTTCGAATAGTCCAATGTGGTTGTGTTTTGTAAATGTGTGTGTATTTTGAGTGCAGTGGTATGTACCGTCAATGGTTTACCGCAGTTGAAAGACCGCCACGTGGATTCGTGGGTTGTGATAGTGTGGACCTGATTTTGGTCAGGAGACCGCTCCCCCACGCCCGCAGCACCACCAAGCTGTCCCCCTGCCCTTGACCCTGCACGAGCTGCCAATCGCACATTTGAGGCCCTCCTCCACCCACAGGCATCCACCTGCGCCTCATCCCTGGTGTCTAGTGGGCTCTGGTAAGCTTCACTAGACTTATGCCTTGTGCCGTCCTAAGTGTTTGTGACTCACGCTCTGTGCCTTGAATTTTGTGTCTTCGTTTATCTGTGACTCGCGTTCTGTGCCTTGAATAATTGTGCCTTTCGCCTATTTGTGACTCGCGTTCTGTGCCTTGAATTATTGTGCCTCTCGTTCATTTGTGACTCGTATTCTGTGCCTTGTATCATTGTGCCTTCCGTTTATTTGTGACTCGTGCTCTGTGCTCCTGAATTTCTGTGCATTTAACTTTTGCAGTTTCCTTTGGCTTTTTGCCGCTTTTTGCCGCTTGTGCGCTCCTCCCGTCCTCTTGTCGGCTCTCCTTGAGCCGCTTTCCCTGCCGCTGCCGCCTGCGGCCCGCCCCCCTCACGCCCCCTTTCACCTCCCAGCTGCTCCTCCCTCCCCCCTCCCTTCTTAATGGCAGTCGCTGCGCGTCGAGGGTGAGCGACCCCTGACCTGATTTTGGTCAGGAAACCTCGCCCTCGCCCCCCCATCCAACGAAAAACCTCAGGAGGCCGATCCTTCTCATACCTCGACGCCAAAAGCTGGAACACGCTCCCTACCAACCTACGACAGACCCAGGACCTACTCACCTTCAGAAGACTCCTCAAAACCTGGCTCTTCGATCAGTAACTTTAGCTCAATCCCCCCCTGCGCCTTGAAACCCTCACGGGTACGTAGAGCGCTCTACAAATTCTATGATTGATTGATTGATTGATTGGGCGTATTCCTGTTGGCGTGACAGTGTCGGTTTTGTTATCGCCAGTTTATCACCGGCCTTTGGGTTGGCGAACTTGTGTGGGTGTCTGTATTGTGGCGGATTCCAAGCTGTGGGCCGTAATAGCTGTAGCGGAATTCCGCGACCGCGGCGGTGTGTTGGCGGTCTTCTGCACGCCGGTAAGTGGGATTTACTGCAAATGTTGTAATGAGGGCCATAATCTCTTGCTAATATTAGTTTTGATGAAGTTGTGGGGTCTATCCCTGAAACAACAATCTAAAGAGATTACATTGAATCCCACCTTTATCTGGAAGCAAACCAGGCACACGAATTGCAACATGAAAAAGTGTATTTATGTCATGACGTGTCTTTGTGGGTTACACTGCATGGGTACGACCACTAGAGCTGTCAAAATCTGAATTATGGAACACCGCAGCACTATTCACTGTGGACGTGATGCAAAGAAGATGTGTATCATTACTTTCAATCACTTCCCTAATGAGTTGAGATGGACTGTCTTGGAAATGAATCAGAATTGGAATAATGTGTCTCTCTTCAGAAGGGCACAACAATGGATTTTTTTTACTCTCCACTAACAAACCCAGATTGAATGACAAGATCCTGTGGTGCGAGTTGTAATCTCTAAACTACCAACGGATTATTCACTGCCGTCCTTTCAGTATGGCATATGATAGAGTAACCTTGTTTGAACGGGACATGAGGGCTTACCCGCATCCTAATTGGGTACCCCTGTGCAAATTCCTCCTTGATTAATTATGTGCAGAGTAACAAGTCTCAGCCCATCAGATGACAGCAGAGGACTCTAGTTATGATGGACTACTTGGGACCCTCTCTTTGCTCCTATTTCACTTGTATATATGGCACTCTCTCCCTCAGTTGTAGATAACTTAGTATCATTTGTGATATAAAGTGGCATAATATAATCCTACTATTTACTAGTAGCTTAGGTTGCAAAATAACACCTAACACTTTTGCTCTCTGCCTCACTATATACCATGATCCTGGTTTTAGAAAACTCCAGAAAGATTTCCTTCACTAACGACCACTATGTTAGGTTTGTGGTCTAGCATGTCCTGTGGGCATGGGTATGAAGAGAGTTAATATCAAAATAGCCACTGTAGACACCAGACCCACACAAGAGCACAGACCTTGCAATCTTAAGAATTCAGTGCGGCCATTTATGTAGCAGATGCTTATGACTTTGTGGGGATGGTGGTCCCGCCACAGTATCAACAGCTGTATTGTAGGTGTTCTTAGACCGCTCATGATACTTATCAGCACAGGTGAACTGTTTAACTGATTAGGAAATATACACTTGTAGATGCTTTTGGTGTCTCTGAGGGTAATTCCCTTTCAGCATACACCTCCTCACCATCTCAAGATGGCCGCCATCATTCACATACATGTAGCCCCTATTCTATCTTGGTGAGGAGGGTGCTCCACCTGAATGAGCGGGACCTCGTCGCTCACATTATACGAGTGACACCTGAGTATGATCACCAATCAGGCTGCCTTTAAAAAGGGACCGCCCGTCCTGCTCAGTTACCGTACAGGTGAGCAGAGGAGGGTAGATTGTCCTCGCTCATCTTGCTTCAGACCTGTGAGTATATTTAGATGCCATTAGCAGACTATGGCCCTCATTCCAACCGCGGCGGGCGGCGGTCGCCGCCCGCCCGGCTGGAACCGCCATATGGCTGCTCCGCCGTCGGAAGACCGCTGGGGCCATTCTGACTTTCCCGCTGGGCCGGCGGGCGCTAGCCAAAATAGCGCCCGCCGGCCCAGCGGGAAAGAGGCCTGCAACACTGAAGCCGGCTCCGAATGGAGCCGGCGGTGTTGCAGGTGTGCGACGGGTGCAGTCGCACCCGTCGTGCTTTTCACTGTCTGCTAAGCAGACAGTGAAAAGCATACTGGGGCCCTGTTAGGGGGCCCCTGCACTGCCCATGCCAGTGGCATGGGCAGTGCAGGGGCCCCCAGGGGCCCCAGGACACCCGTTCCCGCCAGCCTGTTCCTGGCGGTAAAAACCGCCAGAAACACGCTGGCAGGAAGGGGGTCAGAATCCCCATGGCGGCGCTGCTTGCAGCGCCGCCATGGAGGATTTAGGCAACCGGCGGAAATCCGGCGGGAAACCGCCGGACCCGGTTTTCTGACCACGGCTTTACCGCCGCGGTCAGAATGGCCCAGGAAGCACCGCCAGCCTGTTGGTGGTGCTTCCGTCATTTTAGCCCTGGCGGTCTCGGACCGCCAGGGTTAGAATGACCCCCTATGTCTAGAGGCGTCTGTGGGTTAGTGCCTCGGCTCACAATTTACTGCTTTTTTTAGTGAGCAGCTGTGCGCAAGCCTTTGATCTCGACCCCATGGGGCACTACACAAACTTTACTTAGGGTAAGAATCTCTGCCTTTGACAATATTATTTTCTTGCATGGTATGACCTTTGTGTGCTTATTTGCTTGTTTGTCTCTATGCAATTTTGCATTTCAGGCCATTCTGCATATATATATATATATATATATATAGACACTGGGTGCGGCGTGCTCTTCTGCTCCAAACCGCTGGAGGTGCCAGTATAGAACACGCGCCACTGCGTCAATAATACACACTCTCCTTCTACATTTCAATAAGGGATAAGGCACTCCACAGTGGCTGAAAATCAATAACTTATTGACACGCAAAGGGACGCGTTTCGGCATTTATGCCTTTGTCAACCTTGTGGTCGCCATTTTGGATACACTTATATACCACATAATCAATTTTCCAATTACACTTATTTTTAAATCTCATAAAGTTTTTTTAATTATGCTAGCCAGCCTACATATTTACCTTATTGCATTAAGTGGATACTAATGTGTCATTATGAATTTCCAAATGTTTGCGATTTCACTCGTAAATTTCTACAAACCAAATACATAACCATGTTGATTGTCACGCAATAAAATGGAAATAAAAGTAAATATACATAAGCATATCATTGATATTATGACACAATACTATTAAATTACCTTCAATTTGACCTTTAAATTCATTCATTGATCTGTTCAACCAAACTTTCACAATAATTTATGTGATCTCAGACATAACAGATTCATTGTAACAGCGAAGAATCTGTTGCTCTATTAATTTATACATAATATTTATCATATAATATCAGTAATAATGCTAACATAAATACCAATTTAAAATTAACTGAATCACACTAATGTTGATAACATAAAAATACCTACTATCAATTCAATTATCATATTATTATCAATTCACACATATTTCCCACCAACCTATTGCTTTTAATAATACATTTTTCACCAACAGGTCCTTATTGGCACTAGTAACCATGGTTTGTTGTTGTAGATGTATGGACAATTCTTCACTACTGGTAATCCATTAGGTTCCTTACTATCTAACTTGATTTTATATCTTGATTCTAATGTTCTTAATTTCAACTCCCCATTGCCACCTCTCACATCCTTGACAATACCATCAATGACACTATATTTTATTTCTTCTAAGTTTCCATTGTGTCTCTCATGTATATTCCGGGCAACCGGATACGTATCGTCCTTGTTTTGTATAGCTCTCAAATGTTGTAAAATTTGTTATGGACCTGTAATTTAGTGCTCTCAAGATATATAGTACAAAATCACTCTTACAGGTGTAAAGTCCCTTAATTTTATGTACTGTTTTTTGTCCTACCATTAGAGATTTAATGCTCTCACCGTTTTTACATGCTTTGCATTTAAAACATTTGTAGAACCCATCCTGTTGCTGCAACCACATATCGTCCTTGTCACACTTCCTAATGTCACTTTTGACTAATGTATCTCTCATAGATTTACTTCTTCTATAGGTTACTTGAGGTTTATTAGGTATTGCTGTTCCTATCACAGGATCACTTTTCAATACGCCCCAATGTTTTCGCAGTATTCTTCTGATTTGCATGTGTGCCGTATTGTATGTCATTATGAATCTCAAGATACCTGCTCCTATTTTATTCTTTTTATTCCCATTATCTTCTGCATTAAATATGAGTGAAGCTCTAGATCTTAACTTAACGTTCCTTTTTGCTACTTCCAATGTTGTGTTAGAGTAACCTTTCATTTTTAATCTTTCAAATATCTCACCTTGTACTGACTCAAAATTTTCTTCAGTGCTACAAATTCTCTTAGCTCTCAACAGCTCTCCTAACAGAATGCTCTCCTTCAATGGATGGGGATGAAAGCTCATTGCATGTAAGATGCTGTTTCCTGCTGTGGAATTTCTGTGTACTGTGGTTTCCAATCTGTCTGCATCTTTTCTAATCTTAACATCTAGAAATTCAATTTCTTGTGGATGTATTTTACCTATACATTTCAGATTTAAATCATTAACACTAATCTCTTGAATAAATTTGCTTGCACTTTCCACGTCACCGTTCCATATACCAAAATTACCGTCAATGTACCTCAGCCACATAACAATATGATCATTCCATATATCCAACAGAGGATTATTGAGTACCTGTTACTCCCACCATCCCATGTATAAATTTGCATAACTTGGGGGTGAAAAAGGTCCCAATCGCTCACCCGCATCTCTGTTAAAAAATTTCATTATTGAAGAAAAAGATATTGGGTGTCATTACAACCCTGGCGGACGGTGTTAAAGCTGCGGTAATACCGCAAACAGGCCAGCGGAAAAAAAGGGATTTATGACCGTGGCGGAAACCGGCAACATAGACAGCCACTTTAACACTCCGACCGGCACGGCGGTACAGACAAGCAGCGCGGCGGTCACCGCCAACAGACAGGCGGAACACAATGTACCGCCCACAGTATCACAACCTGCCAATCCGCCACCTTTTCCGGGGCGGATTCATCGTGGATAAAAACACGGCGGAAACAGCTTTTGCAATGGGAAAACGCTCACCTGAACACACTTCACGAGGAAGGAGGCCACCATGGAGCCCGAACTACAAATACTCCCTGCGCTTGTCTTTCTGCTCCTCTACGGTCACCATCTACGTAGGCGCCGAAGACAACGGTGAGTACTGCACCTATGACATAGGAGAGGGGGGAGGCAAAAGCCAGGGGGACACACACACAACACCCCCACCCCAACCCCACCCTCACCCACTACAACACACACACCAATGCATGTCCAAACAGCACAGTAACAACCCCCAACCCCCCCGGAAGAATGCAAAGACAAAAGGAAATCAGTTAAAACATTGTAATGTATCAAAATACAGTAAGCTAATATATATAGATATATATATATACACACTCCAGAATTGATACATTACGATTAGTAGTGCAGGTATGCACATATCAATATCCGTGCACCACTGGGTCCAAAATGCATGGGAGAGGCCCACACTAGATACCTGTCCACAAACGGAGAGAACACTGCAGGGGCATCAGATAGAAATACAACAGGCACCTCAGGGGGAAGGTAAGGGGGGGCACCTCAGCCGGATTACAGCACCACGCCCCATCCACGACGGGGCTCCATGCCCATTGATGTATCCTGGGGAGTGCAAAGCCACAGTCTCTACAGTGGGTGGGTTGCCCACTGCACGATCCTGGGGAGTGCAAAGCCACAGTCTCTCAAGTCTCTACAGTGGGTGGGTTGCCCACTGTACCATCCTGGGGAGTGCAAAGCCACAGTCTCTCAAGTCTCCACAGTGGGTGGGTTGCCCACTGCCATATCCTGGGGAGTGAAAAGCCACAGTCTCTCAAGTCTCTACAGTGGGTGGATTGCCCACTGTACCATCCTGGGGAGTGCAAAGCCACAGTCTCTCAAGTCTCTACAGTGGGTGGGTTGCCCACTGTACCATCCCGGGGAGTGCAAAGCCACAGTCTCTCAAGTCTCTACAGTGGGTGGGTTGCCCACTGTTCCATCCTGGGGAGTGCAAAGCCACAGTCTCTCAAGTGGATAACAGTCTCCACTGGTTCTGGAGGGGGACTGGTGCCCAGACTGCATCAGGCTCCCCGTGACAGTTCCTGTTCCATCACTGTCCCAGCTGCACATGGGCTAACGATGCTTGATTTGGCGGTCTTTTCCCTGTTCAGCGGTCCTTTGCCATGTCGGTCTTTGCCCTGTTCAGCAGTGCTTTGCCCTGTTCAGCGGTCTTCACCATGGCGGTCTTTTCCCTGTTCAGCGGTGCTTTGCCATGGCGGTCTGTGCCCTGTTCAGCGGTGCTTGACTTTGCAGTTTCTGACCTGTTCAGCGGTGCTTTGCCCTGTTCAGCGGTCTTCACCATGGCAGTCTTTTCCCTGTTCAGCGGTGCTTTGCCCTTGTTCAGCGGTCTTCACCATGGCGGTCTTTTCCCTGTTCAGTGGTGCTTTGCCATGGTGGTCTGTGCCCTGTTCAGCGGTGCTTGACTTTGCAGTTTCTGACCTGTTCAGCGGTGCTTTGCCCTTTTCAGTGGTCTTCACCATGGCGGTCTTTTCCCTGTTCAGCGGTGCTTTGCCATGGCGGTCTGTGCCCTGTTCAGCGGTGCTTTGCCCTGTTCAGCGGTGTTCACCATGGCGGTCTTTTCCCTGTTCAGCGGTGCTTTGCCATGGCGGTCAGTGCCCTGTTCAGCGGTGCTTGACTTTGCAGTTTCTGACATGTTCAGCAGTGCTTTGCCCTGTTCAGCGGTCTTCACCATGGCGGTCTTTTCCCTGTTCAGCAGTGCTTTGCCATGGCCGTCTGTGCCCTGTTCAGCGGTGCTTGACTTTGCAGTTTCTGACCTGTTCAGCGGTGCTTTGCCCTGTTCAGCGGTCTTCACCATGGCAGTCTTTTCCCTGTTCAGCGGTGCTTTGCCATGGTGGTCTCTGACCTGTTCAGTGGTGCCTGCCTTTGCAGTTTCTGACCTGTGCATTGGTGTGTGGCATGACGGGACGGTCCCTCATTGCCCAGCGGTGCTATGGCTGCCGGGGCCCTCCAGGGCACTGACGCTGGCAGTGCTCTCCGGACCAGTGACTACAGTGCTGCCCTCCTGGACACTGACTCTGGCGGTGGTCTCCGGACCTGTGACATCAGTGCTGCCCTCCTGGGCACTGACTCTGGCGGTGGTCTCTGGACCAGTGACTGCAGTGCTGCCCTCCTGCGCACTGACTCTGGCGGTGGTCTCCGGACCAGTGACGATTGTGCTGCCATCCTGGGCACTGACTCTGGCGGTGGTCTCCGGACCAGTGACGATTGTGCTGCACTTCTGAGCACTGACTCTCGCTGTGGTCTCCGGACCAGTGACAACAGTGCTGCCCTCCTGGGCACTGACTCTGGCGGTGGTCTCCGGACCAGTGACGATTGTGCTGCCCTCCTGGGCACTGACTCTGGCGGTGGTCTCCGGACAAGAGGACAGTGCTGGTGGTGGCATCATTCAGAGTCTGTGGTGTGGCCCTCCATGGCCATGTGGGATGTGGGATGGGGTGCTGATGCACACAAGAACAGGGAGAGCACAAAAAGGGCTGGGGGAACGACAGAAGAAAGACAGGTTGAGTGCATGGCTTACCGCTACCGTTGGCGGACAGTACAGACACAGCAGCCCCCTGCACTACGCCGTGCTCTTGGCCTCTACAGATGCAATTCCTGGGATCTGCCCTACATGGCTATGGTGGTCATCTGCACACAAAGATGACACAGGGGCATGTATACCTGTACTTGGCACTCTACAGAGGTGGGGTGGAGTGCCACATGGCCTGCATTACGGAGGGGCCTAGCCTACGGAACTCGCCCTGGCCTAGGGAAACCCACAGCCCTCCTCCCCCACCCTGACCCATCCACTGCGCACAAAGTCTGCAGAATGATAGTGTACTCACCCCCTTGTGTCTGCTATGATGTCCTCAATCACCCATCCAACTCAGGGTAGGCCACCACCAGGATCCTGAACATCAGGGGGGTCAGGGTTCGACGGGCACCCCTCCCACGTTGGGAGGCCATCCCCAGCTGAGCCTCCGCCGCCTTCTTGCTCCAGCGGCAAATGTCCTCCCATCTTTTCCGGCAGTGGGTGCCCCGTCTCTGGTGGACCGCCAGAGTCCGGACATCCTTGGCGATGGCACGCCAAATGTCCTTCTTCTGGTGGGCGCTGACCTACATGACATGTACAGGGGAAGAAGAGAAGTCATTAACAACAGCACCGTCGAAGTGGGTGGTCCCCATCCCTACCCTTGCTATGTGGCACATGCATTCACAGTCCTTCATGTTCCCTGACCTCTGCCCCCTTCCTACTGACATCCAGCCCTCTCCACCCAGGCATAGCCCATACAACGTGCTCCCTGTGTACTTACCTGTTGATCTGGAGGACCGTAGAGTAGCGTGTACTGGGGGAGGACCCCGACCACGAGCTTCTCCAACTCCTGAGCAGTGAAGGCAGGGGCCCTTTCCCCAGACGCAGCAGCCATTGTCTCTTCCAGACCGAGGTCACAGCAGCACTTGCAGTGTAGGTCCTCTCCTGTCGAAGATCAGGTATCGAGTGATTCAACAGATAGAAAATGGCGGTCATGTCCGCGGCAGTGACGTCCGCGGCGGTGCGTCTCATCACCGCCGGCGCACTTCATCATTGGCTCCTGGGACCCATAGGGTCCAATGTTAACCAATGCAGCATTGCTCCGCGGTCTACAACCACCTACCGCGACGGTGTACAACGCCAGCGCGGATACCTCACATCCCATTGTCTCACTTTAGAGGTCAGGCAGCCGCCATTTCAGGGGCCCACATGGCTTCATTTACTACTGCGTCACACATACCTAGGCCTACACTCAACACATATACAGGAAGAGTTTTGTATTTGGTGTCGTGTTCTGTGTAGCTGTGGGTACATACCTGGGAATTTGTTGACTCTGTGGTCGCTGTTGTCCTTCCTAGGCACCGTCAGCTGGGACATGTGAGGAGATGGCGGAATCCTCCAGTGTACCAACGGCTGGCGGACCTGTTGACAATGGAGGAGCGACATTTAATCATCACCTACAGGTTTGACCGTGCCACAATCCAGGAACTGTGTACCCAGTTGGAGCCAGACCTGATCTCACCAATCCGCCATCCCACAGGAATCCCCCCTCAAGTGCAGGTGCTATCAGTGCTCCATTTCCTTGCAAGTGGGTCTTTTCAGACAACAGTGGCCATGGGATCAGGGATGTCCCAGCCTATGTTTTCCAACGTATTGTCCAGAGTGTTGTCTGCCCTGCTGAAACACGTAAGGAGCTACATCGTTTTCCCTCAGGTGAGGATTTGGCTACAGTGAAAGGTGACTTCTATGCCCTTGGACATATCCCCAACATCATAGGTGCTATTGATGGGACCCATGTAGCTCTGGTCCCCCTCCCCAGGAGTGAACAGGTGTACAGGAACCAGACGAGTTATCATTCCATGAATGTACAGATGGTATGTTTGGCAGACCAGTACATCTCCCAGGTAAATTCCCTGGCTCAGTGCATGACGCCTACATCCTGCGGAATAGCAGTATCCCGTATGTGATGGGTCAACTCCAGAGGCACCGGGTGTGGCTGTTAGGCGACTCTGGTTACCCAAACCTGTCATGGATATTGACCCCAGTGAGGAATCCCAGGACCAGGGCAGAGGAACGCTACAATGGGCGGACTAGGAGGGTGATCGAATGCACCTTCGGCCTCCTGAAGGCCAGGTTCAGGTGCCTCCATATGACAGGTGGTTCCCTATTCTACTCACCAAAGAAGGTGTGCCAGATCATCATCGCCTGCTCGATGCTTCACAATCTTGCTTTGCGACGCCAGGTGCCTTTTCTGCAGGAGGATGGTCCAGATGGCGGTGTTGTGGCAGCTGTGGAGCCTGTGGAGCCTGTGGACAGTGATGAGGAGGAAGCTGAGCAAGAAGACATAGACAACAGGGAGTCAGTCATACAGCAATATTTCCAGTGACACACAGGTGAGATTTTTTTTTTTTTCACTATTACATTAACTTTCACACTTCTACCTCTATCCTGTCTATCATTTAGTAGCAGTATTTGGTAACTGAATTGTACCTTTCCATTACGGTTTCACAGGTGTGGTTACCAACGTGTGTCATATGCTTGCATCCTTCATGGACTTGTGATGTGTGACATAGGTATGTTGGCATTACAATAGAAAACGCATTTGACACTGTCATTGATAATACAAATTTACCAAATCACAGACTGACTCAACATTGTTTAGTGGTTCAAGGGTGTTTATTTAAGTGCTCAAAAATGGAGGGGGGTTGTAAAATGGTGATGGTGGAGGAATGTCCATGGCAGAGTCAAGTCTATTCGTCTCACAGGTGCTTTGCCCATTTGGGCATAGGAAGTGGAGCTGGGGCAGTTCCAATCTGGACAGGGTAACAAAGTGGGACAGTGGGAGGACAATCAGGGTGGTCTAATTTCCTGGCGGGGGTCTTGCCATCTTGCTCTGTCCTGTTCCTGGATCTCAGGGATCGCTTGCGGGGTGGTTCTCCGTCTGCAGGGCGTGGGGTGCTAGTGTGGTGGTCCTGTGGCGGGCGTCCTGTCCACTAGCGCCAGAGGAGGTGGTGGGCAGTTAATTGTCCATGCTAGTGTCAGGGGCCCCTTGGAGTGCCACGGTGTCCCTCATAGTCTTCTGTATGTCCTTCAGCACCCCTACGATGGTGCCCAGGGCGGAGCTGATGGTTCTGAGCTCCTCCCTGAACCCCAAATACTGCTCCTCCTGCAGGCGCTGGGTCTCCTGAAACTTGGCCAGGACCGTCGCCATCGTCTCCTGGGAGTGGTAGTATGCTCCCATGATGGAGGAGAGGGCCTCGTGGAGGGTGGGTTCCCTTGGCCTGTCCGCCCCCTATCGCACAGCAGCCCTCCCAGTTCCCCTTTGTTCCTGTGCCTCCGTCCCCTGGACCGTGTGCCCACTACCACTGCCCCCAGGTCCCTGTTGTTGTTGGGGTGGTGGGTTATCCTGGGTTCCCTGTAGTGGTGGACACACCGCTGATTGACGTATCCTGGGTACGGAGGTATGGGCCCGCTGGGTGGGTGCTGTGCTGGTGTTACCAGAGGGTGGAAGGTCAGTGTTGGGCTGTGCCTGTGCGAGGGGAACCGACTGCCCCGAGGCCCATGATGGTCCGGGCTGGTCATCTGGATCCAGTTGGCCAGAGCTGCTGTCGTCACTGTGGGCCTCTTCTGTGGGTGGAGTGGAGATGTCTGGACCCTCCTGTGTGGTGACGTTCCGTAGTGGTCCTGCAGGGGTATAAGAGCATGATTATTGCATGTGTGTGTGTCATGGTGTGCAATGGGTGGGTGTGCGTGTACCCCAGTGCAAGCATTCCTGTGTGGGAGTTTGTGTCATGATGGTTAGGGGGTTGTTATGGGTATGTGCAGTGAGCATGCTTTAGTGAGGGGTGTCCATGCTTAGTTGTGTCATGCAGGGCTTGGTGTTGGGATGGGTGGTTGTGTTATTAGTACATTAGGGAGGAGTTGGAGTGATAGCGGAGGGGGTGAGGGTGGGGGTGTGTTATAGCATGCAGGTAGGGTGGGTGGTATGATAGTTAAGATTTGACTTACCAGTGTCCCATTCCTCCACCGACTCCTCCGAGGCCCTCTGGATGCATGATGGTCAAGACTTGCTCCTCCCATATTGTTAGTTGTGGGGGAGGAGGTGGGGGTCCGCCGCCAGTCCGCTGTACCGCGATGTTGTGCCTGGAGACCACAGAACGCACCTTCCCCCGTAGGTCGTTCCACCTCTTCCTGATGTCCTCCCGATTTCTTGGATGCTGTCCCACAGCGTTGATCCTGTCCACGATTCTGCGCCATGGCTCCATCTTCCTGGCTATGGAGGTGTGCTGCACCTGTGAGCCAAATTGCTGTGGCTCTACCCGGAGGATTTCCTCCACCATGACCCTGAACTCCTCCTCGGAAAACCTGGGGTGTCTTTGGAGTGACATGGGGTGGTGTGGGTGATGTGTGGGGTGGTGTATGTGTTGATGTGTGTGGTGCTGTGTAGTGGTGTGTGGTGTTTTGTGCGTGGACTGTTGTATGGGTGATGGTGTTGTGTGCCTCTGTGTGGTGGGGTTCTCAATTGCTGTGCTCTCTGTCTCTCGGCTTCCTCAAAATTTCTAGTTGTAGGGGTTTGTGGGTGATGTGGGTGTGTGTTTTATATTGTGTTGGGTGTGTGGGAGTGGTGTTTGTATGTGTATCAGGTGTGTGTATTTTGAATTGTCCAATGTGGCGGTGTTTTGGAGATGTGTGTGTATTTTGAGCGCGGCGGTGGGTACCGCCCATGGAATACCGCAGTTGAAAGACCGCCACGTGGATTCGTGGGTCGTGATAGCATGGGCATGTTTCTGTTGGCGTGACGGTGGAGGATTTGTTTTCGCCAGTTTATCACTGACGTTTGGTGTGGCGGACTTGTGTGGGTGTCTGTATTTCGGCAGATTCCGGGATGTGGGTCATAGTAGTTGTGGTGGAATTCCGCAGCCGCGGCGGTGTATTGGCGGTCTTCTGCACGGCGGTAAGTGGCTTTTACCGCCAATGTTGTAATGACTCCTAAAGTGTTTAAGACACCAATCAATCATCAACATTCTACTGTGCTTGTAGAACTTTACAGATCTTGCTCTAAAAAAATGTTCTACTGCTCTCATTCCCTCTAAATGTGGGATGCTAGTATAGAGGGCTATGACATCTAACGTCATAAGGAGCATATCGGTTTCACAACTTACATCAAACACCAGTTGTAAAAACTCTGTCGTGTCTTTTAGGTATGAAGGCAGACTTGTTACTAACGGCTGTAAAAATACTTCAACATATTGGGATACAAATTCAAATAAACTCCCTTGTATAGCTACAATGGGTCTACCTGCTGGTTTCAAATCATCTTTGTGTAACTTGGGAATCAAATAGAAAACAGGGAGTCGAGGATGGTCCACCTTTAGAAAACTATATTCCTCACTGTAGATTAATCCTTGCTCTTTCCATGACAACAATTTTTTATCAAATTCTATTTTTATATTGTTTACATATTTCATATGAACTCGTTTGTAAAAAGTGTTATCATTGAGTTGTTTATATGCCTCATCCACACAGGCCCTCATTACAACCTCAGACCGCCGAGGATGTGGGAGCCAGAATATCGCCAGAGCTGGTGGTATTTCTGGCTCCCTATTATGACTTTTCCGCTGGACAAGCGGACGGTAACAGTGTTACCATCCGCTGGCCCAGCGGAAAAGTCACATCAACATTGCTGCCGGTTCGTAATAGATCCGGCGGCAATACTGATGTGCAGCTGGTGCAGTAGCACCCGTTGTGCATTTCACTGCCTAAAATTAGGGCAGTAAAATGCGCGACGGGGCTATGCCTGGGGGCCCCTGCACTGCCCATGCCAAGCACCCCAAGTGCCCCTTACCTCCAGCCTTTCCATGGCGGTGTTTACCACTGTGGCCAGGTTGGTGGTCGGGGACTCATAATCCCGAGGGCAGCGGTGCTTGCTGGGATTATGACCGTCCTGGGGATTATGACCGCCATGCAGAAGCCTGGCGGTAAAGTGGAGGGGCCGGCGGTATAGCCATGGCTGTTGGGCCACAGTCATAATAGCTGGCGGAACACCGTCTGCCTGTTGGCGGTGTTACCACCATCTTGCTGCCTCCCTCCAGGGTCATAATGAGGCCCATAGTCTTCTAGTGACTAAGGGCCTGATTATAACTTTGGAGGAGGGTGTTAATCCGTCCTAAATGTGACGGATATACCACCCGTCGTATTACGAGTCCATTATATCCTATGGAACTCATAATACGGTGGTGCAAAAAAAAGGGAGCACACTGCCTCACACTCCAGCAAAACGCTGGCCTCAATGCATCTTTGTAAATGCAGTCAGATTCGTTTCACATTAACAAAAGTAATCAAAGTCTTTCACCTTAGTAGGTGCAGCAAGTGCTGTGTATCTCTGGACACGTGTTTCTGGGTTCTGCCCGTCATCAGCAGAGAGCAGCATATTTTGTGGGGTTGCTTGAAATGCCACCAAATGTCTTCTCAGGTTTATGTACCACTCTGGTGCGCAGGTGCCTCACCAAGGCTCTTCATCCCGTTAGCTCAAGGGAGCCGTCATTCGACACAGTGCAAAAAAAAGGGAGCACACTGCCTCACACTCCAGCAAAAAGTTGGCCCAATGCATCTTGGTAAAAGCAGTCAGATTTTTTTCACATTAACAAAAGTAATCAAAGTCTTTCACCTTAGTAGGTGCAGCAAGTTCTGTGTGGGCAGGATATGCGTCACATTTAGGATGGATTAACACCCTCCTCCATAGTTGTAATCAGGCCCTAAATCACAACATTACCTCCCTTGTATGAACTTCTAACTACTATTTATGAATTGTTTTTCAATTTATGCAATGTCTTGGTGTAACTTGTCGTGGTGTTCATTGATTTATTCATTTCTTTGTGTCTTAACTTTTTCAATTCTTAAATTATTGTCTCCGTGAACTGATCTATAATATCCCCACAATATGCTGGAATTATCTTTGATTTAGGTTGTAAACTTAATCCTCCTTCTTGGTCATCTTTTACACCTTCACATTCCAACCTGTGTATAATTTTATTTTCATCAATGGATACCATAGCATTCTCTTCCAACTCCTACAGTTCATTCATTAATGAGATATCCTCTATCAATACATTTTGCTGTTTGTCACTCACATCGCATTTGACCATTGATTTTGGTTTTTCACCTCTCAATTTATGTATTTTCATCAATTTTAATTTTCTTATAAAGAGAAAAAGGTCTATTCTGGTTTGCATATAGTCAAAATTATTAGCTTCACAGAGCGATAAACCTAATGACAAATTATTTTTATCCTCCTTTTCCAATCTCATTGTAGATAAGTTCAGTACTGTTTTATTATCCATCAATATCGTTTGCTGCTCTGAGTCATCTTTTCTTGTTCTTCTGTGTGTCCTTCTCTTGCCACCTCTGCATCTCCCTTTTGACCTGCCGCTTCCTCGACATGGTCTGTGATTGGTTCTCCAATCGCACCTTAAAAAATCTAATTCTTCCTGTAGTGTGGTGTGTGATTTCACTCTTACCGTTTCATCTACATCTGTATCTGAACTTTCACTTATCGTTGTATTGCTTTCCACCAGTTTTACATTACATTTAATTTCTGTCTTCTCCAATGATCAAATTACTTAGCAAATGTATAAATCCGTCCTGTCTCATAATCAACTTTATCGCTATTGAATTTGCGTGCCTTTTTGCGAATAATGTCTTCTTCCATCTTCTGTAAACAGTCTTCCATTGCTTGATTTAAAGTTTCCACCATTTTTTTATCTGGCAACAATTCAGTGTTTGTATTTATTGTCTCAATCTGCTTAAGTGCTAGATCTCTGTCAATCTGGGCATACTTTATTAGTATTTTTATCATTCCCATTTAACTTTTGGCATTATGGATCGCCAATTCTTTCAATAATTCTGGGTCAGGATTGTCATAAGTTGGAAAAATCATTATCCTCAGTCCTCTAGGAACTCTATCAGCATCCAAGTATCTTGTGAGAGACTCATATTCCCACCATTTATTCAATTCTCTTTTTTTCAATCTTTCAAGTTCTTAAAATATTCCATAAATATCTCTTTCATTATTAATCTCTTGACCTCCTTGTTGGCTCCTCATATTATGTGTAGGTTTGGTAAATATAATTTCTGCTCTCTGCTTACGATTATCTTATATACTTTGTGTTTTATTAGCCATCTTAAAAATTGATTATGCGTTTACGATACACAAATGTTCATCAAAGCAAACTGTGCGGCACTTGGACAAATGAAGTGGCATCCGGCTCCGCTTTTCTTAAAATCAATGCCGCTTACCTTCCGTCAGGCATTGCCTCACGTCGGCACTCTCTGACACCGAGTGAGGCTTCACTCGACTGCCAGTATCGTCGCGGCCAACTCCAGTTCCACAGCGGGGGCAGAGGTTCCTTTGCGTGTCAATAAATTATCGATGCTGTATCCTTCATTGAAATGTAGAAGGAGAGTGTATATATATATATATATATATATATATATATATATATGTTTTGTTGTCTTTGGGATGTGCATTCATTTATATGATGGGTTCACTAAAGATTGGTCCTGGAGACCACGATTGTCCCCCACTCAGTCCCAGTGACTATTGTATAAATAGCCTTCGGGTGGTCTCCCCCCCAACTTTTTGCCTACCTCTTCCACTTTTCTGACCTCGTGTTTGCTGGCTCTAGGATTACCATTGGTAGGCAGTGCTAAAGTGCTTGTGCTCTCACCCCAAAACCTGGTAACAATGGCTTGTCTCTCAATTGGCATAATCAACATAAGTCCCTAGTAAAGTGCACTGTGTATTCCCAGGGCATGTAAATTAAATGCTACTTGTGGGCCTTCAGCACTGATTGTGCTACCCAATCAAGTAGCTCTTTACCATGTTGCAAGCCTGCCATTGCAGACCCTGTGTGTGCAGTTTTACACTGCCATGTCGACCTGGCAAAATCACCCTTTTGCAAGACCAAAACCTCCCCTTTTTATACATATACCTCACCCATAAGGTTGCCTGGGACAACACAGAAGAAGAGAAGCAATGTATTTAAAAGGCAGGACTTGTACTTTTAAGTTTTACATGCCCTGGGAGTGAAACATTCCCAAAGTCGTTTTTCACTACAACACGGCCTATCCCTCCCATAGGATAACATTGGGATTGCCTGTTGGAAAATGGGTTATTGGTAAGGGCAGGTAAGTGCCTACACTTAGCAATAGGCCACTAACCTCCACTTAGGTCCAGTTAGGTCTCAGTAAATTAAACCTAGCTCAACCCTTGGTATCTTGGCAACGAGCGACAAGGCTTAACTTAGGAGACAGAGTGTAAACCATTCAAATATCACAAAACAATAATAAATTTAAAAAAAGGAAACAGTTTAAAATCGAAAATCAATTTAGAAAAATAGATTATATTTTTATCTTTAAAATGACACCAAAACGAATAAAATCGGATAAGGGGAACCGGAGATATGAATTTTTAAAGAATTAATGCTTTCTAGCACATAGAAGCAACTAGCGCATGAAGGGTTAAAAAAGGTCCCACTGGAAAGGAACAAAGTCCAGAGTTCAGGCCACCCATGAGATAACACTGTCACACTTACTTTCAGAAGTGTTTGATTCTGGAAAGTGGTCCACAGCACCAGCCAAGGGTTCAGAGGCTCTGGTATGCCTCTTGGGGTCTGGGACTACAACTCCCACAATGCACCTCTTCAATTTATGGAGTTGCTCCAAACATCTCCAAACTTCTGGATCTTCTTCCAGAGGTCCTTTTTGTGTCCTTGGAGTGTCTACAACTTGATCCAAGGTTCCAGAAGCTCTGAGTTGCTCCTTGGGAGTTGGGACGACAATTCCCAGAATGCACCTGGTCAGAATCCTCAACTGGCCACTGGACGCTGGTCAGCTGGGATCTGCTTGCAGGACATGATGCAGGGGACTCTGGGCAGCTCCTTTGTACCTGTAGCAAACAGGGAGTCCCTTCTTTGAAGCAGTAGAAGACAGGTAAAGTCCTTTTAGTGGTGAAGCCCAAGTGTGCAGTTGGTGCAGTCCTCAAGAGTGCAGTGTCCAGGTGCAGGTCAGGAGTCCAGCAGGGCAGTCCTTCTTCTCCTGTAGTTCTTCCTTGTTGGAATCTGATAGGGATCTGAGGTGTGGGTGCCGTACTGCCAGTTTTATCCCTGCCCCTGGGTGAAAAACAGAGCGGTCCTGGTGTACCAATCAGGGGCAGGGTCCTTCCCCCTGTGATGACCACTTCCTGGGAAGTGTGTGAAAAATCAATCCCAGGGAGCAACATTCCTCTAAAATCCATCATAGCTGAAAGTGATTTTTGGAGGTTACGTCTGGCTGAGCCCACCCACTGGTGTGGCTAAAAATCCTAAACACACCCCTCTCCTGCCCTCTCCTAATCTAATCAAGGGGCACCTAATTGTCTGGGTTTGCAAGATGTGGGGGTGTTGCTGGGTTGCTCCAAATGTCCTTCTCTGCCTTTGAAGACCAGTTTGGCAGCCCTCCCCTTCCTGCCTCACCATCGGCTGAGGGTAGATCTCCTCCCACAGGCACATCTCTTTGTGTGACACCAGGCCACTTCACACCTCATCAAGGCAGCCTGGCCAGGCTGCCAAAGGCTGGCCAATCAGAGCACAGCAGCAAAAGCACTGCAGGGCTGAAGTTGGCAACTTTTCAGGTAAAGTTTAAAACTCTTTACCTGAACAAGTTATATTAAATCCCACAACTGGAAGTTGTGGGATTTATTATAACAATTAATTTGATACCAAAACTCTGGTATCTGTTACTTAAGGGGACTTTAAAAATTCAAATAAAGTCTCCTCATTCTAGCCTATGGAGGCCGTTCACTACAATGTGGGAAAACACATTTGGCTGTTTTACCTCACCAGGGCCTATACAACTTTGTTTATAAGGTCCCTGCTTATAGTTACATGGCACCCAGCCCTAGGGGCACATAGGGCACACTTTAGGGGTGACATATGTAAAAATAAGGTAGTTTAAGACTTGGGAACTACTTTTAATTCCAAAGTTGAATTTGCATATAACTTTAATTTAAAAACAGCCAGCAAGGTAGGCCTGCCTTTCAAATTACCCTGGGTACCTCAGCAGTGCACCTATGGGTGCATTACCTATGCTGGGTTCCCTAAACCGCCATGCCCTACCATATACTAGGGACTTATAGGTAGGTTGACTTAGCCAATTATAATTAGCCTAATTTGCATACTGATTTTACACAGAACACAGGCCCTGGGACTGGTTAGCAGTACCCAGGGCACCATCAGAGTCAGGAAAACACCAGCAAAAAGTGGAAAATGGGGGCAAAAAGTTAGGTGGCCTCTGCAATCAGCCCTGTTCTCTCACACTGCCTTATTGCATCTTATAAGTGTAAGTCACAATGTGGAAGAGATAAACTTTTTGAGGTTGGTGCCTCTGGATTCACAATCTAAAATCACAACTTATGGTAAAGTCTGATTTGAAATTGCAATTCTAAAATGCCACTTTTAGAAAGTTGGCATTTTCATATTTTATATATTTGGTGCCGTTTACCTTTCTCTGATCACTTGACTGGGGTGGGTGACATCTGGGTTTTGTGTATTCCCCTTAGGCAGCCACACACATTGGGAGCTTAGATGTGACTTGATAAGCCATCCTTGGATGATGGAGGGAGGAGCTAGACCCAGCCTCACTGCACTTGGATAGGCTGCACCCTGTCCCCACACAAAGGGCTGCATATCTCCCTGTAGTGAGTGTGGAGCCAGGGCATGAACTCTGAACATCAAAGGCCTGTCTTTGAAGTCTCCCTCACTTCAAAGGCCCAAATGAGTATAAGTACTGGACCTCTGATACAACCAACTCACTGCACTCCTGGAGCTGTGAATACTCTGCCAGGAAGAAGATCTGCTGCTGACGGACTGACACTCTGCTGGACTGCTGCTTTATTGGACTCCTGCCTTACTATGCTGCCCTGCTGCCTTTCTGCTCTCTCTTGCCTGGGTGAGAAGGACTGGACCTGCAACACTTGAACTCTGAGTGACTCCAAGGGCCAGGTGGCTGACCTCCTGATTTAAAGTCACAGGGACATAAAATACATCAAACCACCCTTCTCCTGCACCTGGACTCTGTCATCTGTGAGTCTACCCTGCCAAGTGATGCCATTCCAGTCCTGGAACCTAGACTGCACAACGTAGCCTCAACACTAGTCTTCACATCACAAGCCCTGGCACCAGTATACTCGACATCGACGCAGAAGGAACTTGCACTGCAGTCTTGTTGCATCTCGGAGCTGACACACCGCCGCTATTATGTGGAGCAAAATTGATGCATCTCTGCTGCTGTGTGGTTTGGAACTGACGCAATGCTCTGCAACTAGGATTTAAGGTACTTTGGTTCAGCTGGCCTAGCTGGGTTCCTATAGCTGGTCCACCATTCATCGTGGTTGGCCTGAACCTTTGACTTTGACCTGGGCTGGGCTGGCACAACCAGACATCACCAGTTGCTGCTTCTTGCTTTTAAGCCATATTTCACAGTTTATTTTTTTTTTAATTCATAACTTAAGTTCTACTTATTTGATTTTTGTCATTTTTATCTTTTTCTATGTATTGAAATCAGAGCTATTTTTCTAACCTGGCATGTTAGCTTTCAGTATGATGTTCTCACTGTTTTACTGTTTGAAGGGTTGCACAAATATTTTACACCCTGCCTCTAAGTTAAACCTGACTGCTCTGTGCCAAGCTACCAGAGGGTGCACACAGATTAATTTAGGGTCTGCCTGACCCTTACCTTGATTAGGATTGTGGTTGCTGTTTGACTATGGTTTACGCCTCAGTCAACCAACAACCCAATTCCTATCAAGTTGGAACTGTCTTTTTCACTTTCATGTAATGTATTTGCAGCTATCTTTAATTATGAGGAGTTTCTTCACCCATACCCTATTGACTTTAATGTGTCTTTGGAGAAATTATTCATTAATGAGAATGATAAGGAGATTAGGTATGGTAAGTATTTGAGAGAGATTGCACAAAATAAATCTGATATGAATATGTATGAAGTTTATTCGTGTTTATTGAGTAGTGAAGAGTGTGATTTTATTAAAGAATATAATGAAAGAAGTATAAAGGTGACAAGGAGTCTGAGAGAACAGAGAGTTGCTTTGGAGGAAATTGAAGATGAAGAAGTACTTGAATTTTCAGGTTCACATCCAAGGTTGAAGATAGAGCAAGAAGTGAAAGGTGAGATGTGTATGGTAAGACGTAGTACTATAAAAGGAGAAAGAGCAGCGTTGTTGGTGAAAGTACATGTGATAACATGTATGAAATTAGTGGAGGTCATTTGTCTGGGGAGGACCCAATTATAAGGGGTGTTTACAATGTTAGTGGAAAGACACTTATTTCAATGTGCTCAAGAATTTGAAGGGTTCGTGTTACCTAGCTTTAGCTTTCCTTAGAATCCATCATGTGGAAGAGTTGAAAGAGGAAATTAGTTTGAGGAGACTGAGGAGAAATTTAGGAGAAGTGGTCTTGGACATTTAAGGGGCTCTTATTTCTTCAATGGCAATAGCCTTGATTTATGTGAATATTAGGAAATTGTCTAGAGTTGTAGATAGATGTGCTGTGGGTATGGCAGGGTCCTTTAAGTTATTAAATGTAGAGAGGTTAGCAACTAGGCAATGGTGATGCAGAACAGTCTTGCTTTAGATAAACTCTTGGCAAAGGAGGGCAGTGTCTGTAAACTAATTAAGGCGAAGCAGTGCTGCACATACATACCTGATTGTAATGGAGAGGTTGATACTTATATTACTAACATAACTAATTTGACACATGAGATTAGGTTAATGGGAAGCCAGGCTTATGGGAGACAATGGGATCTTGGATAAGAAAGAGAGTATTTTGGAAAAGTGTGTGAATGGCTAAGTAGTTTTGGTGGTGAAGTTCTGCAAGCTGTTCTAACATCAATTATAATTGTAATAATGATTAGTGCGTTTCCCTATTTCTTTTATTAACACTAATAGAGAGTAAGATTAAACAATAGAAAAACAAGAGTAGGAGTAATGAATATAACACTTCAAGGAAAAGATTGGATTTTTAAAAAAATTATATTGGTCTGAATCGGTCCTAGTAAATACAGACGACAAAAGAAAAAAACTCTGTCATTAGGCATGAGAGTGATGAATACAAAGCATGGCAAGTAAAAAGAAAAGGTTCACCAAGAAGACAAAACAGAAAGTTAACAGGGACTTCAAGAGTAGCATTCACAGGTTTTCTACAAAACTACAGTGGAACCTCAACCATGTTCTATGGAACTTTCTAAGTGACTGTGCCCCTCTAGCTCTAGTAAGCACAAGTTCTAACTCATTCACCTGTCATACATTTGCCCACCATTCCATGACAAGAGATGGGGTTGGGGATACCCAACATCTAGCGATACAAAGTCTAGCTGCAACAATAAGAATGGACACCGTCCATGTTAACCCAGAATCATTTCCCGTTCTTTACCCCAACATTATTTGTTTGTTTGTTAAATGAGTGTCAGTCCCACAATATTGCATACTGAGCTGACTCACCCCAGCCCAAAACCCCTGCACATCTGGACATGTCACAAAAATGTGTCAGATGTCAGCAGCCTATAATCTACACTTAGGGCAGCTGGTTGTATCTACGCTGAAGCTCCTTCCCCATCGCATAAGTTTCTCAGGGGTGTAATATAATAACCAAATAGTCTTAAATTGTTGCAATTTCAGTTTAACAGAGTGAACAAATTACTCGACCATTTTCATGGCCCTGTATATTTCCAAGAACAGAACCTTGCAGCCAAGCGTTTTACTCCACTTAGAGGCTAGCAATGGTCCATCATCCACCCGAGACTGGCAAAACCCTAAGCTAATTTAGCTAATTAGTGATTTACTACAGGTGCCATGCAAGACCTCCAAGATAATAGAGTTGGCAAGATTAATAGGCATCTCAAACCCAGATAGGAAATAGCTTTGAAGCTGTAGATACTTAAAAAAGCATTGTTGGGGATATCGTAAGCAGCCTGTAACTCATGAAACCCACGAAACCCATTCAAGTCACATAATTGTCCAACAGTTTCCACAACCACACTAGCCCACACCTGACCGATCTTATCATGGAATACTTCTGGAAAAGCTGGATTGTTCCACGGTGCATTAAAGCCACCAATTAGCGCGAGCGAAGATTTAACACGAATCGCCCGCCAGATGTGAGTAATATCCTTAATGATCTTAAATCTGATGCGTTTGAAGTAATTAGAATCCGTTAATCTGTAAAGAAAAAAATTTGATCCGTTCCCAACGCTAAATGATACACCTGAGCAGAGCAGTCTAGCTCTGTAGCCATGCTGCCCAGTAAAGTTTAAAATCCGGCAGTTGGAGCTCCACTTGTTTATAAGGGAAGTTAAGATATCTAATGGCCCGCCGGGCCCGAATATATATCCCCAGATAAAACTGCCAATTGCACCTTCAAGCTGCCTAAAGAACAGATACGGAACCCTAACTGGGATTGCCTGAAACAAGTATAGAAATTTCGGCAACATGAACATTTTAATAATATTACAGCAGCCAATAACGTTCAATGGTAGCTTATTCCAAAACTGTAATTTAGAAATAACCGATTGCAGCAGAGGCTCATCAATTAGCTTATAGATATTGTCAACATGTGTGCTGGCTTGGATACCTAAATGTTTGGTCGACATTAAGCTAATATGCAGAATCATTCTGCTTCTGAAATTACACATTTCATGGTATCCATTGGATTCGATGCATATACGGCAACATCGTCTGCATAGGCTGTAACCTTAAACTCAGAATCCACTGAACCATTGGCCGTATACTCTAATTATTCAGTAGGGACACTAAGTAGTGCTCAAGGTACAAAGTAAACAAGAGTGGAGAGAGCTGGCACATCTGATGAGTGCCCTGCCTGATCTTCAAAACCCTAGAGGGAACCACTGAGCAGACAAGCCTTGCACACCGATTCCGATAATGGGATTACACCCATCTGCAAAACCGGCTGCCAAACCCAAAAGCACCCATCACAGCTCATAAACAAATCACAGACAATCATTTTGAATGCTTTCTCTACATCTAATAGGATCACACCCAGCTTCATACCGAGTTTTCCCAAAATATGAAAGGCCACAGTGGCTGTATTGGTATGACTGGTGGTGTCCTGTCCAGGAATAAAGCTATGCTGCTGATATGATACTAATCCCAGCACAAAAGGAGAGAGTAGTGTGGCTAACACTTTAGCAGATATTTTGGCATCTGCATTGATCAGTGATATAGGACGTTATGACCCCCTCTTTTCAGGCGGCTTGCCCTTCTTTGGGAATATAATGATCTTTCTCTTATTCCATGATGTCAAGACTACGCCATATTGATCAATATACTTCATGACTGTCAGTAGAAGAGAGGAAATAGCATCCTTGAAGACTTTATAGAATTCCAGAGGAATATAATCTTCCCCTGTAGCCTTGCCAATAGGCAGCCCCCCCCCAAGACCTTCCTCTATTTCCCCCAAAAGTAAAGTCTTTCTATAGCACCATTCTAGAAGAGTCCTCCACTCTAGGGAGTGCCGCACTGATAAAGCATTCTAAAAATACACCATGAGATGTCTGTACTATCCATCAATCTGGCACTAACAGCATTCATGGCACTGAACACCTATACCATAAGTCACACCAATCCCAAATAAAATTGTGACCATCAGGTATGTGCAGTAATCTCCCCAAACAATAGACCCAAATGTAGGGATTGCTCTACACAATGGCACTGTAGCAATTGCAGTACAAAAAGCTACAAGAGAGTGTACATATAATTTACAACCAATTTTACCTCTAAGCTGCAAACATGTCAAAGAACTCGGAAGCTCACATGTCCTCTTGGTGTCTGCAATTGATGTCAAATAGTAGATGATATTGAACCACAAGGAGTCATGTGCCTTGGGTAATGCATTGTGCATATTATTGACACAGCATGTCAAAATAAGTACACATGCATTTTCCAGTCACAATATCAGAAGGACACATAAGTCTGGTGTAAGTGTCCAGTAACATGATGAATGTTTGCACTAAAATTATCATGCACATCACTAATGTACAACACTTATGTGTGCATTTAGAAAAAAAGTCAAAAATACAACATGTGTTTGTCACTCTCGCAAATGAGAGAAAGTGCATGGCTCACACATTAGCAGAAACAACATCATCAACAAACAATCAGCAGCCATCATAAAGGAGGCCAGCAGAAAGGTGGGTTCAAAAATGAAATATGTTTATGAATAAATGAGATACTTCTCTCCAAATAGCTAAATAAAGCATGAGTGTTCCAGAAATAAAAACTAGGTACATATGTACAAATATATGGACCACAATGGTTGTCAGGCCACACTTGCCTCCTACAATCTCTGCAAGAAAGAAACCTCCTCTGGAAGGGGCATCCATGGGGCTGAGAGAGCAGACACCTCAATGATGTCACTGGGGGTGGGTCCTTGGCTTTGGGAGGGGTGGATTTGGAAGACGTAGATTTCAGTTTAGAAGGGGTGGGTTTGGTTTTATTAGGGGGGGTTTGGCTTTGGAAGGGGGGTGTGGAATGTGGCAGGGGTGGTTTGGGATCTGGAAGGTGGTAGTTTGGGATTTGGAAGGGGGATGAAAACATCGGGTGGGGTGGTCTTACGTATGGGAAGAGTGGTCGGGGAGGTGGTAGGGATCAGGGCCGGGGCAAACATGACATACTCCTTAGGGAAAGGGACAGGTTTGAATTGGGAGGTAGAGGGAGTGGTTGTGGCTGTTGTGCATGTGTCTGTTGAAGGTGTGGGTGTCTGAGGGTCTGGTGTATGTGCTATATGTTTTGATTTGTGTTTCTTACTGATTGTTGAGTGGGTGTCTGTGGGTGGTTGGGTTCAGTATGTGTGTGTTATGGTTGTGGTGTCTGTAGGTGTGCTGGTGTATGCATATATGGGGGTGGATGCTCTGACAGGAGGTGCGCCTATGGTGTGTGTAAGTGTGTGTGTGTCGTGGTGGGTCTGCTGATTGGGAGTGTGCTGATGTTGTCTGTGGGTGTTGCAAAAGTGGTGGGTGCGCTGACTGGGGGTGTGCCTGTGTCACGAACTGCACACAGCTTCTCATCTCTGGATGCAGGATTGGAAAAGACACCCGGTCTTCTGCTGGTTCTGGATAATCCCGGCTAGGGGCAACCCTTTCTAGTAGCCACTGTGCTGCTAGACAGAAAACACCTAAGCAGACTGTACCCTCCAGAAGGAGTCCCAGAGGAAAAACCCCAAGAAATGGGGAAAATACCTCAAAACAGGAACTCCTGAAAAGGAAGAAAAAACAGGACTTGAAAACAGGACAAAAGGCAAAAATCACCAACATTGAAACAGGAACGACGAACAGGAGTGAAGAGCACCACCAAAGGGAAGTGTTTTCAACGCAAGGCAGAGCAAGACTGAGTGACTTATATACTGGAAAGCAGGAAGTGACCTCACAGGAAAATGAAACGACACCATCTTGAATTGGGAAAAGCCCAAAGAAAAGAATAGGAAAAAAGGATGTAGTATAAAAGAAAAGGGCATGCTGGGAAATGGAAACAGGAAGAAGACAACATGGAGACCAGCAGGAATATAGAGAAAATTAAGTACACAGAAACCAAGAAGAAAGGAAAGAAAAAGACAAGAAAGAAACCACCACCGACAGAAGAAAAGAGAATCCCCTAAAATAGGTAAGGGTGACGCGACCAGGAGCACAAAACATGCTTCCTGGAATGCGTCGCCAAAACGGGGAAAAAACGCAGAGGACGGTGCTCTGAAAATCGGAAGCGCGATCAGACCGCGATAGGAGAAAGAGACGCCGCGATGAGGCGTGGCGTCACAGCCTGTGGTGTGTGTGGGTGTGTGTGTCTTAGTGGATGCACTGATTGTCAGTGTGCTGGTGGTATCTGTGGGTGTTACTGTAGTAGTGGGTGCACAGATTGGGGGAGTGCTGTGGTATTGATGTAATGGTGGGTGTTGTGTCTGTGTATATGCTGGGGTGGTGGTGGTTGGGTGTGTGGTGCCTGAATGTGTGTGTCTATGTGTTTGTTTTTTGCTCTGTTGGTGTGAGAATGTGCTGTTGTAGTGGGTACGTTCATATGTTTGCGTGTGCTTTGGATTCAGCTGTGATGAGGGTTTTAGGATAGGGAAGGGGTGGGAATATGGGAATGAGATTGGGTGGGTGAAAGGCTCACCCAGTGAGAATGCCACAGCCCAGAATGACTGCTTTAGGCCAGACAGGGATCCATGAATGCCATCCCGGTAAGCCAGCATCTGGGTATTCTGGCTAGCCACCCCTTGGATGTCATTCAGAAGTCTGGTCTGGCCTACAGGCCGGCAGTTCCACTGGGTCCCTCGGTGTTGATGGTGTCCACACCCGATCCCCAGTGACCAGATTCATCCTGTCAGTGTGGCCGCCGTTACCTTCAACTTGCCCAGTTGATGCTGAAAACACATATACAACAGTTTTAGGGTATCTGTGAGAATATAAGTGGACATCAATGTACATCACACAACATTACAGAGCTAAAATGGATTTACTTTTCCCAAAAGGAAAGGTGTTGGGATGGAAATCTACTGCTCAAGATGGGACACCACAACATCTATGTGATGTAACCCTCCATAAGCAAATGTCCCTTTCAGTATCACATTGGTCACCATCATCAATTTCTCCTCTGGGCAGAACTAAGGACACCAAAATGTTGCCTGTGGGATGTACAACTCTCTCACCAATGTGGACAAATTCCTGTCTATTGCAATCAATAACGTTTGGCAGACAAATTCATTTTGGTAATCACAGACTGGCTTACATGCACATTTGGGAAGGATTAAAGACTTAGGTCTACCTGCTACTGTCCACCTTAACTTACTAGAACTTTGCTGGACAAACTGCTTTCAAACCTGTGTCAGATAAGGAATGATGCCAGTGTACACAGAATTCCAATACATTTGGTGCAGATGCACATTCTCATATTATCATAGCACCAACTTACCAATGACAACTCTGATGTATCAGGTACATTGCAATTGTGCAGTTTACCACAACTATCATTATTGGGGCCTACATTCACTACACACATTTGAGACATACCATCCCACCTGACCCAAACATGGCATGGTGAATGTTTTGTAAAACTGTCCCTCATGTTATTGAGAAAATGCTGGAAATCCTTTTTTGGTTGCATGCAGCCATGTGTCTACCCACATCAGTACTTGCTTTGTGAGGAGGAATCCAGTGGCAACCTTCAGCACAAATCAATATACCACACACAGCATCAGACATTGTCTAATCAGCTTACATCTCCAAAAATCCTCATGGGCTTTGGATGTGTGTCAACCTCAATGTTGATGGCATACAACATAGCTAAAAAGTAAAGAGGCTACAACACAACAGTGTCTCCAGACAATGACTTACCCTCTTGATGCTGCTGTTGGGCCCTCAACTGCCATGAAGCTCTGGGTAAACTACGTTAAGGATGCGTGCCATTAGGGGGGTCAGGGTGCCGCGTTCCTGACTGGATCGCTGGGAGGACTGCCTGACTTGGCCCTCAACAGACTTCCGCATGGCATGACACAGATCCTCCCACTTCTTCCTACCATTCAGGCTGTACTGCTTGTGCACACCCAGGGTCCGCACTTTCTTTGTGATGGCCTTTAGAATACCCCACTTCTGATGAGCGTTGACCTGTATGGATGACAAAAAAGAACAAGAAAATAAATGTGAGTGTTTCTGTTTGGCAGTACTGCTGTGACATTACATTTTGGATATTCACAGGTACATTCACCAAACAGTAACTCCATTTCCCCCAAAAAATATTAAAGGTAGCTAGGAAATACTGATTTGCAGGGATCTCATAAGCACCATCAATACTTCCTAGCTCCTCATGTTACCTAATCAGGCCTACAACATCATCTTGGCCAGACCTATGCAACCTGTGTTGTTATGAAAGCCACCCCTGATATCTCACAATCATTGTGACTACTAAAGGCCTAACCACCTGTACAATCCTTGTACATAATCCCACGCACAGCTACATTGTCTCTCTGCCTAATCTCCTAAGAGTCAGACCCATGATCTGCATCACATACAGTGACTAAGGACAGACTGGAATGGATGATTGTGAGTCAGTGTCATCTGAACTTGGTGCCTAAACTAACTTTACCTATATGTGGCTCCATGAGAGGTTTAAACCATACAGAGCAGCCTAATACACATTATGTGCTGGAATCCCACTTGACAGCACAGCATCAGACAATTCCACACTCTACATTTTTCTCTCAACATCACTATCATTTCAACATTGTCTGTATGTTGTCAGTCATACTACTAGTACACTGTCTACTGGCCACTGGTAGTTAGTGGACTGCAGTTTGTGTGATGAAATAGGATTTGTGTGTTACATGGACACACATTACAGCTTCTACTTTCAGGTGACTTAACATTGCCATGCACAGACATTTCAGACAGTTGCAAAAAACAATCTGTCCCAGCTACATCATTCTGTCAGCTCAAATCACAACACTTCCTCCTTTAACAAAAAGGAACAAAATAGCCTGTGGATCGAAGAGGTTACTCAGTCAGACGTGGGTGGTCATTACGACATTGGCGGTAAATCCCACTTACTGCCGTGGTGACGGCCACCAACATACCATAACGGAGGCAAACATCCGTTCACCATATTATGATACACACACACTAAACAAACAGAATACTGTCAAAAACACATATCCGCAAGACCAAAGGACAGTACTAAAGTGTCGGTATGAATAACCATACCGTTATGGCAACAAAACAATGCCTACCACATTATGACCCATGAATCACCACAGCAGACATTCAACGGCGGTAAACCATTAGCTGTACACACCGGCGCCGTCAGAATGGCCAGCCAAATACAAAACAACACAACATTGGCCAAAACAAAAATCACACACCTGACACTGATACACACACCACACCCACCTACAGCACTATAAAACACACACCCACATTACACACAACCCTTTGCCAACACTAAAAGACTGCAATAGCTAGCCACGCATATCACAGAGACAACTACACACACACACACCACAACCACCCATACATCCGTCACGCACTCCACGTCCACACCCTACCACATTACTCAACACCCTCTCCACAGCACACACCACACAACACCCATGTCCCCACTAAGGCACCCCCATTTCACAGATGAGGAGTTGCGGGTCATAGTGGAGGAAATAGTCAGGGTAGAGCCACAGCTCTTCGGAGCACAGGTACAGCAAATCTCCATTGCCAGGAAGATAGAGCTATGGCGGAGAATCGTGGACAGAGTGAACGCCGTGGGACAGCTTCCAAGAACAAGGGACAACATCAGGAAGAGGTGGAATGACCTACGGGGGAAGGTACGTTCCGTTGCAGCAAGGCACCAGCTCGCCTTCCAGAGGACTGGCGGTAGACCCCCACATCCTCTCCCACAGCTGACTGCATGGGAGGAGCAAGTCATGGCAATCCTGCATCCTGAGGGACTCACTGGAGTAGCTGGAGGATTGGACACTGGTGAGTCAATATTTACAACTTATCTCCCCACATACCTGCATGCCATCTCACCCCCTCACCCTGACTCCCATCACTCCACTCCATCCCACGCAGTGCACCTACACATGCGATTAACCCCAATGCCAAGCCCTGCATGCCATACCAATGCATGTACAGCCCTCCATGTACACCCATCACCAAAGCATGCACAGCATGGAGAACTAACAATCCCACAATACATCACCATACACAAACAAAGGTGCAGGGCAACAGCAACGATATTGGGGAAGCTAGTGATGTACAATATGTCACAGATATGAAGCATAATACATCACTTACATCCTCACAGGTGCCCCAGCCAATCCCAGCAGGGAGGAGGCGCTACCACTATCGAGTCCCCCAACAGAAGATGCCCCCAGTGTTGACAGCAACTCTGGACGTCTGGATCTGGATGAACTACCTGGCCCGTCAGGGACCACTGGTCAGTCGGCCATCCCATCCCACTCCCAATCCACCACAGAGCCCCCCCCTCAGTATCCAACACCACAGCAACCACCCAACGTCCCCACACCTCTGTCCCCAAGATACATCAATCAGCAGTGTGCCTACCTGTACAGGGACCCCAGTCCACACCTCACAGTCAAGACAATCAGGGTCCTGGGGTCAGTTGCAGTGGGCACACAGTTCAGGGGACACAAGCACAGGGGGACTGGGACACTCGGAGGACAGCTGTGCATCTGGGGGAGGACAGGCCAGGGTATTGACTCTCCAGGAGGCACTCACTAATGTCCTGGGGGCTTACCAATAATCCCAGGACAAGATGGGATAGATTCCTAATAACATGCAGGAGAACAAGCGGCTGCAGGAAATACACCATCAGGGGATCAGTGAAGATTTGCCGGCCCTCAGCACCACCATGGACACCATAGCAGGGGTGCTGGCTGATATGGCCAACATCATGAGGGAATGTACAGCACACCAGTGGGCCCCTTCCACTAGCCAGTCAACTGGTCAGCCCACCAGATCTGCTGCAGCTAGTGAACAGGAGGCCCTGCCATAGGATCCACAGGCTACCAGCACACCTCCCCATGTGGAAGGTGAACCACCCCACAAACATTCCCTGAAACCCAGACAGATGCCAGAGACACTTGCCAAGACCAAGACCACCGCCAGGAAATGAGACCCTCCTGAATGTCCACCTTGTGTTCCACTCTGTCACCTTGTCCACTTTGAACTGCCATTGCTCCCTTTCCCATGGCCCCTTGGACACTGGGGCTGTGCAACAAACAAACTGGACCAATACCCTGGACTTACGTCTATAATCACCATTCCATTCCATTGATCTATTCCTTCTATTAATTGTACTACAATAAACACCCTTGGACACAACTTGAGTGATAGTGCTTTATGTGATGAAAATGTGCACATATGTTAAAAGTTACATCTTGTGCAATTGACATGAACTTTGGTATAATATACAAATGATGAGATGTAGCTGTCTGTAGTCATGACATCAGTGCACAGGTGTAATAACACCAATGTCTGCAAATAGAGAAGGCATAGGTGACAGTCATTTGGGATGCAAGGGAAGTGACTGCAATCCTGCTGCAGCCACACTCAAATTATAAATAATTAGAGGAATGGTCAGTTCCACTGTCTTACCTGTGTGTCATTGGAAGTACTGCCATTTTACTTATGTTCTGTTGTCCTCATCCTCTGCCTCCTCATCCTCACTGTCCTCAGGGTCCACTGCTACCACAAGGGCATTTCCAATCTCCTCCTCCTGCAGATAAGGCACATGTCGTCTGAGGGCCAGCTTGTGGAATATGCAGCATACTACAACTATCTGGCAGACATTCTCAGGGGAGTAGCACAGGGATCCACCTGTCAGATGGAGGCATCTGAACCTGGCCTTCAGAAGGCCAAAGGTACGTTCTCTGATTCGCTGGTTCGCCCATGTGCATCATTATACCGATTCTCAGCCCCAGTCCTGGCATTCCTCACAGGGGTCAGGAGCCACGACAGGTTTGGGTAGCCAGAGTCACCTGCAAGAATTGAGGCACAAACATTAGCCTCACACATTGGTATGGGGGATGCCTCCAGAAGGCATACACTGATATATCTTGGGTGGGGACTCAGGCTCACCTATCAGCCACACCCTGTGCCTCTGTAATTGCGCCATCACATTTGGGATGCTGCTATTCCTCAGGACGAAGGCGACCCAGGATACTTAGCAGTGATGTGGAAGATGTACTGGTCTGCCAGGCACACCATTTGCACATTGAGTGGGTGGAAACTCCTCCAATTTCTGAACACCTGTTCATTGTGGTGGGGGGTGACAAATGCAATATGTGTTCCGTCAATCACCCCAATAATATTAGGAATATGTCCCATTGCATAGAATCCAGCCTTCACAGTGGTCAAATCTTCCACTTGGGGGAAAGCGATGTAACTGCATATGTGTTTGAGCAAGGCATACAAAACCCTTGCCAGCACTATTGAGAACATTGGCTATGACATTCCTGCTGCCAAGCCCACTGTCGCTTGGAAAAAAACTGTTGCCAGGAAATGCAGCACTGATAGAACTTGCACTAGAGTGAGGATCCCAGCGGGATGACGGATAGCTGATATCAGATCAGGCTCCTATTGAGTACGCAGCTCTGTGATTGTGGCCATGTCCAGTCCATAGGTCAGTATTATATGCTGTTCCTCCAGTGTAGCCAAGTCCACAAGGGGTGTGTACACTAGGGCTTGCCTCCTCTTCCTCCTATTCCTCTGCAGTGGTAGGTATCTAAGGGACACAAGAGTGAGAAGGGTGCCACAAACTGAACAATGGAACCACCACTCCAGTGCAACTGGACATGTATGTAATCGGACAATGTGAATGGCAGTGTATGTGCTATTAACAGAAATAATGCAGTTTCCAATTTCTGATTGTTGTCCACCACCATGAAATGGTGACTGCCTGTCTTGTAAGTATGGACAGATAGAAGTGATGTAACTCTGCCAGCGTTGTTCGCCATGGTGGAAGATGGTCTTGCACCGCCCGCCATGCTATTCCTCATTGGCTAACATAAGGCTGTAAGGAGTACAGCATCCAATGAGGATCACCGGCTGCGGACGTGACCGCCATTCTATAACCTCACTTGATTCCTGACTTTCTACAGGACAACACCTACACTGCGTGTGCTGCTGTGACCTGTGTCTGGATTCTGCCATAGCCAATGTGACTAGGGAAAGTGCCCCTGCCTTCACTTCGGAGGAGTTAGAGCGCCTGGTGGATGGGGTCCTACCCCTGTATGAACAGCTGTATGGGCCTCCAGACCAACAGGTGAGTACACCATGGGGACGATGCATGCAACAAGGTGTGGGGTATGTCTGGTGGTAGTGTACATGCAGGGCTCTGGGTGATGTGTGTGCCAATGGAGATGGAAATTTAATTTGTGGGCCATATGTGTGATAGGCAGGCTTGTATGGTTAATGGTGTCCTCCTGCCTATTTTACGTATGCAGGTCAGTGCCCATCAGAAAAAGGGATTGTGGTGTGCCATCGCCAAGGACCTGTGGACCCTAGGGGTCTATAGCAGGCGGAACACCCACTGCAGGTAAAGGAGGGAGGACCTGAGGTGCTGGGCCCGGAAGACCGTGGAGGCCCAGCTGGGGATGGCCTCCCAACGAGGGCAGGGTGCCTGTCGGAACCTGACCCCTTGATGACCCGCATACTGTCGGTGGCCTACCCAGAGCTGGGTGGGTGCTTAGGGTAGCACAGCAGCCACAAGGGGGTGAGTACAGTGAGAGTGACAACTATTTTTGTTGGCTGGCATGGGATCCTGGTGGTGGGTTTCAGTTAGTGGGTACCACTTAATGCCAGCTCAGACATTGCCACATGATCCAGCACAAGGTAAATGGGTGTATAGCAAAATCTTGTATTCCAGCTAGGTCAGACAGGGCTTAGTGGGTCCCAGGAGGGATGCAGTTGGTGGTGGTTGGCTCTCAGCTTGCTGTGGTACCTAGGCAATGGAATGCCAGTGCAATGCATAGTGCCCAATCCTGATCCCTGTGTGTGATGGTAATGTGTATGCCATCTGTGGTGTTGGTGCTGTAACTGACCCAGTGCTCCCTTTCTCCCTCTCCCCCCATTTTCTTCTATCATCCTGTCCACATGTGCATTAGTATCATCTGGCGGAGGAGTAGGGGCATCGGCGACTGAGGGAGCTGCATCCCACAGGACCCAGGAGGCTGAGTCCACCGACGCCGAGGGGACCAGTGGGACGGAGGGTGAGGGGAGCCCCATGCCAGAGACAGCAGGTGACAACACTGACTCTGATTCCTCCTCCGATGGGAGCTCCCTGGTGGTGGCGGACACCTGTGGATCCACCCCAGCTACAGGTACAGTGCCATCCCGTACCAGCACCGTACTCCCAGTAGCCCCCTACGGAGTTGCCCATGCCCGCTCACCCAGGAGGGTGGGCATCTCCTTCGCCCCAAGCACCTCAGGCCCTGCCCCAGTGATCCCTGCTGCAATCAGTGAGAAGGCCATTGATATCTTGAGATCCATCTCTGTAGGGCAGTCAACCATAATGAATGCCATCCAGGGGTTGGCATCACAGATGCAGCAATACCTAGAGTGCATCCATGGTGGCTTGGCGGCCCTACAGAGATCGTTTCAGGCTCTGGCCTCCTCTCTGATGGGAGTCAGTGTCCCTGTTCCTAGCGTCCCCCTTCCAACTACCACTTCCCAGTCCTAGTCTCCTGCACAGAAAACATCAGACAGGAGTAGTACAGTCAAACACAGGCAGCACACTTCAGGTCACAAGCACTCACACAAACAACAGACAGTTGCACACACAACATCCACTGCCTACACCATCTTCTCTTCCCCCTCCTCCTCCCCGTTCTCCTCCTCCTCCCTCACAGTCACATCCACACTCACTCCTGCATGCACTGCATCAACAGCCACCACCACCATCACCGATCATGCAGCACACACACACCTCACTTGCAGATACCTCCACAACATACATCCATGTATCTCTTTTGTCCTCTCCCACCCTGTCTGCCCCCCTCCTACGAGACACCAACGCATGCACTCAGACTCCCAACAGTCATCCACCTAACACATGCACACTGTCCATGCACGCGGCCTACAACCTCTCCCTCAACCTCCACTCCCATCCCTCCCACAAAACCCCCCCAACGTCCCTACAAAGCTTTTCCTTGCTCATTTTGATCTCTTCCCTCCCCCTCCACTCCCAAGTCCTGCCTGAAAGAGCAGGGCCCTAACGACCCAGCACAGCACCTCACCCAAACAGACTGCCACTGCTCCCGTCAAATCTTCAGCTGCTGGCACAAAGGGGCCCCAGAGTGTGACGGCTACCACTCCTACTGTGAGCACCCCTCCACCTCAGAAAGGGAGGACTAGGGGGGTGAAAACAAAGGGACAGGGGACAGGGGACAGTGGAGGCACCTCCTAGTCCTGGAGGCAAGAAAGGGAAGGTTCCCACTCCACCACCCAAAAAAGAGAAGGATCCCACTCCACCACCCAAGAAAGGGAAGGATCCCACTCCACTACTCAAGAATGGGAAGATTCCCACTCCATCACCCAAGAAAGGGAAGGTTCCCAACCACCAGCAAAGAGAGGCAAGAGGCCCCCTCCACTATCAGAGGGCAAGGAGCCCCCACCTCCAGCAGAGGCATCCAGGGTAACACCTCCACCAGCAGTGGGCAAGGAACCCCCACCTCCTTCAGAGGCAGCGTCACTTAAACCTCAATGTGGTCTTTGTTTTAATTAAACATTGATCCTGTGACATTGGTTTTACCCTGAAGCTGGTTGTGTGTATGGTGTGTGTGTGTTTGAATGGTGTGTGTTGTACGTGTGTGTTTCACTCTCCTTTTCACCCCTCCCTCCCTTGTGTGCTAGGCGGCTGTACTAACCGTCGTTGTCTTCATCGGCATTGGTGTTCCAGTAGGACCATGGCGTAGAAGAGCATTGGGAAGACTTGAATTTCCGGTTCCATGGCGGCAGCAGTCTCCTCTGTGTCTCTGATGGTAAGTCTTTTGTTTTCTGTGCAGTGTTTCTGCCAGGCTTTTGATGGTGTTGGTACCGTCCCGGAAATCGTGGTAGTTTGCTTTGTCATAAAATGGTGGGCGGTACCTTGTCTTCTGTCTGACTGTAGATGGCTACCGCTGTTCAACGGTGTTAACACCCTGGCGGTTGGTGTGGTACATTGGCTGTCTATGGGAGGTATCACCGCCATGGTCATAATTTGGCAGAAATTACCACCAGCCTTTTGGTGGTATTACCGCCACTTTAACAGTCACTGCCATTGTCATAATGAGGGCCGTAATCCCATAGAGCTGACTTTACACGCACAGGACCTCTCTGGCAAGGAGCTCCAGCTCCACCATGCTGAAGGCAGGGGCCCTGTCACTTGCTTTGCCCAGTATCCTGGCTCCCAGAGGTCAGTAACAGCAGCAAAAAATCAAGGAAGTCTTGTTGGCGGCAGTGTAAGGCGGTAAGTGAGCTTTTCTCACAAAGCAGCATGCAAGTACAGGGCAGACGTGATCCGTTATATAGACGGATACAGCCATTTGCTTTCTTGCGTAGCAGTCACACACATTAGCCTATGGCAGGGACTGTTGTGGAGGGTACCAACTCCTTCGAAGTCAACTTCTGCCGATGGCCGTTGGGTAGCCAGTGCCCTGACAGTAAGGTCAGACAGCCGCTATTTTAGGGTCTGAAGCTGTGAATTTGTTTATTTTTAGTGCTTCACCAGCACTCGTAATGGAGGCAAGTGTATTTCTAAATGTCAGATACGAACGACACTGCTCTTGGAAAGATATGAAACAATAAAATGTGAACTGTGACTATGTTTTACACCGATAGTGCTTCAGGGGAAGTACTATCTCCGTTGATGGTATTTAAAAAAAGTAAAATTAAAAAAAGTGTGCAAATAATACATTTCAAATTTATTATTTGCACATTATGAAAAAAAAGGAAAATAATTTTTGAGGACCACAAATGTGATGTTAATGTGTGTAAATGTATTACCCCATGCCATTTCTACTGTTCAGATGTGTGTTGACATTAAAAGTATGGTGTGACCATTTCAGCTGATATTTTTTTTTCCATACATACAGATGTCTGAACCCAGACATGGGTAGGAGGCGACAACCTCAGGTGTTTGGCCCTTTCCAGACCTTGCCACCATGCAGGAAAGGGATGTCATCAAGAAATTTTGGCTAAATAGGCAGAGTATCCTGGATTTGTGCCAGAAGTTGGAGCCTTATCTCCTGCCTCACAATATGAATCTATGGGGGTTATTCTAACTTTGGAGGAGTGTTAATCCGTCCCAAAAGTGACGGTAAAGTGACGGATATACCACCAGCCGTATTACGAGTTCCATAGGATATAATGGACTCGTAATACGGCTGGTGGTAAATCCGTCACTTTTCCGTCACTTTTGGGACGGATTAACACTCCTCCAAAGTTAGAATAACCCCCTATGTGTGTAACCATGGGGGAAAAAGCCCTTGTAACCCCACTATATCTAGGCTACCTAACAACAATAACACAATCTTGGTATAAAGTAGGGAAAGATACAGATGTATTATATATCACAGTGAAAACATTCATTGATCACTGGAGAGATTTTGGGGGTCATTCTGACCCTGGCGGCCGGTGACCGCCAGGGTCACCGACCACGGGAGCACCGCCAACAGGCTGGCGGTGCTCCCGAGGGCATTCTGACCGCGGCGGTTCAGCCGCGGCCAGAAAGGGTAAACCGGCGGTCACCCGCCGGTTTACCACTGCCCTTGTGAATCCTCCATGGCTGCGGAGCGCGCTCCGCAGCCATGGGGATTCTGACACCCCCTACCGCCATCCTGTTCCTGGCGGGTCTCCCGCCAGGAACAGGATGGCGGTAGGGGGTGCCGCGGGGCACCTGGGGGCCCCTGCAGTGCCCATGCCCATGGCATGGGCACTGCAGGGGCCCCCGTAAGAGGGCCCCGCAAAGTATTTCAGTGTCTGCTAAGCAGACACTGAAATACGCGACGGGTGCAACTGCACCCGTCGCACCCCTGCAACTACGCCGGCTCAATTCTGAGCCGGCGTCCTCGTTGCAGGGGCATTTCCTCTGGGCCGGCGGGCGCTCTTTTGGAGAGCGCCCGCCGGCCCAGAGGAAATGTCTGAATGGCCGGTCATTCAGCGGCGGTACCTTGGCGGACGGCCTCCGCCGTCCGCCAAGGTCAAAATGACCCCCTTTATGTCACTTATAGCACCAATGTTTTTTTGAAAAATGTATCCTATTCACACTTTGTCCCGCTCCTCCTCTTGAGAAACATAGCATATAATACACAGTTTAACACAATACAAAACACTAAAACACATATATACATCATATCACAAAAGTATATACCAAATTATACATATCAAGTTTCCAAGACAGGGTACTAAGCGCAACAAATGTTGCACTAAAACTTCCTCCGCTCTTCAAAACTGATACTGATTGATAATTTTTCCTGATAATTAATAACTGTATATTCTTAAGTTATCAACTTTAGATTAATAAATTCATGATACTCCTCAAACTATTGGTTGACGCAATTCGGCCTTCCATCCCTATGGGCCTCATCAGGACATTGGAAGCAGTACCTTAACACGGTTACGAGCACTGGACCCAACCTTGTATTTGTAAACAGGACACTACATAGTCCCTTATAGATGCCTTTTCTCTGGAAACACTGAAATGTGGTGTTGCTAACTCGTATCTGATCAAGAGCTCCGTAAAGACTCACATGAACTTCAGCATCTTTCCCCACTCGGAGGTGAAAACCTGAAGCTTTGAGGACACCTGCGATATGAATCCAACAGCCATAACACCAAAAGCCACTCATGGCACAATTGCATTTTGCTGCCACTGCACTTTTCAATTCACTGTTGCAGTATCTAGGGGCATGTCCCAGCCAACTTTCAGTGGTGTGCTACAGGACGTCCTTGCTTCCTTGATGAAGCATATCAATAGCTACATCCAATTCCCACGTCCACAGAATTTGGCCACTGTGAAGAGATTGTAGGCTTTGAGTGGACTACCACATGTGATTGGACCAATAGATTGCACGTATATTGCCTTGGTGCCACCACATACAAGGGAACAGGTCTACCACAATCGAAAGGACTTCCATTCCATAAATGTGCAAGATGTCTGCTTACCAGGCTTATGTACCTCAAGTGCGTGTGCCGGCTTCCCTGGGTCAACACATTTGTACTATGGAACAGCAAGATACCCATGCAGATGTCACAACTTGGATCGGAGTGGGTCTGGCTTGTTAGTAAGTACAAAATGACTTGTTGATCTTTTGACTGAATCCTACTTTAGGAGGGGACAATGGTTTGATATGTGAGTAATGTGATGTTTTGCTTACATTTAGGAGACTCAACTTATCCTAACTAACTTTGATTATTAGCACCGCTGAGAAATCTAACAATGCCAGGGGAAGTCCGCTTCAGTGAGGCCAATGAAAGAACATGGAGGCCAGTGGAGCGGGCTTTCAGGCTCTGGAAGGTCAGGTTTATGTGTCTGGACAAGACCAGTAGAGCCTTCCTCTACTCACCCGACAAGGTGTGCCAAATCATGGTTGCCTGCTGCGTTGTCCATTTCATTGCCCTGAGGAGGAACATCCCTGTAATTGCAAAGGAGGAAGACTGTGATGAGCCCCTGGGTGAGGATTTTGAAATACCCAATGAAGATGACAGTAGTGAAGAAGGAGTTGACTTACATCCAGATGTGACTGACCACTTCTTCACCTGAGTGTAAGTTTAGCTTGACAAATTGTGAGCTCCAGTATCAGACCAACTTATGACTTAGGGAACAAATCGGTCTGCTATGGTAATTTGTTAGGAATGGTCAGTGCAGTAAAGTCCAAGGAAAAGATGTTAGTGGATCAGAGTTTCCCTACATTGAGTTCTGTGGTCATTGACAGAGCTTAACTGTGCTTGCGTTAAGTATGTGTGTCCTCATAACTTGCCATTTGAGTTAGATTTAATATGTGATAAAATTAATGTTCCCTTGTAATTCTCTTTCAGGGTCCTTCACCATATCATTTTCATTTAGACCTTCCAAAGTTGTTGCGTTTGTAGTGCTATGTTGCTGTTTGAAAGTACAAAGTGAACATTTGGTGATCCTGGGACAGACACCCACTTGGGATGGACAAATCTTTTATAGAGACAGCTTGCACTCTGATAGTATGGAAGTTCAGCAGACTGTATCAGACTTGTTTTCTGTGTGATGCTGCCATCAAGGGAATATGTGCCATTTGACTTGCTCAAACAACATGTGTATGTCAAGCCCTAGCAAGCTGTTGTTCCTTCATAGTGGAGGTACCTGTTGATGTGTCTCCTCATAGTTGAAAGGACTTTTTGTTTGCACACCATTGAATGATGAATGTGTCATTGCACCAGATAATGCCACAGTGTCCTGTAGTGGTGATGTGGCCTCAAATGTTGTTACTGCCATGATATAGACCATGTCTGCTGCATACATTTTTGGTCTGTGTAACTGGAGTGCTGTTACAACATTTCGGCTGGTGGAGCATGTTGCTGGTGCAACCGCAGGCGGCATCATCAGGAAGTACCCCGGGGACACTTCAAATAGAGGAGATCCGGTGACCTCGGGCAACATCCGGGGTCAGGAGGAGGCGCGGAGGGGAGACAATGCAGAAGAGCGAGGAGAGGATGCGAGTGTGGACGGAGGCAAGGAAGGAAGAACAGACGCAGGGAAAATACAGTAGGAGGAAAGAGGAGGCCCGAGCACATCAGATGACATGGAGGAGAGGAGCGAGGACACAAGTGTGAGAAAGAACGAGGAGGGGAGTAAAGACGAGGAGATTCAACAGCCGGAGGGGGAGGGAGACCTGAATAAGAAAGAAGACTCTGAGAAGGTGAATGGAGACACAGAGAGGCTGAAGCACGAAGGAAGAGACTACGCGAGAGGTGACGGGAGGAAGCAGAGAGGGACCTCAGGCACAGCGAGAGGAGGACATATCAACCGAACACCCAGCCACATTCCTGGAGTTAAGTGGCTGCACAAGGTACGATCCTACTTCTTTAAGGGAACTCTCTTTGAGCATAGGGGGACGAGGAGAAGGGGAAGGGAAGACTAAGGGAACTATTCCTTTATAGAAAAGGTGACTGAGGTGGGGTAAAGGAAAACGCCTGTTACACCAGCCCCTTTGCATGCCACGCACATTTGGGCATTTTATTACTTTGCACCTCACATTCCCACTCACTCCCTCCCCCTGGTGAACCTGGCATAGGACTTGTTGTAACAATATACCTACCTGATATCTAGTTTCATATATTCCTCCCGAGGCACGTCAGTCCACAGCAGGATCCAACGCCAGAGGGGTAGAGAACCAATCTAGGAGAGAGAAGAAAGACACGTAACAAGGACATTAGGATGTCATACCCACCTTGTTTCTGAAAACTCACTCAAGAAATAAAAGATCACATAGAAAACCTTAACCATAGTCTGTGTCCCATGTACTGTGGCGTCTTACAGTCTGTGATGTGACTGAGGGCCACACTGATGCTAGCAGGGTGATGATCAGTGGAGTAGGGGGGTTGAATGGGTGGCGGTGAGGCTATCGGGTGGTGGAGACATTGGTTAAGTGGGTCCAGGGGGAGCAAAGCATATACACATCTAGTGGCTGAACTGCACAATACAAAACTAGAAGACTTGGCAATAATCACAGCATCATATGTTACTAAATTATGTGATCCTGGGCAATGGTTTTTCCCTTTCCCTTCTTTTTCTTCATTATCACATATAGACCTTGAAATACATGGCTTTAAGGTGTGCACTGTGAAAAACCTCCTGTTTTTGATTTAACCTCTTGGGTGCCTTGGACGAGATGATCTCGTCCAAGGCTACAGTTCCCCTGTGCCTTGGACGAGATCATCTCGTCCATGGCACAGGGGAACTTGGGTGCGCGCTAGCGCCCCCCCTGTGCACCCCCCTTCCCCCCCAAGTCGGGGATGGAAGGGGAAGACCTTCCCCTTCCACCCCCGACCCCCCCCCACCCCCCCCTGTGACGTCAGCGTGCGCGCGCGCGCTGATGTGTCACAGGGGCCTCCCTCATCGCGCTGGAAGCTCTGCTTCCAGCGCGATTGAAAAAGAAATGCAAAAGCATTTCTTTTTCAATCACTTGGGAGGCCCGGAGGGGCTTCAAAGGGAAGGAAAAGTATTTCCTTCCCTTTGAAGTCCCTCCGAGGGTTTCAAAAGCCGGATTGCTTGCAATCCGGCTTTTGAAACCCCACTAGACACCAGGGATTTTTTTTTTTTTCTTTGAAATTGACAAAAGGGAGCGACCCCTTGGGCAAGGGTCGCTCCCAGGGGGGGCATTTTTTTGAAAAGGCCTTTTCTGCCCCCCCTGGGGGCAGAAACCTCTAGGCACCAGGGACCATTTTTTTTTTTTTTGTTTGTTTTTTTCCTTTTTTTTATTGAGGTGGGGAGCGACCCCTTAGGCAAGGGTCGCTCCCCTTGGGGGAAAATTATATTTTGGCCATTTCTGCCCCCCTTGGGGGCAGATTGGCCTATTTTGATGAGGCCAATCTGCCCCCAAGGGGGGTAGAAACCACTAGACACCAGGGATTTTTTTTTTTTTTTATTGTTATTGACAAAAGGGAGCGACCCCTTGGGCAAGGGTCGCTCCCAGGGGGGGCATATTTTCGGGAAGGCCTTTTCTGCCCCCCCTGGGGGCAGATCGGCCTACTATTAGGCCGATCTGCCCCCAGGGGGTGCAGAAACCTCTAAGCACCAGGGACCATTTTTTTTTTTTTTGGTGGGGAGCGACCCCTTAGGCAAGGGTCGCTCCCCTTGGGGGAAAATTATATTTTGGCCATTTCTGCCCCCCTTGGGGGCAGATTGGCTTATTTTGATGAGGCCAATCTGCCCCCAAGGGGGGTAGAAACCACTAGACACCAGGGATTTTTTTTTTTTTTATTGTTATTGACAAAAGGGAGCGACCCCTTGGGCAAGGGTCGCTCCCAGGGGGGGCATATTTTCGGGAAGGCCTTTTCTGCCCCCCCTGGGGGCAGATCGGCCTACTATTAGGCCGATCTGCCCCCAGGGGGGGCAGAAACCTCTAGGCACCAGGGACCATTTTTTTTTTTTTGTTTCATTTTTTTTTTTTTTGGTGGGGAGCGACCCCTTAGGCAAGGGTCGCTCCCCTTGGGGGAAAATTATATTTTGCCCATTTCTGCCCCCCTTGGGGGCAGATTGGCCTATTTTGATGAGGCCAATCTGCCCCCAAGGGGGGTAGAAACCACTAGACACCAGGGAGTTTTTTCTTTGCGTGAATTTCACGCAAAGGGAGCGACCCCTTAGGCAAGGGTCGCTCCCTGGGGGGGAGGGCAATTTATTTTAGGCCATTTCTGCCCCCAGGGGGGGAAGAAACGTCTAGGCGCCCTACAAATTATTTTTTTGTGTGTTTTTTTTTTGTTCTTTCTTTTTTTTAGAGATGGGGAGCGACCCATCAGGCAAGGGTCGCTCCCCTGGGGGGCAAATTGTATTTAGACCATTTCTGCCCCCCTGAGGGCAGATTGGCCGATTTTAGGTCAATCTGCAAGGGGGCAGAAACCACTAGGCACCGGGGATTTGTTTTTTGGCGCCAATGTCACGCAGGGGGAGCGACCCCGTAGGCAAGGGTCGCTCCCGGGGGGGGGGTGGGGGTTGGGGGGACAAATTTATTTTAGGCCATTTCTGCCCCCCTGGGGGACAGATCGGACTGCCCCCGGGGGGGGGGGGGGGAACACTCTAGGCGCCAGGGCAATTTTTTTTGTGTGTTTTTTTTTTTTTTGTTTCTTTTTTTAGAGATGGGGAGCGACCCATCAGGCAAGGGTCGCTCCCCTGGGGGGGCAAATTGTATTTAGACCATTTCTGCCCCCCTGGGGGCAGATTGGCCAATTTTAGGTCAATCTGCCCCCAAGGGGGCAGAAACCACTAGGCACCGGGGATTTGTTTTTTGGCGCCAATGTCACGCAGGGGGAGCGACCCCGTAGGCAAGGGTCGCTCCCGGGGGGGGGGGGTAGGGGTTGGGGGGGCAAATTTATTTTAGGCCATTTCTGCCCCCCCGGGGGACAGATCGGCCTATTATTAGGCCGAACTGCCCCCGGGGGGGGGCAGAACACTCTAGGCGTCAGGGCAATTTTTTTTTTGTGTTTTTTTTTTTTTGTTGTTTCTTTTTTTAGAGATGGGGAGCGACCCATCAGGCAAGGGTCGCTCCCCTGGGGGGGGCAAATTGTATTTAGACCATTTCTGCCCCCCTGGGGGCAGATTGGCCAATTTTAGGTCAATCTGCCCCCAAGGGGGCAGAAACCACTAGGCACTGGGGATTTGTTTTTTGGCGCCAATGTCACGCAGGGGGAGCGACCCCGTAGGCAAGGGTCGCTCCGGGGCGGGTGGGTGTTGGGGGGGCAAATTTATTTTAGGCCATTTCTGCCCCCCCCCCTGGGGCCGGCTGAGCTACAGGCCAAACACCACAGGTAGGCACCTTGCAAAAAACACCTCTGTTGTCTGTGAAAAAATATGTTGTGTCCACGTTGTGTTTTGGGCCATTTCCTTTTGTGGGCGCTAGGCCTACCCACAGAAGTGATGTACCATTTTTATCGAGAGACTTAGGGGAACGCTGGGTGGAAGGAAATTTGTGGCTCCTCTCAGATTCCAGAACTTTCTGTCACCGAAATGAGAGGAAAAAGTGTTTTTTGGGCCAAATTTTGATGTTTGCAAAGGATTCTGGGTAACATAACCTGGTCAGAGCCCCGCAAGTCACCCCATCTTGGATTCCCCTGGGTTTCTAGTTTTCAAAAATGCACTGGTTTGCTAGGTTTCCTCAGGTGTCGGCTGAGCTACAGGCCAAAATCCACAGGTAGGCACTGCTTTTTATAAAAAAATGTGATGTGTCCACGTTGTGTTTTGGGCCCTTTCCTTTCGTGGGCGCTAGTCCTACCCACACAAGTGAGGTATCATTTTTATCGGGAGACTTGGGGGAACGCTGGGTAGAAGGAAATTTGTGGCTCCTCTCAGATTCCAGAAGTTTCTGCCACAGAAATGTGAGTAACATGTGTATTTTTAGCCAAATTTTGAGGTTTGCAAAGGATTCTGGGTAACAGAACCTGGTCCGAGCCCCGCAAGTCACCCCTCCTTGCATTCCCCTAGGTCTCTAGTTTTCAGAAATGCACAGGTTTGGTAGGTTTCCCTAGGTGCCGGCTGAGCTAGAGGCCAAAATCTACAGGTAGGCACTTCGCAAAAAACACCTCTGTTTTTTTCCAAAATTTAGGATGTGTCCACGTTGCGCTTTGGGGTGTTTCCTGTCGCCGGCGCTAGGCCTACCCACGCAAGTGAGGTATCATTTTTATCGGGAGACTTGGGGGAACGCTGGGTGGAAGGAAATTTGTAGCTCCTCTCAGATTCCAGAACTTTCTGCCACAGAAATGTGAGGGACATGTGTTTTTTTAGCCAAATGTTGAGGTTTGCAAAGGATTCTGGGTAACAGAACCTGGTCCGAGCCCCGCAAGTCACCCCTCCTTGGATTCCCCTAGGTCTCTAGTTTTCAGAAATGCACAGGTTTGGTAGGTTTCCCTAGGTGCCGGCTGAGCTAGAGGCCAAAATCTACAGGTTGGCACTTCGCAAAAAACACCTCTGTTTTTTTCCAAAATTTAGGATGTGTCCACGTTGCGCTTTGGGGTGTTTCCTGTCGCCGGCGCTAGGCCTACCCATGCAAGTGAGGTATCATTTTTATCGGGAGACTTGGGGGAACGCTGGGTGGAAGGAAATTTGTAGCTCCTCTCAGCTTCCAGAACTTTCTGCCACAGAAATGTGAGGGACATGTGTTTTTTTAGCCAAATTTTGAGGTTTGCAAAGGATTCTGGGTAACAGAACCTGGTCCGAGCCCCGCAAGTCACCCCTCCTTGGATTCCCCTAGGTCTCTAGTTTTCAGAAATGCACAGGTTTGGTAGGTTTCCCTAGGTGCCGGCTGAGCTAGAGGCCAAAATCTACAGGTAGGCACTTCGCAAAAAACACCTCTGTTTTTTTCCAAAATTTAGGATGTGTCCACGTTGCGCTTTGGGGTGTTTCCTGTCGCCGGCGCTAGGCCTACCCACGCAAGTGAGGTATCATTTTTATCGGGAGACTTGGGGGAACGCTGGGTGGAAGGAAATTTGTAGCTCCTCTCAGATTCCAGAACTTTCTGCCACAGAAATGTGAGGGACATGTGTTTTTTTAGCCAAATTTTGAGGTTTGCAAAGGATTCTGGGTAACAGAACCTGGTCCGAGCCCCGCAAGTCACCCCTCCTTGGATTCCCCTAGGTCTCTAGGTTTCAGAAATGCACAGGTTTGGTAGGTTTCCCTAGGTGCCGGCTGAGCTAGAGGCCAAAATCTACAGGTAGGCACTTCGCAAAAAACACCTCTGTTTTTTTCCAAAATTTAGGATGTGTCCACGTTGCGCTTTGGGGTGTTTCCTGTCGCCGGCGCTAGGCCTACCCACGCAAGTGAGGTATCATTTTTATCGGGAGACTTGGGGGAACGCTGGGTGGAAGGAAATTTGTAGCTCCTCTCAGATTCCAGAACTTTCTGCCACAGAAATGTGAGGGACATGTGTTTTTTTAGCCAAATTTTGAGGTTTGCAAAGGATTCTGGGTAACAGAACCTGGTCCGAGCCCCGCAAGTCACCCCTCCTTGGATTCCCCTAGGTCTCTAGGTTTCAGAAATGCACAGGTTTGGTAGGTTTCCCTAGGTGCCGGCTGAGCTAGAGGCCAAAATCTACAGGTAGGCACTTCGCAAAAAACACCTCTGTTTTTTTCCAAAATTTAGGATGTGTCCATGTTGCGCTTTGGGGTGTTTCCTGTCGCCGGCGCTAGGCCTACCCACGCAAGTGAGGTATCATTTTTATCGGGAGATTTGGGGGAACGCTGGGTGGAAGGAAATTTGTAGCTCCTCTCAGATTCCAGAACTTTCTGCCACAGAAATGTGAGGGACATGTGTTTTTTTAGCCAAATGTTGAGGTTTGCAAAGGATTCTGGGTAACAGAACCTGGTCCGAGCCCCGCAAGTCACCCCTCCTTGGATTCCCCTAGGTCCCCAGTTTTCAGAAATGCACAGGTTTGGTAGGTTTCCCTAGGTGCCGGCTGAGCTAGAGGCCAAAATCTACAGGTAGGCACTTCGCAAAAAACACCTCTGTTTTTTTCCAAAATTTAGGATGTGTCCACGTTGCGCTTTGGGGTGTTTCCTGTCGCCGGCGCTAGGCCTACCCATGCAAGTGAGGTATCATTTTTATCGGGAGACTTGGGGGAACGCTGGGTGGAAGGAAATTTGTAGCTCCTCTCAGATTCCAGAACTTTCTGCCACAGAAATGTGAGGGACATGTGTTTTTTTAGCCAAATTTTGAGGTTTGCAAAGGATTCTGGGTAACAGAACCTGGTCCGAGCCCCGCAAGTCACCCCTCCTTGGATTCCCCTAGGTCTCTAGTTTTCAGAAATGCACAGGTTTGGTAGGTTTCCCTAGGTGCCGGCTGAGCTAGAGGCCAAAATCTACAGGTAGGCACTTCGCAAAAAACACCTCTGTTTTTTTCAAAAATTTAGGATGTGTCCACGTTGCGCTTTGGGGTGTTTCCTGTCGCCGGCGCTAGGCCTACCCACGCAAGTGAGGTATCATTTTTATCGGGAGACTTGGGGGAACGCTGGGTGGAAGTAAATTTGTAGCTCCTCTCAGATTCCAGAACTTTCTGCCACAGAAATGTGAGGGACATGTGTTTTTTTAGCCAAATGTTGAGGTTTGCAAAGGATTCTGGGTAACAGAACCTGGTCCGAGCCCTGCAAGTCACCCCTCCTTGGATTCCCCTAGGTCTCTAGTTTTCAGAAATGCACAGGTTTGGTAGGTTTCCCTAGGTGCCGGCTGAGCTAGAGGCCAAAATCTACAGGTAGGCACTTCGCAAAAAACACCTCTGTTTTCTCCCAAAATTGTCGATGTGTCCACGTTGCGCTTTGGGGCGTTTCCTGTCGCGGGCGCTAGGCCTACCCACGCAAGTGAGGTATCATTTTTATCGGGAGACTTGGGGGAACATAGATTAGCAAAACAAGTGCTATTGCCCCTTGTCTTTCTCTACATTTTTTCCTTCCAAATATAGGAGAGTGTGTAAAAAAGACATCTATTTGAGAAATTCCCTATAATTCACATGCTTGTATGGTCACCCCGGAATTCAGAGATGTGCAAATAACCACTGCTCCTCAGCACCTTATCTTGTGCCCTTTTTGGAAATGCAAAGGTTTTCTTGATAGCAATTTTTTACTCTTTATATTTCAGCAAATGAATTGCTGTATACCCGGTATAGAATGAAAACGCACTGCAGGGTGCAGCTCATTTATTGGCTCTGGGTTCCTCGGGTTCTTGATGAACCTACAAGCCCTATATATCCCCGCAACCAGAGGAGTCCAGCAGACGTAACGGTATATTGCTTTCCATAATCTGACATTGCAGGGAAAAGTTACAGAGTAAAACATAGAGAAAAATTGATGTGTTTTTCACCTCAATTTCAATATTTTTCTTTTTCAGCTGTTATTTTCTGTAGGAAACCCTTGTAGGATCTACACAAATGACCCCTTGCTGAATTCAGAATTTCGTCTACTTTTCAGAAATGGTTAGGTTTCTGGGATCCAGCATTGGTTTCATGCCCATTCCTGTCACTGACTGGAAGGAGGCTGAAAGCACAAAAAATTGCAAAAATGGGGTATGCCCCAGTAAAATGCCAAAATTGTGTTGAAAAATTGGGTTTTCTGATTCAAGTCTGCCTGTTCCTGAAAGCTAGGAAGCTGCTGAGTTTAGCACTACAAACCCTTTGTTGATGCCATTTTCGGGGGGAAATCCACAAGCCTTCTCCTGCAGCCACTTTTTCCATTTTTTTTAAAAAAAACGAAATTTTCACTGTATTTTGGCCAATTTCTTGGCCTCCTTCAAGGGAACCCACAAAGTCTGGGTACCTCTAGAATCCCTAGGATGTTGGAAAAAAAGGACGCAAATTTGGCTTGGTTAGCTTATGTGAACAAAAAGTTATGAGGGCCTAAGCGCGAACTGCCCCAAATAGGCAAAAAAAGGCCTGGCACAGGAGGGGGAAAAGGCCTGGCAGCGAAGGGGTTAATAAACTAGAATGTTGTTCATGTATAATAGAAACCCAGGCCACCCTAAAAGTGCACATAACAACTCACTTGCCTATTAGTTCACTATTGCCATTGCTAGCAAGTTGGGAGAATTAATTAATGTTTCCAGGGGTATCTCTTCCGCAGTGGCCAAGAGCCAGAAGATTAAAAATAAAACAATAGTTATACTATCATTTTATTTGTCATCTGCTGGCTAAGAGCAAGGAGGGACGGGCTTGGCCACAGTAGGTGGGAGGGGGGAAGGGATCATGATTGCACCTAAGTGTGTTTGGCCGGCAGTCTTAGGCCGGCCAAACACATATGTGCACTTAAGTTTCTCCAGCCTGGCTGTGTTGCAAGCCGGGTTGGTGAAACTGCACAGACTCCAATGCACTGTCTGAGCGGCAGACCAAGCTGCTCAGACAAATCCTGGCACTGCTCTCATGCTACATGTAGCATGAGAGCAGTGCCAGGATTGTGTGGGGAGCCTGTGCTGGTGTCCCAGGGACTGCTGGGACACCATCAGGAGAAAAGAGGAGCTAGGTGGCCGGTGGCGGCAGCATCACAGGTCAGTTTTTTAAATTATTATTTTATTTCCCCCGTCCCCGCTCCCCCCGCCCACCCCTTTACTTGAGATTTGTTGCAGCTGCTGCTGAGGTTTAAGTAATGTTTTGTCAACAGTTGACATTGTCATGCAAAACTCTTGTCAGAAAACATTTAAAGGATCACTGTGTACGTTGGAGATAGGCAGGGTTAATATTGATTTCAATGCTGACTCAAGTTTGCCAATCACAGTTCTTTCATATATAACGTCTGAAAAACTTTGTTCCAAACAAAAATTTACTGAGCACTGATGTTAATCCTCAAGGCCTTTCGGGAATACAGTATTGGAATTAAAGGGTATTTCCAAGACATCTTGAAATTTAAAGTAAGGGAATCTTTTTACAAAAGTGTAATTGGCTGAGAAATTAAGGGATATTGGGGGTCATTCTGACCCCCGCGGGCGGCGGGAGCCGCCCGCCTGGAGGGAGCCGCCATATGGCCGCTCCGCGGTCGAAAGACCGCGGAGGCCATTCTGGCTTTCCCGCTGGGCTGGCGGGCGACCGCCAGAAGGCCGCCCGCCAGCCCAGCGGGAAACCCCTCCCCACGAGGAAGCCGGCTCCGAATGGAGCCGGCGGAGTGGGTATGTGCGACGGGTGCAGTGGCAAAGCAGACACTGAAATACAAAGTGGGGCCCTCTTACGGAGGCCCCTGCAGTGCCCATGCCATTGGCATGGGCACTGCAGGGGCCCCCAGGGGCCCCACAACACCCCATACCGCCATCCTGGCGGTATGGGGTGTCAGAATCCCCATGGCGGCGCAGCAAGCTGCGCCGCCATGGAGGATTCTGCAGGACAGCGGAAAACCGGCGGGAGACCGCCGGTTTTCCTGTTCTGACCGCGGCTGAACCGCCGCGGTCAGAATGTCCTGAGGAGCACCGCCAGCCTGTTGCCGGTGCTCCCGCATCCCCGGCCCAGGCGGTCCTTGACCGCCGGGGTCGGAATGACCCCCATTATGTTGTGACAGGATCAAGGGAGATTCAGGACTTTACTTAAACCAGGGTCTGAAGAGCCTGTTCTATAAGGTGACCTGCCAGTTTTGTGTGTAGTAACTTGTGATTATGGTAATGACAAATACATTTTGTTTAACATATATGTAGCAAGTTTGCAGTATTAAGTGGTGAGACTGGAGAGGTTCTTACCCTCAGAGTCACACCAATAAACCTTAGCTCAGTCCTGGTAGAGTGGCAAAGAGCAGTCAGGCTACTTAGAGGAACATGTGTAAAGCATTTCACAACACCAACATGGACAATAAATCATTGACACGACTCAGGAAAAATCCAACGCTAATTTAAAAAGATAAAGCAGATTTCTAACTTAATTTAGACACCAAAACGAACTTCGTATGTTACATACAGCCAGAGTTATGGATTTGTAAAGCGTTTGAAAATAGATGCACTTTTAGTTGTCAATTGAATATCATTGAGGTCAATGGGGGGAAGCACAGTGTGCAATAGGTCACTTGTGGGGTGAGTTCTGTGTAACCCACCTGGAGGTAAGGTCTGAGACGCCCCTAGACCAAGTTTCTACAAACAGTAACTTTTTACCTTGGTCAAGGAGTTCAGGTGCAGGGGTAGCCTTGCTCTCTTTAGAAAGACGGAGAACTCCTAGTGCTGTCAATCAAAGATGCTCCACTCTGCAAAACCACACTTGGAGATGGAGTTACACTCTACCCTCAAGGAGTAGAGGCCTTTGGGGTCCCAGGACCTGGATTCCACAGCTGGCACTCCACCACCACGTCTGGAGGCTCTGAGTGCAGAGGTGGCCTCACAGCTGTCAGTCACAGGAGGGTCATGGCAAAGATGCTTTGCCACTTCATTGAAGTCGCCTTCTTCAGGATGCAGGATCTCAGCAGTGGGGTCGGTGCTGATGTCAGTCACGATTATTGGGAGTTGCTTTGGAGTCTTTGTCATCCAGAGACCGGTTGGTTACCGAGGTGGTGACCAGCAAGCCTTGGCAGGGGCAAAAGTAATCCACAAGTACTTTGTTGGCTGGTGGGTGACACGAGTGGTGTAGCAGATCAAAACCTGGGGTGCAAGTCACTGATTTTCTTTAGACTCACTCAAGAGAGGGCCAATGGGTTGCACTTGTTGTGAGGCAGCACAACAATTCTTCTGCAGGTTGCAGGTGACTGGTGCCACCACTCAGGGGAGTCTGCTTCAGTTTCTGATGTCCACTGTAGCCCCTCTTGCTGAAAGCAATGAGCTTTTGCCATGGGCACAAGTTGAACACAGAGTTCCAGTATATGGTTACCTCAGGGCACTTAGGTGTCCTCTCTCAGCGCTGTGGCCGAGTCCAAAGTCTTGTTGTCGATGATGGTGTCTTCTCTGTGCCTCTTCTCAGATTCAAAGTCAGGACGGAATTTCTGATGCCAGGGGAGCCCCTTATGTCCTAGTTTAGGCGGCATTAGAGGTGTGAGCGGCAATGGCCAAGTCCGCCCCTGAGGTAACGACTTCCTGTGGGAGTATGTCACTTTTCTACCCAGAAGCCTCTTATTGTAAGGTTTGCCAACATGGCAGGACCTTTCTTCGGCTGCGCAGACCTCCTAGCCCACCCTAAATTTGAGGCTAGCTTTTTGCAGTTTTATGCCTCCTGATTAACTAAATTTCGCACCTGTCTGCTTGGACAGGGTGGGAAAGGCTTTGTCTTTGAGTGGGGTACAAGAGATTGCATCTCAAGGACGGTGAAAGCCTTTGATGTTCACTGCCTTGACTACTGTAAGCACTAGCCTCCCTGGGAGTGAGGAAGTCTGACCCCATCCTGGGGAAGGGGTTGCACATCCCACTAGGAGGGCAGACTCTTGTCATGGGTGGAAACCACTCAGGGATGTCCGCCAAGGCACTGGTGCACTAAACATTAGGTGGGCACCCACTCAGGGTGGCACCTACGTGCATGCCAGCTTACCCTCGACACTAGACTTCTGATGGGAGTGAAAAACCATAGTGTTTGACACCAAACACTTCACAACTCAGCTGTTCCATATTGTTACTCTATGGACCGCAGGTCACTTACAGTAAAACCTTGCTTTACAGGATTATTGTAGAGATATAAATGTGTAAACATATATACCCACACCTTTAACATAATGCACTCTACCTCCTGGGCTTAGAAGGACAACCTTAAGGGTGACTTACTTACAGTATATTAAGGCAAGGCAGTGGTGTGCTCTGCAGCACATGGTGTGTGCTTAGTCACACTCTAGCAGACAGGCTGCTCATGCAGGGCTGCAATGGCACACCTGCAAACATACTTTTACTTGGGTCACAGAGGATGGCACAATATAGTACTGCAACCCTGGTGACCCCCTTACTACCTTGCCTTTGGTACCACTAGTACCATATACTAGTAAAGACATTTGGGAATCTTAGCTACCATATGTAAAATTAAACAGCATTACTCATGGGTGGAGTTGATCGGCAAATCAGAAAATCTGTAGAGAAATGTAGAGAATGTTTACTTTCTGATGAACATTGGAGGGTAGCACAACTCCTTTATATCCTGTTTCATGGCTTAATGGACCATAGGAAAAGTTAGGATTCGATTTTGGAGGACCAGACTATGGCCCTCATTATGACATTGGTAGTAAATCCCACTTACCTGCATGCTGGCTGCTGCCAACATACCACTGCGGATATCTGTTCACCATATTATGACACACACACCAATCCGTCACTATACAGCCACAGACACAACTCCGCTACACCTAAGGTCAGTGATAAACCCGCGGTATCAAAACCCACACCGTTACGCCAACAGAACAACGCTCATCACATTATGACCCACGAATCACCACGGCGGACATTCAACCGCGGTAAACCATTGGATGTACATACTGCTGCGCTCAAAATACACACACTCAAAAAAACAACACCACATTGGACAATTCAAACCACACACACCTGACACCCATACACATACCATACCCACACCACTATAAAACACCCAGCCACACTACCCGCAACCCTTTATGACTACAGTTAATTGCTATCAGAGAGGGACAGCAAGAGCACACACACAACCAGAGCCACATACCACCATCACCTATACACCACCCACGCACCTCACAACACATACCCCAACACATCACCCTACACACCCTCACACACACCACTCACACACACTACACCCATGGCACCACAACGACATCCCAGATTCTCTGAGGAGGAGCTAAGGATCATGGTGGAGGAAATTATCCGGGTAGAGCCACAACTATATGGAGCACAGGTGCAGCAGATATCCATTGCTAGGAAGATGGAGCTATGGCGGAGGATAGTGGACAGGGTCATTGCCATGGGACAGTACCCAAGAACAAGGGATGACATCAGAAAGAGGTGGAACCACCTACAGGGGAAGGTACGTTCCATTGCTGCAAGACACCAGCTCGCCGTACAGAGGACTGGCGGTGGACCACCACCTCCTCCCCCACAACTAACAACATGGGAGGAGCAAGTCTTGGCAATCATGAATCCTGAGGGCCTTGCAGGAGTAGGAGGAGGACTTTGACTCTGGTAAGTCACTTCTATACTACTACTACCACCCCATACATGCATGCCATCACATATCTCCACCCCACCCTTACTCCCATCACTCCACCACCTCCCACACACCCCACCATCACAACCCTCTCATCCCAATGCCAAGCCCAGCATGCACCACCAGTGCATGGACACCACTCACAGACCTGCATGGACACCTATCACTAAAGCATGCACCCTGGAGATTGACATAGCCCACCACATAACTCACACAAGGAAAAGCTGCCAGGGCAATAACAACCATAGAGAGCAACCCACCCATGCACAATATGTTACACACAGAAATAATACCACTGCACATACATCCCCACAGGTATCCCAGCCAATGTCACCGGAGAAGAGGTGCCAGCAACATCCAATCCCCCCACAGAAGAGGCCCACAGTGATGACAGTGACTCTGCTCGCCTGGATCTGGATGACCAACGTGGCCCATCAAGGACCTCCGGACAGTTGGTTACCCAGGCACAGTCACACACCACCACAGAGCCTCCCCCCTCTGGAAACACCACCACAGCACCCACTGAGAGTGCCCATACCTCTGTCCCCAGGACACGTCAATCAGCAGTGTGTCCACCACTACAGGGACCCCAGGGCAACCCCCCATACCCAAGACAATCGGGGACCTGGGGGCAGTGACAGTGGGCACACCGTTCAGGGGACAGAGGCACAGGACAACAGGGAAGCTGGGAGGACTGCTGTGCGCCGGGGGGGACAGGCCCAAAGAACCGACTCTCATCCTGGGAGCATACCAACATTCCCAGGATACGCTGGGCCAGATCATGGACAAGTTGCAGGAGAACATGCGACTGCAGGAGGGACAGTACCAGGGGAGGACTTGAAGGCCATTAACACCACCCTGGTCTCCATTGCAGGGGTGCTGGTAGACATAGCCGCCATTATGAGGGAGGCAGTGTCACACCAGCAGGCCCCTGTCACTAGCCAAACATCTGAACAGCTCTCCACCTCCGCTGCGGCTAGTGGACAGGAGGCCCCACAACAGGACGAACAGGCCACCTGCACCCCTCCCCCTGCAGAAGATGAACCACCTCGCAAACATTCCCTACGATCCAGGCAGAAGCCAGAGACTATTGCCAAGACCACCCTGTCCACCTTGAACTGCCATTGCTCCCCTTCCTATGCCCCCTTGGACAATGCACCTGTGCTACCAATAGACTGGACTCTACCCTGGACTTTCCTCCATCATCACTCCAGCCCATTGCACTATCCCCTTATCTTCACAGCACTTAAATAAACACCCTTTGAAAATACAAGTATGGAGTATATCAAATGATTTAAATATGCATATGTATTCGTTTATCAAGGTTTAAACATTGCAATTCAACTGGTCAGTAATGTATACATAGGAAAGACCTGTAGTTGGCTGCAGTGAACACACCAGGAGCGATAGTGGGGCACCAACATCTGCAAAAAGAGTTGCCAAAGGGTACAGTGAATGGGCATAGAAATGGGAAATCACAGCCTGCCAGTGACACTGTGAAACACAAAACTGTCAATGAAATGTGAAGTTACACTGTCTTTCCTGTGTTTCATTGGAATTATTGACGTATCACTGCAATTCTGTGGTCCTCATCCTCATCTTCCTCCTCTTCACTGTCCACAGGGTCCACTGCTGCCACACGGCCATCTCCAGCCTCCTCATCCTGCAGAAAAGGCACATGGTGTCTCAAGGCAAGGTCATGCAACATGCAGCATGCCACGATTATCTGGCAGACCTTCTTGGGTGAGAAGCCCACCTATTAGATGGAGGCACCGAAACCTGGCCTTCAGGAGGTCGAAGGTGAGTTCTATTATCCTTCTTGTTCGCCCACATGCCTCATTGAAATGTTCCTCTGTCCTGGGATTCCTCACAGGGGTCAGTAGCCATGAGAGGTTGGGGAAACCAGAGTCACCTGGAAATTTTGAGGGACAACTGTTAGCCACACACTATGCCATATGGCCCACACCAAACCCATACACCAACATATAGTGGGTGGGAACCAGGGCTCACCTATTAGTCACACCCTGTGCCTCTGGAGTTGGGCCATCACATTTGGGATGCTGCTATTCCTCAGGATAAAAGAATTATGCACGAGCCTGGATACTTAGCATTGACATGGGAGATGTACTGGTCCGCGAAACACACCATCTAAAGACTTGTTCATTATGGCGGGGGGGACAAATGCATTATATATTCAATCAGTCGCAGCAATGATGTTGGGGATATGTCCCATTGCGTAGAAGTCAGCCTTCACTGTGGCCAAATCCTCCACTTGGGGGAAAACAATGAAGCTGCACATGTGTTTAATCAGGGCAGACAACACTCTGGTCAGCACTATTGAGAACATTGGCTGAGACATTCCTGCTGCCAAGCCCACTGTCACTTGGAAAGAACCAGTTGCCAAGAAATGGAGCACCGATAGCACTTGTACAAGAAGGGGGATCCCAGTGGGGTGACGCATGTCAGATATCAGGTCAAGCTCAAGTTGGGCACACAGCTTCGTAATTGTGGCCCTGTCAAGTCTGTAGGTGAGTATAATGTGCCTGTCCTCCATTGTTGCCAAATTCACCAGGGGTCTGTACACGGGGGATGTCTCCATCTCCTATTCATCCGCAGCAGTTGCAATCTATGGGGCAAAAGAGTGAGAAACCGGTCATAATCTGTACATTGTAGCCACTACAGTTTAATGCATGATGTGATTTATCAATGTATTAGTGGCATATGTCTTTTATGTGCAATTGTGATCTGTAGTGCAGTTAGGATCCATGGTCTACCCCCCCCGAAATGGCGTCCGCCTTTCCTGTAATGAGGGACAGGTGGAAGTGAGGTCATTCGGCTGATATTGTGCGCCTTTGCGGGAGGCGGTCGGGAACCGCCGTGCCACTCCGCATTGGTTATAATTGGGCACTATGGGTTACAGTGGCCAATGGTGATGTACGGCGGGGGTGACGGTATGCACCGCCGCGGACATCACCGCCATTTTCTATCTCTGCACTCACTTGCTACCTGACCTTCAACAGGAGAGGACCTACACTGCATGTGCTGCTGTGACCTGTGTCTGGAACCTACCATGGCCTGTGTGACCGGGGAAAGGGCCCCTGCCTTCACCTCGGCTGATGGAGTTGGAGCGACTGGCGGATGGGGTTCTTACCCAGTACGGACTGCTGTATGGGCCTCCAGACCAACAGGTGAGTACACTGTGAGCACGATGCATGGGGCATGAATGCACGGAGTGGTGTGTGTGAAGGCCTCGTGTAGGGGGGTTGGTGGATGGGCACTGGCAAGCGTGCAGCATGTATGCTGGGCCATGTCTATGCGAAGGGGATGGGAGGGCTATGGTGGGCCATGAGTGTAACTAGCAGGATGGTGTAACTAATACCTTTACCTGTGTATATTTCCTCTGCAGGTCAGTGCCCATCAAAAGAAGGGTATATGGCGTGCCATTGCCAAGGATGTGCGGACTCTGGGGGTCTAGGGCAGGCGGAGCACTCACGGTCAGAAGTGTTGGGAGAACCTGAGACGCTGGGCACGGAAGACGGCGAGGCCCAGCTGGGGATGGCCTCCCAATGAGGAAGGGGTGCCCGTCGAACCCTGACCCCCCTGATGGCCTGCATACTGGTGGTGGCCTCTCCGAAGATGGATGGGTGCTTGGGGGCATTACAGCAACAACAAGGGGATGAGTTCAGTGCGCCTTCATTACTACTCACGTCTGGTGGGGTGGTATCCGGGTGGGGGATTGGTGCCTGTGGGTGCCCCTAGGCCAGGGCTGACATTGCAGTGTAGGTCCCATGTTGGGCAGGGTTCTGATGTGATATTCCTCCAACCTAGCTAGTAAGCATCCACTACTGGGCAGGGGTGTGTGGGTCCCAGGTATGCTGCAGTGGGAGGTATATGTCCCTCCCCATGCCCTGGTGACTAATATTGTTACTTGTATTGTCATGCATAGTGCGTAGGGCTGTTCCCTGGGTGTGAGGGTGCTGTGTACACCTACGGTAGTGTTGGTGCAGCTATTGACAAAGTGTATATTTTGTCTCTATCCCTCCTTTCTTGTTTTGTCACACTGTCCTTATATGCATCTGCGTCATCTGGCAGAGGAGCAGAGGCACCGGCGACCGAGGGAGCTGCATCCCACAGTACCCAGGAGGCAGAGTCCACCGACGGTGAGGGCACCAGTGGGATGGAGGGCAAGGGGAGCACCACTGCAGAGACTGGAGGGGACAGTTCGGACACAGATGCCTCCTCCGATGGAAGCTCCCTGGTGGTGGCGGACACCTCTGTGCCCACCCCGTCTACAGGTACAGCCGCCACCCGGTACCAGAATTGCCCTCCCAGCAGCCCCTCAGCGAGTAGCCCGTGCCCGCTCACCCAGGAGGGTGGGCATCTCCTTCGTCCCACGCACCTCAGGCCCTGCCCCAGTGAGCCATGCTGCCCTGAGTGAGGAGGCTATTGACCTCCTGCTATCCATCTCTGTTGGTCAGTCAACCATTGTGAATGCCATCCAGGGGCTGCCAACCCAAATGCAACAGTCCACTGCATTTCTGGAGGGCATTCACTGTCAGGAATCCCCAAGGTGCCTCCTGCGTTATCTGTCAGCATCCCCAGGGATTAGACCTAAATCATATCTCTGTTCTTGGTTAAACCTTCATGTTTCTAAGTAAACATAATGGCCCTCTTTACAACCCTGGCGGTCGGTGTTAAAGCGGCAGTACTACCTCCAACAGGCCGGTGGAGAAAAAAAATTGGATTACGACTGTGGAGGAAACCGCCAACATAGACAGCCACTTTAACACTCTGACCACCACAGCGGTAAAAACAAACAGCGCGGCGGACACCGCCAACAAACAGGAGGGAGACAAAGTACCACCCACTGTATTACAAGAGGCCTATCCGCCACCTTTCCGGGGCTGAACCAATGACATCAGAAGCACGGCGGAAGCAGTACACAGAAGGGAAAACACTCACCTCTTGACACCCAACGAGCAACCAGGACGCCATGGAGCCCGAACTACACGTACTGCCCATGTTGGTTTACCTCCTCTTCTACCAAGAGTACGAACAGCGGTGGCGGCGACCACAGTGAGTACTGCACCTACAACACAGGTGAGGGGGGGAGGAAAGAGAGTGACACACACACAACACGAAATACCCCCACCCTCACCCTCACACACAACAACATACACACAAATACATGCAGCCCCCCACCCCCTGGAAGAACGCAAGGACAAAAGGAAATTATTGTAACGATTGTAATCAAGAAAAATCCATTAGTCAAAAGTCAAAATTCAGTATATACAAATATGTACACCAACTACAAAAGTCCGGATAGTGTACTAATCATTGTCCGTGGACCACTGGGCCCAAAATACCTGGGCGAGGCCCACACATGATACCTGACTCGAAACGTAGAGAACACTGGTGGGGCATCAGATCGAAAATAAACAGGCACCTCAGGCGAGGGGGGCACCTCAGCCTGATGAACGCACAACGCCACTGCTGCAAGAGGGGGCTACATGCCCCTTGATGTGTCCTGGGGAGTGCAAAGCCACAGTCTCTCAAGTCTCTCCAGTGGGTGGTTTTCCCACTGCTTTATCCTGAGGAGTGCAAAGCCACAGTCTCTCAAGTCTCTCCAGTGGGTGGTTTGCCCACTGCTTTATCCTGGGGAGTGCAAAACCACAGTCTCTCAGGTCTCTCCGGTGGGTGGTTTGCCCACTGCTTTATCCTGGGGAGTGCAAAGCCACAGTCTCACAAGTCTCTCCAGTGGGTGGTTTGCCCACTGCTTTATCCTGGGGAATGCAAAGCCACAGTCTCTCAAGTGGATAACAGTCTCCACTGGTTCTGGAGGGGGCTTTGTGCCCAGAGTGCTTGATCCTGCCAAGGACTGAGGTAGTGGATGTGATACTCCACTGGTTCTGGAGGGGGCTTTGTGCCCAGAGTGCTTGATCCTGCCAAGGGCTGAGGTAGTGGATGTGATACTCCACTGGTTCTGGAGGGGGCTTGATGCCCAGAGTGCTTCATCCTGTCAAGGACTGAGGTAGTGGATGCCTTTCTCCACTGGTTCTGGAGGGGGCTTGGTGCCCAGAGTACTTCATACTGCCAAGGACTGGGTAGTGGATGTGATACTCCACTGGTTCTGGAGGGGGCTTTGTGCCCAGAGTGCTTCATCCTGCTAAGGACTGCAGTAGTGGATGCCTTTCTTCACTGGTTCTGGCAGGGGCTTGGTGCCCATAGTGCTTCATCCTGCCAAGGACTTAGGTAGTGGATGCCTTTCTCCACTGGTTCAGGAGGGGGCTTTGTGCCCAGAGTGCTTCATCCTGCCAAAGACTGAGGTAGTGGATGCCTTTCTCCACTGGTTCTGGAGGGGGCATGGTGCCCAGAGTGCTTCATCCTGCCAAGGACTGAGGTAGTGGATGCCTTTCTCCACTGGTTCTGGTGTGGGCCTTGTGCCCTGAGTGCTTCAACCTGCCAAAGACTGAGGTAGTGGATGCCTTACTCCACTGGATCTGGAGGGGGCTTGGTGCCCAGAGTGCTTTATCCTGTCAAGGACTGAGGTAGTGGATGCCTTTCTCCACTGGTTCTGGAGGGGGCTTGGTGCCCAGAGTACTTCATCCTGCCAAGGACTGGGTAGTGGATGTGATAATCCACTGGTTCTGGAGGGGGCTTTGTGCCCAGAGTGCTTCATCCTGCCAAGGACTGCGGTAGTGGATGCCTTTCCCCACTGGTTCTGGAGGGGGCTTGGTGCCCAGAGTGCTTCATCCTGCCAAGGACCGAGGTAGTAGATGCCTTTCTCCACTGGTTCTGGAGTGGGCCTTGTGCCCATAGTGCTTCAACCTGCCAAAGACTGAGGTAGTGGGTGCCTTTCTCCACTGGATCTGGAGGGGGCTTGGTGCCCAGAGTGCTTCATCCTGTCAAGGACTGAGGTAGTGGATGCCTTTCTCCACTGGTTCTGGAGGGGGCTTGGTGCCCAGAGTACTTCATCCTGCCAAGGACTGGGTAGTGGATGTGATACTCCACTGGTTCTGGAGGGGGCTTTGTGCCAGAGTGCTTCATCCTGCCAAGGACTGCAGTAGTGGATGCCTTTCTCCACTGGTTCTTGAGGGGGCTTGGTGCCCAGAGTGCTTCATCCTGCCAAGGACTGAGGTAGTGGATGTGATACTCCACTAGTACTGGAGGGGGCTTTGTGCCCAGAGTGCTTCATCCTGCCAAGAACTGAGGTAGTGGATGCCTTTCTCCACTGGTTCTGGAGGGGGCTTGGTGCCCATAGTGCTTCATCCTGCCAAGGACTTAGGTAGTGGATGCCTTTCTCCACTGGTTCTGGAGGGGGCTTTGTGCCCAGAGTGCTTCATCCTGCCAAAGACTGAGGTAGTGGATGCCTTTCTTCACTGGTTCTGGAAGGGGCTTGGTGCCCAGAGTGCTTCGTCCTGCCAAGGACTGAGGTAGTGGATGTGATACTCCACTGGTTCTGGAGGGGGCTTGGTGCCCAGAGTGCTTCAACCTGCCAAAGACTGAGGTAGTGGATGCCTTTCTCCACTGGATCTGGAGGGGGCTTGGTGCCCAGAGTGCTCCACGTGCAGTGTGGTCGGTACAATTCCCTCACCTGGGTGTGCGTGCCACGAGATTTGCGAGGTTCAGGTAGCATGATACGCAATGGAGGCAGCAACATACCCCACACTGCTGCGGCTGCGTCTTCCACCTGCAGGTGCAAACAGTGATGGAAGAAATGCCTCATGGAAGCTACCCAGGGTCCAGGAACCCTTCTCCAGCCTCAGATGACTGACCACTGGGGATGGTAGCCATGTCAACGGTGGTGCCTGTGTCCGAGGACGCCGCGGGGTCGGTGGCGGTGCTTGCGGCGGTGTCTGTTGCGGCGGTGCTGGCGGCGGTGCATGCCTCAGCACCTCCTGAGGGACACAACAGGACGTATCCTGCAGCCTCGGACAGCTGCCCACTGGGGAAGAGGCTGGGGACTGTACTTGAGGCTGTAGACGTGCCGGGGGCGGTGCAGGTGGCGGTTCATGTGGCGTTGCAGGTGGCGGTTGTGGTGGCGGGGCAGCTAGCGGTGTTCACCACCATACAAGTTGGCATGGTTGTGGACAGAAAGTGTGACACCGGTCCCTCAGTAGGTGCCACCATGCCCTCTCCTGACCTGCTCTTCATCTTTTGGCCCTTCCCCAGCTTTGATGGTGCCGCAGGTGTCTTGCCACTATCCCCTTTGTTTTTTGCTGAGCCCTTGGTGGCTGGTACTTTCGGCTTCTCCCTCTGGGATGTGGGCACCTTTTCACCTTGGCAGGTGGCGGAATGCCCTTGCCCTCGCTACTTGGCACACTGGCAGCCCTGATGGGTGGTACACTCGATGACTCCGCAGTTGCTGGCACCACTGTGCCTGGGGATTTGGTGGCTGAGGTGCTGGGCTGGGACCTGGAAAGCCTGGCCCTAGGGGAAGGACGGGGGGGGGAGGTGAAGGGAAGAGGTCAAGGTTTGACAGGAAAAGTTTTTTTGACACATTGGGACGGGAGGATGGAGGGGGTTTGGGAGTGGAGGTAGAGGTAGTGGTTGTAGGAGGTGTACGTCTGCTGAATTTGGGTGAAGGTGCATGGGCCGGAGGCTGTTGTGAGGTGGACGGCTGTTGGGTGGGTGTGTGCCTGCGTTTGTGTACTTTGAGATGAGGCCTCACTGACACACTGGGAGAGGACACTGGGGATGTGTGAATGGTAGTGGGGGTAGTGAGTGCACGTGAGCGATGTGTGGTGATGGGCATGCTGGTGAAGGAGGCAGTGGCTGAGGATGTACTGCATGCAGTTGTGAGTGGAGACGAGACAGGGAGGGAGGAGGAGGACGTGGAGGAGGGGGACTCAGTGGAGGCAGTGGATGTTGCTGTGTCTCCATGGGGATGGTGCTTGTGTGAGTGCCTGTGGGATGTGTGGTGCTTATGTTTGCCTGAGCCACTCTTGTGTGTTGATGAGTTTGCATGCTGGTCTGATGGTGTACTTGGGATTGGTTGAGGTACAGGGAATTGGGTCTGGGTGGAGGAAGTTGGAGGGGGGCGGCTGGACACAGGGACAATGGCTGCCATCAGTGTTGAGCCAGAGCCTGAAATGCTCTCTGTTGGGCTGCCTGCCCAGAATGAATGCCCTCCAGGTATGCATTTGTTTGTTACAAATGCCTCTCAACACCCTGGATGGCATTCACAATGGTAGATTGCCCAACAGTGAGGGATCTCAGAAGGTCAATAGCCTCCTCACTGAGGGCAGCAGGGCTGACTGGGGCAGGGCCTGAGGTGCCCTGGGTGAAGGAGATGCCCACCTTCCTGGGAGACACAATACACAGGGAGCAGCCCTCTGCACTACGCCATGCACTGACAGTTCCAAGAAATTTCAGCTCACCATGGGGTACGAGGCCTAAGACCAATTGCTGCACACCTGGAAGTCAGAGGGGCCTGACTAGGTGTTGATGGCTATTACCACTGGTGGGTTTTGGGTGCCACATGGCCTGCCTCACAAGGGACCTTGCCTACCACGTTCGCCCTGGCGTAGGGGAGCCCACTGCCCACCTCCCCTACCAGACACCTCATAATGCGCGCAGAGTCAGCTGAATGAAAGTGTACTCACCCCCTTGTGGCTGCTGCGATGCCCTCAAGCACCCATCCAACTCCGGATACGCCACCGCCAGGATCCGGAACATGAGGGGGGTCATGGTGCGACGGGGACCCCTCCCACGTTGGGAGGCCATCCCCAGCTGGGCCTCCTCCGTCTTCTTGCTCAAGCAGCGCAGGTCCTCCCATCTTTTACGGCAGTGGGTGCTCCGTCTGTGGTAGACCCCCAGGGTCTGAACGTCCTTGGCGATGGCATGCCAAATACCCTTCTTCTGGTGGGCGCTGACCTAGAGGAATGGTACAGGGGAAAGGGAAATTACTTACCCGTACGGACCATCATACTCATTGCCCCCCAGTTCCCACCCTTGCCCTGACGCATATACACTCCCCATCCGCACATGCAGGCCTCAGCCCCCCCATGTATCATCCATCCACACCACTCCAAACAGGCATTGGCCATGCAGCATGCTCACAGTGTACTCACCTGTTTGTCTGGAGGACCTACAGTTGCGTGTCTTGGAGGAGGACCCCATCCACTAGTTTCTCTAACTCCTCCGAAGTGAAGGCAGGGGCCCTTTCCCCAGACACATGAGCCATTGTCGCTTCCAGACACAGGTCACAGCAGCACTTGCAGTGTAGGTCCTCTCCTGTTGAAGGTCAGGTATCAAGTGAGTGAACAGACAGAAAATGGCAGTCATGTCTGCGGCGGTGCGTACCGTCACCGCCGGCGTACATCGTCATTGGCTCCTGGGACCAATAGGGCCCAATGTTAACCAATGCAGAATTGTGCTGCGGTCTTCGACCGCCCACCGCAATGGTGTAGAATGCCAGCGTTGTTACCTCATATCCCCTTGTCCCACCTTACAGGTCAGGAAGCTGCCATTTCAGGAGGCCACATGAGATGGATGTTAACTGCGTCACACCTATGTAGGCCGGGAATATAGACAGATAACGGCATATTGCGAATTATTAACGTTTCCGTAAATAACAGATTGTGATACCTCAGTGTTGGATGACTCTCTGCTCGCTGTTCTCCTCCATAGGGCACGTCCGCCGGGGCAGCTGATGAGATGGCGGCATCCTCCGGTGTCCAGACCCCTGGTGGACCTGTTGACAATGGAAGAGAGACACATCCTAGTCACATACAGACTTGATCGTGCAACAATCCAGGAACTGTGTGCCCAGTTGGAGCCGGACCTGATGTCAGCTATCCGCCATCCCACAGGAATGCCCCCTCTAGTGCAGGTCCTGTCTGTACTCCATTTCCCGGACAGTGAGTCTTTTCAAACAACAGTGGCCATGGCATCAGGGATGTCGCAGCCAATGTTTTCTAACGTGTTGTCCAGAGTGTTGTCTTCCCTGCTGAAACACATGCGCAGCTACATCGTGTTCCCTCAGGTGGAGGATTTGCCCACAATGAAAGGTGACTTTTATGCCCTGGGACGTATCCCCAACATCATTGGTGCCATTGATGGTACACATGTGGCATTTGTCCCCCCCCCCCAGGAATGAACAAGTGTACAGAAACCGGAAGAGCTACAATTCTATGAATGTGCAGATGGTGTGTTTGGCAGACCAGTACATCTCCCATGTCAATACCAAGTATCCTAGCTCAGTCCATGATGCTTACATTTTGAGGAATAGCAGCATTCCTTATGTGATGGGGCAACTCCAGAGGCACCGTGTGTGGCTAATAGGTGAGCCTAAAGTCCACCCACAGTTTCATTTGCTGTCTGGGTATGGGGCTGTCCCTCAGGGTTAGTGTGTGTCTAACAGTTGTCCATCGACATTTGCAGGTGACTCTGGTTACCCCAACCTGTCATAGCTACTGACCCCAGTGAGGAATCTCAGGACAAGGGCAGAGGAACACTACAATGAGGCACATTGGCGAACTAGGAGGGTGATCGAACGCACCTTCGGCCTCCTGAAGGCCAGGTTCCGGTGCCTCCATCTGACAGGTGGCTCCCTATACTACTCACTGAAGAAGGTGTGCCAGATAATCGTGGCCTGGTGTATGCTGCACAACCTGGCTTTGCGACGCCAGGTGCCTTTTTCTGCAGGAGGATGGGCCAGATGGTGGTCTTGTGGCAGCTGTGGAGCCTGTGGACAGTGAAGAAGAGGAGGCAGAAGAAGAGGATATCGACAATCGAAACAACATCATCATGCAATAGCTCCAGTGCGACACAAGTAAGAAGATGCCACTGCTTCCCACATCTCATTCTATTGTTGGCACTAGCATAAGTCCGTCATTTTCATTTAGTGTATGGACCCTGACTTGTCACTTTGACTTTCCATTTCACAGATCTGGGTCCCACTTTGTGCCCTCTGCTATGTTTACTGCTGGCCTACAGCTGTGTTACATTGGTATGTGAAAAAGTAAATTGACTTTGCTATATTCCATGGTTATTGCAATTACACATTTGTGAAAGCACAGACTGACTCCAGATTGTTTTGTGATTGAAGTGTGTTTATTCCTGTGCTAATAAGTGGAGGGGTTGTAAAATGGGCTGGGGGGATTGTGGAGGAATGTCCATGGCAGAGTCCAGTCTATTTGTTTCACAGGTGCATTGTCCAAAGGGGCATAGGTAGTGGAGCAATGGCAGTTTAAGAATGGACAGGGTGACATAGTGGGATAGAAGGGTGACATTCAGGGGGGTCTCATTTCCTGGCAGGGGTCTTGGCAATGTTTTCTGTCTTGTTCCTGGATCTGAGGGACCATTTGCGGGGTGGTTCTCCATCTGCAGGGGGTGGGGTGCTGGTGTCCTGTTGTTCCTGTGGCGGTGCCTCCTGTCCACTAGCGCCGGCGGAGGTGGAGGGCTGTTCGTCGTCCAGGCTAGTGTCAGGGCCCCCTTGTTGTACCACTGTGTCCCTCATGGTGTTGACAAGGTCTGCCAGCACTCATGCAACGGTGACCAGGGTGGTGTTAATGGACTTCAAGTCCTCCCTGATCCCAAGGTAGTGTTCCTCCTGCAGCTGCTGGGTCTCCTGAAACTTGGCCAATACCATTGCCAGAGGTTTCCTGGGAATGATGGTAAGCTCCCATGATGTTGTAGAGTGCCTCGTGGAGAGTGGGTTCCCTGGGCCTGTACTCCCCTGTCACACAGCAGTCCTCCCAGTTTCCCTGTTATCCTGTGCCTCTGTCCCCTGAACTGTGTGCCCACTGCCCCCAGGTCCCTGATTTTCTTGGGTTGGTGGGTTTGCCTGGGCTCCCTGTTTTGGTGGACACACTGCTGATTGACGTGTCCTGGGGACAGAGGGATGGGCCCGCTGGGTGGGTGCTGTGCTGGTGTTTCCTGAGGGGGGAGGCTTTGCGGTGGCTTGTGACAGTGTCAGGGGAACCTACTGTCCCGAGGTCCCTGATAGGCTGGGCTGGTCATCTTGATCCAGTTGTGCAGAGCTGCTGTCATCACTGTGGGCCTCTTCTGTGGGGGGACTGGATATGTCTGGCACCTCCTGTCCGATGACGTTGGGTAGGGGTCCTGTTGGGGTGTAAATGCATATTTATTGTATCTGTGTTTGCCATCTTGTGCAATGGGTGGTAGATGCTCTACTCCAGTGCTTGCATTATTGGCTTGGTCCTTGTGTGATTGGAGATTTTGGGGCATGAGTGAGTCTCCCTAGTGGACATGCTTAGGTGATGGGTATCCATGCATTGGTGTTACATGCACGGCTTGTTTTTGGGATGTGTGGGTTGTGTTGGTGGGGTATCTGTGGGTTGTTGGGGTGATGGATGTGAGGGTAAGGGTGGGAGTTTGTGATGGCATGCAGGTGGGGTGGGGGGGATAAGGTAGTAAAGATTTGCCTTACCAGAGTCCAGTCCTCCTGCTACTCCTGCAAGGCCCTCAGGATGCAGTATTGCCAAGACTTGCTCCTTCCATGTTGTTAGTTGTGGGGGAGGAGGTGGGGGTCCATCGCCAGTCCTCTGTACAGCAATCTGGTGTCTGGAGACCATGGAACGCACCTTCCCCCATAGGTAGCTCCACCTCTTTCTGATGTCATCCTGTGTTCTTGAATGCTGTCCCACTGCGTTGACCCTGTTGACAATTCTGTGCCATAGCTCCATCTTCCTAGCAATGGATGTCTGCTGCACCTGTGATCCGAATAGCTGTGGCTCCCCCCAGACGATTTCCTCCACCATGACCCTGAGCTCCTACTCAGAGAACCTGGGGTGTTGTTGAGGAGCCATGATGTGGTGTGGGTGATGTGTGAGGTGGTGTCTGTTGTAATGTGTGAGGGGGTGTGTTGGTGTGTGTTGTTTGAGGTGCGTGGATGTTGTGTAAGTGATGGTGTTGTGTGTCTGTGGAAGCTGCTGTTGTTTTAGGTAGTGTCTCTCTCTGGCCTGCTTTCAAATTTCTGGTAGTAAGGGTTTGTGGGTAATGTGGGTGTGTGCTCTATATTGGATTAGGTGTGTGGGAGTGGTGTGTGTACGTGTATCAGGTGTGTGTATTTCGAATTGTCCAATGTGGTTGTGTTTTGTAAGTGTGTGTGTATTTTGAGCGCAGCAGTGTGTAACGCCAATGGATAGTGTGGGCGTATTCTTGTTGGCGTGACGGTGTCGGTTTTGTGATCGCCAGTTTATCACTGACCTTTGGTGTGGCGGACTTGTGTGGGTGTCTGTATTGTGGCGGATTCTGGGCTGTGGGTCATAATACCTGTAGCGGAATTCCGCGGCCGCAGCGGTATGTTGGCGGTCTTCTGCACGGCGGTAAACGGGATTTACCGCCAGGGTTGTAATGAGGGCCAATGTGCTGTGTTACACAATTTGTTTTATCAATGCTTGTTTTACTAATGCTTGTTTGCTAATGTGAGAAGGTGTAGACATGTGCTTCTAATTGGGTGTGGTAACTCATCCACATGTGGAAACTCAACTGCTTTCCTGATTGGCTATTAATAGCAGAGTGAAGCATTCCTCCCTGCTTGGCTTTGTTTTGCTTCCTGATCTCAGCATATGATTTGGCAGTCCAACCCCTGCTGTCATCCTCGTATTCAAGACTTTTGAGGCAATTCTTTTCTTCGTTACTGTTCCAGCTGACACCAGGCAGTCCTCCAGCAATCCGGAAAAGACTGCAGGTAACTGACTAATATTCTCCAGGGAGTTTGTTCTTTGAGCGCCGCGCTTTCCTAGAACAGCTGGTGTATTTCAGACCTCGTATTTTGGCAGAGTGCTTATCTTGAAGAGACAAATGCATTTCTGAACATTCTACATTATTATTGTTGTTACTTGTCTAAATGTGCTTCAGGAAATCTGCTTGAGCTGAAGTACTACAAACAGTGACAGTTTAATTTTAAAAGAACATTTACGTGACTTTTCTTTCTCTAATAGCATGACTCTTGGATTTAAATTGTGTTATTCATGCCTGTGTTTCAGGTTTGAGGAATTTGCTTTTAAAGGGTTTTTCACACACACAGTGTAACCAAACCAAACTGTGCAACCCTAACTGTTTAAATCCAGAGTGGACATTTCTATTTCTTGTATTATTTTTGTTCATTTTGGATTAACCCTATGCATGCAGAAAAGTTATATGTGATATAATTAATGCCCATCTCTGTGAATCCAGCCCTAGTGTTGCAGTACTTATTGTTATGATACTCAGTTTGGGTTTTTGGTAATGCAGTGTTAATAATTCTGCCAACAGTTATTATTATCCAAGAAAAGTGCTGGAGCATCCCTGTGTTCTTCTACTGCTCCGGTGCCCATATCAGAAAGAGAGATTCAGTTTGAAGGAAGTTGAGTGCACTAAACTCTACTATCACTCTGTCAACAATGACCTGCCTCTCCCCCCCCGAAGATACAGGGTGCCTGGCTGGACTGGCAAGATGTGGCAGTGTTTTGTCTCTTTCTCTTCCACTCCCCCTTTCCTTTTGGGACACCTGCCGGGGTTTTCTGTATCCACCAGGAAGTGCCGAGAGGTGTTCCAAGAGGTAGGGGGCATACCATCGTCCCTGCAGACATCTTGCTTTTCAGGTGAGGGGCCTGTCTCGACATTCACACTGGCTTGACAGCCCAACAGAGATCAATCCAGTTTCTGGCCTCCTCTCTGATGGCAGCCATTGTCCCTGTTTCCACCCTCCCCCTCCAACTTCCTCTACCCAATCCCGTTCCCCTCAAACCCAACTTACCCCAGACACATAGGCAGACGAGCATGTACACAAAACAACACACAAAAGTGGCACAGGCAAACACAAGCACCACACTTCATCCCACAGGCACTCACACAAACACCATCCAGATGCAGACATGCCAACATCCACTGCCTCCACGCTGTCCCCCTCCTCCTTGTCCTCCACCTCCCTCCCAGTTGCGTCTACACTCACACCTGCATGCACTACATCCTCATCCACCACGCCCATGACCAGCACACCTATCAGAACACAACCCTCACTGGCAGTCACCACCCCAACATCCATGCACACGTCCCCTCTGTCCTCTCCCACTGTGTCTGTGCCTCCTCCTCCCAAAGTACACAAACGCAAGCACTCAGACACCCAACAGCCAACCACCTCACAACAGCATCCAGCCCATGGACCTGCACCCAAACACAGCAGACAGATCCATCCTACAACCACTCCCTCCTCCTCCACTCCTAGACTTTCTCCCTCTTCCCGCCCCAATGTCCCTAAGAAGCTCTTCCTCTCCACCATTGACCTCTTCCCTACCCCTCCCCCCGTCCTTCACGTCTGCCCAGGGTGTGTAAAACCCAGGCAAGCACCTCAGCCACCCAGTCCACGGGCCCAGTAGTGTCCACAGCAACTAGTGGTGGGAAGGGATCCCGGGCACCAAGCAGCCACACGGAAAGAGTGTCTGCCCCAAGTACTGCCTTGAAGGTACAGGTGCCACCTCCAGCTGCTGCCAAGAGGAGCAAGGAGCCATTCCCAGGTGCTGTCAAGAGGAGCAAGGAGCCATACCCAGCTGCTGCCAAGGGAAACAAGGAGCCATCCCCAGCTGTTACCAGGAAGGGCAAGGGGACTGCACCTACAGGCAGAGAGGATAAGGGGCCTGGTGCTGGGACACAGTCAGAGCCCCCACCACCAGCCATGGTGGTGCAGCCGTCTTAGGCTGCAGGGGACAGGCAGGAGCTTCCTCCCACAACCACCACCAGCAGCACCACCAGCAGTGGGCTGACGTCTGAGGCTGCAGGGGATGGGCAGGAGCTTCCCCCCACAACCACCAGCAGCAGCAGCACCACCACTGAGCAGCCGTCACCGCCGGCAGACAGTGTGTAGTCCTGCGTCCATGGGCTGTTGTGCAGGCTGCCCCTACAAATTCTGTGGGATTGACACCCACCTGAGAGACTGTGACCTTGCACTCCCCAAGACCTGCATCACAGTGCACGATGCCTCCTCCAGAACCAGTGGAGAAGCCATCCACTCACCCCATCCTCCCCAGAATCAGAAGCACAGGGCACGATGCCTCCTCCAGAACCAGCGGAGAAGCCATCCACTCACCCCATCCTCCCCAGGATGAAGAGCACAGAGCACAATGCCCCCTCCAGAACCAGAGGAGAAGCCATCCACTCACCCCACCCTCCCCGCCATCCACTCACCCCATCCCCCTCAGGATGAAGAGCACAGGGCAAGATGCCCCCTCCAGAACCAGTGGAGAAGCCATCCACTCACCCCATCCTCCCCAGGATCAGCAGCACAGGGCATGATGCCTCCTCCAGAACCAGTGGAGAAGCCATCCCCTCACCCCATCCTCCCCAGGATCAGAAGCACAGGGCACAATGTCCCCTCCAGGACCAGTGGAAAAGCCATCCACTCACCCCATCCTCCCCAAGATGAACAGCACAGGGCACGATGCCCCCTCCAGAACCAGTGGAGAAGCCATTCACTCACGCCATCCTCCCCAGGATCAGAAGCACAGAGCACGATGCCCCCTCCAGAACCAGTGTAGAAGCCATCCACTCACCCCATCCTCCCCAGGATGAAGAGCACAGGGCATGTTGCCCCCTCCAGAGCCAGTGGGCAAGTCACCCACTTGAGAGACTGGGGCCTTGCACTCCCCAGAACAGCGCACAGGGCATGATGCCCCCTCCAGAACATGTGGGCAAGTCACCCACTTGAGAGACTGTGGCCTTGCACTACCCAAGACAGCATACAGGGCATGTTGCCCCCTCCAGGACCAGTGGTGTTGTTCCATCTGCCGGCTGAGGTGCCCCCCTGTTCCCTGTCCCCCTGAGGTGCCTGCCTTTTTTCGAACTAATGCCCCTGCAGTGTTCTCTCCTTGTTGTTGCAGGAGTCAAGTGGGGCCTTGGACTTTGTGATGTGGCCCTGTGACCCACGAACATTGAGGACTGGGCATGGTCCCTTGTTTTGTAAATATGTATATACTTTTAGATTGGGTGCACGTAATACTACTTTATTTATCTTATTACACTCACTTTTATCTATTCGTGTTGTCCTTGAATTATTCCTGAGGGGTATGGGGTGTATATGTTATGTTACTGCATCTGCTTGTGTGTATGGTGTTGGGGATGGGGGTGTGTGTGTTGTGTGTGTGTGTCACTTTCTTTTTCCTCCCCCCCTTTCCTGTGTGCTAGGCGGCTGTAATCACCGTGGTCGTCTTCGCTGTCTTTGGTGTTCGTGGTGGAGCAGGACGTAGAACAGCATTGGGAATATATGCAGTTCAGGCTCCATGGCTGCGTGGTTCTTCCCTGAGTCTCCAAAGGTGAGTTGTTTCCTTTCTGTGCATTGTTTCCGCCAGGCTTTTGATGTTGTTGGTACTGCCCCGGAAAAGGTGGCGGATTGGGTTGTCTTAATACAGTGTGTGGAACATTGACTTCCGCCTGGCTGTAGGCGGCTACCGCCATGGTGCCTGTCGATTCCGCCCTGGCGGTTGGTGTGTTAAAGTGGCTGTCTGTCTAGCTCTTTCCGCCATGGTCATAATTTGGTGGTATTTACCGCCATCCTGTTGGTGGTATTACCGCCACTTTATCAGGGTTGTAATGAGGGCCTATGCTTTGTGAAGTGAATGTAGGTATCTCGTTTTGGCTGTGGATTAATTTTCAAAATGGCTGTATTTTACCTTTGTTAAACCAGCTGACACTTACGCCAAAAAATGTTTAGAGCAGTTAATCCATGTGAAAGGAGCACCTAGGCTGTAGGGACCGAAAATGGGATCCGTTTGTTTCCTCAGGGGTATTGCAGTTCCTGGATAAACATGCCATTGGAGTGCTTCTTTATAGTCCTTTTTCGAATAGTCTAGTGCAGAAGGCTAACTGATTATTGAAGGAAGGTATTTAAACACCTATTGCTAAATTACTTGAAAGAAAAGATGTGGAGTTACAACTCTATACCACAAAGTACAGCAGATGTTTCATCTTCCGTACTATTGACAGGACACCTCTTTCTAGTTTAAATCCGACATGGTTGAATAATACTGTAGAACTGGACATTCTGAGAGACTATTAGAGTTGCAGACAATTTGTGAGTGTGTGGAAGACAAACAAAGAGCTTGCAAAGAGTGTTTTGATAGCACAAGGAATGCCAACTAAATTGAAAACCTACTAAAGTTATGAAAGGAGAATCTACATTTTTTAAGCCAGCCAAGGTTTTGAAGATGTCTAAAACTACTATTCTGTTGGAGAATAAAGAATGTTGGAATAAGAGTTCTGCTGTAAAACTGAATACAGTGCCAGTGCAACCCAGGGCAAATGAGGATGTTGATCTCTAAATCTGAACGTTTTAATGACTCGTTTGATATGAGTTGTGTGTCCAGAAGCACACAGAGCAGTTCAAATGGCATAGGGGACAAATAAGGTTTGTTGTTCTAGTTAAAATTCAGAGAATACTGCAGGGATAACTGGGAATGGCAGCCTAAGATCAGTACCGATCAAATAAAAGATTATGTTACTTTTTAAGCTTATGAGCTTACTTGTCATTCATTTATTCGTTACTTTGGTGCTTTTTTCTTTAATAAAAAGGAAGATGCTATGTGTATTGCTAATATTGCAATTGTATACTGCTGTTATTGCAATTTTTATACTCTATGTATTTGGATAATGTGTTTGTAATAGGAATGGTCTGATGCCACATGCTGTGAATTTTCTGGATAGTAATCTGTTCAGTCATTCACAGCAGTGGAATCGGAGAATGCAATTGTAGGTCAAGTTAGCTGGAATAAACTATTTTGCTTTTGCAACCTTTCTTTGTGGTTGGGATTTATTTCTACAGGAAGAAGCCACACTCAACACCCAGTCAGCAAGAATACCTTTATACGTATGTCAAGATCGAAAAGCCCCCTGCATGGTAAAGATGTGTAACCCTACATTAAGTGCCCAACTGTACTGTGGCCTGGATCCCTTATACTGAATTTTTCATAAGCAAACATAAGAAAACCAGAAGTTAAACAGCACAAGTGCGGTGGTAGCAGCCTATTGTATAGTGAGCAGTATTAGTGAGCAGGACCTTTTTACTCTGTGGCACTGGAGTTAGACCTACAGGCTCACTCACACTTTTTTAACAGTTCCGCTGGTGTGTCCTTAACTGACCCTTAGCCTTTATCAGGTAAGATGTGGAGTGCTGCGCAGGAGTAGTGCCTGTGCGTTGGTTATATGTACACCTGGGAAGGGTACATTACAAGGATCAAGCAGTGCTGTGCAGTGCAAGTGTGATAAGTACATGTGCTGGGTGTATGTTTACCTGAGAGGGAACATTACATGAGAGATGTAGCGATGTGCAGTGTGTGCACAAGGAAAGCATGTGCTTGGTGTATGTGTCCTTGTGTGAAGTACAATACATGAAGGATGAACTGTTGAGCAGCATGTGTTTTGAAATAACACACCTGGTTAAAGATAGAAAGGTTTCAGTGCTGAACAGTGTGCACAGTGTGTACTCAATGCATGTGTACATGTAACAGTACATAGAGGTAGCAGTGCTGTACCCAAAGTGTGTTGTTCATGTACACTGATTGCGTGTGCCCGCAGTGGTACACTGCATGGAGGTCCCAGAAATCTATTTTGAGAAGCCCAGGCGTGGCTGGTGAAGACATGAGGAGGAGAGGAATCCTTCCAGACAGATTTGTGTATTGCTGCATTTCTGTAAGCTGGGGGATGGGCACACACTGGCAAGAAAAGTAAGAGGCTCCCCTTGCATTCAGTGATTGATCACAAGGAAGAGGCCTGGACACATCTCAGGAAGGGAGATGAGGCTGATCAGTGAATCATAAAGAGTAGGGCTGAGGATCTCTGAGTAACCTTTTGATACTCATATCAATGTGGCTGATATCCATGTGTGAACTCTGGTCACACTCATGAATTGTGCTGTGGACAATCAGCTCTGGGGTCATGCCTGCAGTGACAGACATCTTTCATGAAGGAAGATGAAAAGGTGAAGCGTCCACTTCAAAGGGAGCTGTACTCCAAAATAAAACTTCAAAGATCCAGTTCCTAAACCACATTTGGTGTCTAGAAAAGGGCTATAAGAAGTAGAGGTTGAGTCCCCAAAAATGTGTCATTTGCAAAGCAACCTACGGACTGTGTGAGAAGTGGAAGCTCTGCAAGTCTTATGCCTGTAAGGAGGACTAGGTCTCCCTGCTAGATCAGGGGACATCACCCAGCATCTGCCCTAGAGCCTGGAGTGTCAGTGCCTGCCTGCTTGCCAAGACTAGTGTGCCCTGTGTGGAAGAGGAGAGCATTGGAGAGAGCGAGGTCCAGTGGAGAGATCTACAATGAGGGAACCCTGTGTGAGGTGTGATCCATAGCCCATGTGCAAGACTATTTGCAGTGATCCCTGGAGGCCAGGAGAGGGCCACCATTGAGCTGATAATCGAGCTCTGCACGAAGGGCACCAACCCACCTCATTGCGGTGAGCCTGCATGCTAGAGGGGGGGCACTGGTGAAAAAGCTATGTGATCAGTGTGCTAGGACTTGTCAATATCTGAGCAGTAATCCTGTATGCCAGGAGGGGCCTCCGTGGTGTGGGCGATTGCACCTGAGGAATCTGTGTTAAGTCTGGAAGGTAGTGTACAACACTGTGTGCCAGAAGGTTCTGTCGGGACCAAATCATCTAAGACTTTGGCCTGTCTCCTGGGACTGGAGTGAGGCTGTGACTGGTGGGTCTAGCCGCACTGAAAGATCTGCCCTGGCTGAACCGCACGGACCAAGAGGATGCAGAACAAGATGACACACTCTCACTGGACTCCTTTCAGGAGCTGAAGGACTGAATTTCTCCACCAGGAAGAATTTGACTTACTGATTCGCTGTGAGCTAGAAGTTGCTCAGACCAATGGGGAGAGCAGCCGCGCCACTCAGGAGAGTGAGCCTGCACCCACCTGATGCTGCTGCGTGTGCTGCGATCAGCCTGACTTTTCTGAGCAGGATCTGATCTGGTAAGTGTCTCTGCTGAGGGCACCCTCTGTATTGCTGAACGCTTCTGTGCTTAGCGTCCCAGGGTATTCACTGCTGAAGGTACTGCAGCACCATGGGAACTCTTGAGAGTATGGCCTAATAGTTTGCATTCCCTGATGCAGCCACCAGTGAATGGGGAATAACCCCAACACGTTACAATAAGTTGGGTGCTACTGGATTCCCCTGACAACTACTAGAGCCCCATCTTCAAGGGGGATTGTGTTTCTGCATTTGAATATTACATCACTTTGCTTGTGAAGAGTTAGAAATAAAATACTACTTTTTCTTCTAAAAGCAAGTATTTGGCTGCACATTGAGTTATTGTTCATACTTTTTTGCACTTTGACCTATGATTTGTATTCGCTGACCTGTATCATCATCCCACTGAAGGAGCCTTGACTGCTCGACCACAGCTAGCACTGAGAGTTGAGTGCAGAAGGGGTACTTGGTCCAGTTGAACTGGATCCATAGTAGGTCAGACCCAGGGACATCAGTAACAGGCCTCAACCATTGTGAGTGGGGGGCAGAAATCCCTGCCTGACCCATGGCGTTCCAAAAAGGGTTGTGACAATGAAACCTTTGAAAAGAAATTGACAAGCTTACATTTTTAGTGTCACATGCTTCTGTAGAGAAATTAAGCTTGGGTGGCAACTGATACGTGACACTCAAACAACTGCAAGGCTGACATACTTAAAACTTGTGTAAATAAGAGTTTAGCATTCCTGTCAGCCTAGAGCACTCAATACTATTCAGAAGACCCACACACCTATTTTATATAGTTGTACCTTAAATGTCCCTGTAGATCTTATGACAATATTGCACCACTTACTGTCTATCTTTCAATTACTGACACCCAATTGTAATCCACATATAACTGTCCTTCTCTTTTGGATGCATTGAATCATTTTATAACAACTGTATATCTATGAACTTGAGTAACAGGTACTATGCAAATCACTCAAAATCTGAGGTTTCCTTAACACTAGGTTAAATTTCTAAGCAATTAAATAGGATATTTGGGTACCAGTATTATGAAGTTACTGACTAGAATTAAATCCTGCGACCTACATAAAATGATACAGTAAAACCTAGAATAAAGATAGATGTCATTTTACAAGTTGCATGTCCGTTTTATTTTTGTTTTACTGGCATTGTTCATATTGTAATGTTTTGGTTGGATCTCCTGGTATCCAATGACACCGTCTTCTGACCCACTCTTATTAATTTGATTTAGTTTGGCATTTGTTCCCCTACTCTTATCTGCCTTGCACATTTTGTCAAATCACAGTTATGCTGTTTATCACCCTACTTTTATTTCTTCTTTTAGATCCCTTTTCTGTAGTCCACCTGAGGGGTCCGCTCGAGCCACACCCTGTGTAATATTTATGATGCCTCTTTTTGCTGGATTGATCTGGTCCTTTGGATTTTCCTTTGTGTTTTATGGAGATGATACAGAATCATCACTGGTTTTTATGGCAATCTTAAGCCTCAACAAAATTGCTTTCAAATTGCCTTTCTGATTTCACATTTTAGATGAGGAAAGACATTTGTCAAGCTGAAATCTAAGAACATTTAAGTGATGTTGGTTGGTTTGCCCACAGTCTGGTCCTCTACTTAGTAGGCATGCTTCCCCCCTAATACCTGACACAACAGTCCATAATGTAGGATTCTCACCCAATGATACCCCCCTACCGCCAATAGATTAAAGAGTCACCTCTGACTGCTTTAATTATCTCTAAGGTCTGAGCAAAATATTCTCTTCCCTTTCTTCCTCGTGTTGTGGGACAGTGTTTCAATTCATCATCATCTCCATAATAGAATATGGGAATGCTTCCATGTACTTAGGTAGCTTACATCCGTGTCACATATCATCTAAAGCACTGCTGCCCAGCTCGTTCTTGGCCTACCTCTTGTCCTCCCACTGAGGCTTACCTCAAGAATCTTTGTTGGCTACTTTATATTACCGCATACATTTCAAATGCATCTGCCATAGACCCATCAGTAGCAAAGGGCCTTATTATGAGTTTGTTGGTGGGAAAACCCGATCTCCAGACCCATGGTAAGGAGAACGACTTGGAGCTGGTGGTCCTCCCACTGGCCCAATTACGGGTTTTGCACTGAGCTGACCGTCAGAAACCAAGTTTTCCTCCAATCAGCCCAGTGGAAAATGTGCAGGAGGCATTGGATTCAGCTCCACATGGAACTGAGTCCAGTGCCATCGCACAGGGGGCCACTTAGCACCCTCGGAATTCATATTGTCTGCACTGCACGGCGGTGTTATGGCAGCCCCGACTGCCAATATTATAATGTGCTGGGCAGACTGTCACATCGGCAGCGGTCCAACCTCCACTGTGAGTCTGTAGGTCTTCAGACTACTAGACTTGTAATTGGGCCTAAAGACCTTCTCAGGCAGATTTACCACATCTACACTCATAGCCGCACTCTAGGTACATCAAATGGCAGGTAGTTATGTTTTTTGTAAGGTCATAGATCTCACCTTGAAATTCACTCATTCTTTTACTTCACTGCAAAACCTTGGAACTGTATCCCTCTCAATCCCAGTTTTCATAACAATCAACTGTTAGTCCATAAACTGCTTAAAACCTCTATCTTATCTTCTTTCTTAAGCCTGTAGGGTTTCCTTGCCCATCTTGAGTACCCCGACTCACACTTTAGGTACATACCATGTTTTACAAGTCGATATTCATTAACTCAGTAGCCAAGTAAACTATGAATGGGTCTATGGAGAACAATGTGACCAAATGAAAGGTCGTGTAGGTGAACTGATAAGATGTCAAATTGATACCCCACATTACACACCCCACCACATTACTTAACACACTGTCACTCTCAACAACACACACCACACTACACCCATGGTACCACAAAAGCACCCTGTTTCACTGAGGAGGAGTTAAGGGTCATGGTGGAGGAAATTATCAGGGTAGAGCCACAGCTGTTTGGAGCACAGGTACAGCAGATATCCATTGCAAGAAAGATGGAGCTATGGCCGAGGATCGTGGACAGGGTGAACGTCATGGGACAGCATCCAAGAACAAGTGACGACATCAGGAAGATGTGGAACAACCCACGGGGGAAGGTACGTTCCATTGCAGCAAGGCACAAGCTCGCCATACAGAGGACTGGCGGTGGACCCCCACCTCCTCCCCTACAGCTCACAGCATGAGAGGAGCAAGTACTGGCAATACTGCATCCTGAGGGACTCACTGGAGTAGCTGGAGGACTGGACACTGGTAAGTCAATATTTACTACATATCACCCCCATACCTGCATGCCATCTCACACCCTCACACTCACACTCACACCCATCACTCCACTCCATCTCATGCACTGCACCTACACATTTGACTAACCCCAATGCCAAGCCCTGCATGCTATATCAATGCATGGACAGCCCTCCCAGCCCTGCATGGACACCCATCACTAAAGCATGCACAGCATAGGGAAACTAACAATCCCACAATACATCACCATACAATAGAGGGGAAGCCATGGATATACACATGTCATACACATGAAGCATAATACATCACTTACATCCCCACAGGTACCCCAGCCAATGTCAGTGGACAAGAGGTTCCACGACTATCCAGTCCCCCATCAGGAGATGCCCCCAGTGATGACAGTAACTCTGGACTTTGGATCTGAATGACCTACCTGGCCCATCAGGGACCACTGGACATCCGGTCAACCATCAGTATCCAACACCACAGCACCCACCAAGCATACCCACACCTCTATCCCCAGGACACGTCAATCAGCATTGTGCCCACCTGTACAGCGACCCCAGGCCACACCTCATACCCAAGATAATCAGGGACTTGGGGTCAGTGGCAGTGGGCACACTGTTCAGGGGACAGAGGCACAGGCCAACAGGGACACTGGGAGGACTGCTGTGTGCCAGGGGGAGGACAGGACCGGGGAACCGACCCTCGAGGAGGCACTCTCCGAGATCCTGGGAGCCTACCAACATTCCCAGGACATGATGGGCCAGATCCTTGACAACATGCAGGGGAACAGGCGGCTGCAGGAGGAACAGTATCAGGGGATCAGGGAGGACTTGCAGGCCATTAACACTACCCTGATCTCCATAGCAGGGGTGCGCGCAGACATGGCCAACATCATGAGGAAGGCAACAGCACACCAGCGGGCTGCTACCACTAGCCAGTCCATTGACCAGCCCTCCACTTCCGCTGCAGCTAATGGGCAGGAGAACCCACAGGCCACCAGCATCCCTCCGCCTGCAGAAGGTGAACCACCCCGCAAACGTTCCCTGCGACCCAGACAGAAGACAGAGACACTTGCCAAGACCACACCCAGGAAATGAGACTCTGCTGCTTGTCCCCCTTGTGTGCCACTCAGTTACCTTGACCACCTTGAACTGCCGTTGCTCCCCTGCCTATGGCCACTTGGACACTGCACCTGTGCTACAAACGGACTGGAACAATACGCTGGACTTTCCTCCATCATCACCCCATTCCATTGCACTTTTCCCTCTGTTTGTTAGTACTAAAATAAACACCTTTGAACACAACTCGACTACTTGTATGTCATGTGTTTAAAAAGTTTATTAATGGAAACAGTTACATTCATTGCAAATGAACTGTACATTGTGAGAGCATAGAAATAATGACCTGTAGCTGGCTGTAGTCATCACATCAGTACACAGTTGTCATAGCACCAACATCTGTAAAATGATAAACCATAGGTGACAGTAAGAAGAGGTAAAAGGAAGTTAATGCCATCATACCACAGCTACACAGAATACACCAATAGTCATAGAAATGTGAAGTTGTACTGTCTCACTTGTGTGTCATTGGAAGTACTGACAGATAACTGATGTTCTGTTGTCCTCATCCTCAGCCTCAGCCTCTTCATCCTCACTGTCATCAGGGTATACTGCAGCCACATGGGCATCTCCTGTCTCCTTCTCCTGCAGAAAAGGTACATGGCGCCTGAGGGCCAGGTTGAGCAACATGCAGCATGCCACGACCTTCTGGGAGACCTTCTCGGGTGAGTAGCACAAGGATCCCCCTGTCAGATGGAGGCACCTGAACCTGGCCTATAGGAGGCCGAAGGGCCTCTCGATGATCCATCTGGTTCGCCCATGTGCCTCATTATAGCGTTCTTCAGCCCTTGTCCTGGCATTCCTCACAGGGGTTCGCAGCCACAATAGGTTTGGGTAGCCAGAGTCACCTGCAGGTATTGAGGGACAACATTTAGCCACACACAATCCTATGGGGTCAACACCAGAGGCATACACTAACATACAATGGGAGGGGGCCATGGCTCACCTATTAGCCACACCCTGTGCCGCTGTAGTTGGGCCATCACATTTGGGATGCTGCTATTCCTCAGGACAAAGGCATCATGCACCAACCCAGGATGCTTAGCATTGACGAGGGAGATGTACTGGTCCACCAGGCACACCATCTGCACATTCAGTGAGTAGAAACTTGTATGATTCCTGTACACCTGTTCATAGCGGCGGGGGGGGACGACAAACACAATATGTGTCCCATCAATCGCCCCAGTAATATTGGGGATATGTCCCATTGCATAGAATCCGGCCTTCACAGTGGCCAAATCTTCCACCTGGGAAAAATCTGTGTAGCTGCACATGTGTTTTATCAGGGCAGACAACACTCTTGCCAGCACGATTGAGAACATTGGCTGTGACATTCCTGCTGCCAAGCCCACTGTCACTTGGAAAGAACCTGTCACCAGGAAATGGAGCACTGATAGCAGTTGCGCAAGAGGGGGAATCCCAGTCGGATGACGGATAGATGAGATTAGGCCTGGCTCCAACTGGGTACACAGCTCTGTGATTGTGGCCCTGTTCAGTCTATAGGTGAGTATAATGTGCCTGTCCTTCTGTGTAGCTAAGTCCACAAGGGGTCCGTACATAGAGGTATGTCTCTACCTCCTATTCATCCGCAGCGGTAGGTATCTAAGGAACACAAGAGTGAGTAGGCTGTCACAATTTGAACAACAAAACTTAAACAGCAGTCCACATGGTACACTTATGTATTGGGACAGTGTTAATGGTGAAGTATGTGCCAATCTAATCTGTGACGCAGCAATTGTTTATATGTCTGTTCCCCCCCTGAAATGGCAACCGCCTGTCCTGTATGTAGGAACAGGTGAAAGTGAGGTAACTCCACCGACGTTGGGTGTTGTGGCTGTGCAATTCCTCATTGGATATTATGTGGCTCAATGGAGTACAGAGGCCAATAGGGATCGTCACTGGCGGTAACGGTGTACACCGCAGCGGACATGACCGTCATTTTCTATCTCAATCCTCACTTGTTTCGTGACCATCAACAGGAGAAGACCTACACTGCGTGTTCTGCTATGACCTGTGTCTGGAACCTACCATGGTCTGTGTGACCGGTGAAAGGGCCCCTGCCTTCACTTCGGAGGCGTTGGAGCGACTGGTGGAAAGGGTCCTACCCTAGTATGAACAACTGTATGGGCCTCCAGACCAACAGGTGAGTACACCTTGGCCACGATGCATGTGGCAAGGATGCATGGAGATGTGTGTGAAAGCATTGTGCAAGGGTGGGTGGGGGCTGGGGGGATTGTCTTTTGGCGGTGTACAAGTTGTGCGCTGTGCTATGTGTGTGCCAATGGTGATGGACACAGGTATGGTAGGCTATATGTGTGACAGGCTGGACTGTTTGTTTAATGGTGTTCTCCTGTCTGTATTGCCTCTGCAGGTCAGCGCCCATCAAAAGAAGGGAATATGCCGTGCCATCGCCAAGGAGGTGCGGACGCTGGGGGTCTATGGCAGGCGGAGCACCCCCTATCGGAAACGGTGGGAGGACCTGAGATGCTGGGCCCAGAAGACTGTGGAGGCCCAGCTGGGGATGGCCTCCCAACGAGGAAGGGGTGCCTGTCGGACCCTGACCCCCCTGATGGCCCTCATACCTGCGGTAGCATACCCTGAGTTGGATGGGCACTTGAGGGCATCACAGCAGCCACAAGGGGGTTAGTACAGTGGGTATCAATACATATCTTGGCTGGTGTGGTGGTATCTAGGTGGTGGATGTGAGTTAGTGGGTGCCCTTAAGGCCAGGCCAGACTTTGCAGGGTGAGTCATCTGAAGAGTAATGGGTGTATCGCAAATACAGGTAACCTAGCTTGTTAGCAGTCCATTTCAGCAAGGGCATCGTGGGTCCCAGCAGTACTGCAGTTGGTGGTGTGTGGTCCTCATCTTGCCTTAGTGACTAGCCATATCACTGGTAGTGCAATGTATAGTTCTTAACCATGTTCCCTGTGTGTGACGGTGATGTGTATGCGAACTGTGGTGTTGGTGCGGTCATTGACCCAGTGCAGCCTTTGTCTCTCTCCCCCCCTTTCATGTTTTGTCATCCTGACCTTGTGTGCATTAGCATCATCTGGTGGAGGAGAATGGGCACCGGTGACAGAGGGAACTGCATCGCACATGACCCAGGAGGCACAGTCCACCGACGCCGAGGGAACCAGTGGGGCGGAGAGCGAGGGGAGCACCAGGGCGGAGCCTGGATGAGACAACACAGACTCAGATACCTCCTCCGATGGGAGCTCCGTAGTTGTGGCGGACACCTCTGTGACCACCCCAGCTGCAGGTACAGCTGCCACCCCCTGTACCAGCATCACCCTCTCAGCAGCCCCTCAGCGAGTTGCCCGTGCCTGCTCACACAGGAGGGTGGGCATCTCCTTTGCCTCAGGCAAGTCAGGCGCTGCCCCAGTGAGCCCTGCTGCCCTGAGTGAGGAGGCTATTGACCTCCTGAGATCCATCTCTGTAGGGCAGTCAACCATTGTGAATGTCATCCAGGGGCTGGCATCCCAGATACAGCAATGCAATGCATTCCTAGAGGGCATCCCTGTTGGATTGGCAGCCCAACAGAGATAGTTTCAGGCTCTGGCCTCCTGTCTGATGGCAACCATTGTCCCAGTTCCTACCGTCCCCCTACCAACTACCACTTCCCATCCCAGTCTCCTCAACCCCAACCCATCCCATGCGCACTTACAGACGAGCATGCACACAAGACAACCCCCAAGAGTGGCACCGGCAAACACAGGCACCACACTTCACCCCACATACACTCACGCAAACACCATACACTTGAAGACACCACAACATCCACTGCCTCCACTGTCTCCCCCTCCTCCACCTCCCTCCCAGTCACATCCACACTCACACCTGCATGCACTATATCAACATCCACTACCAGCATCACCACACCAAGCCGAACCCACACCTCACTGGGAGACACCTCCACAGCAGCCATGCACGTGTCCCCTCTGTCCTCTTCCTCTCCCACCCTTTCTGTTCCCCCTCCTACAGGACACAAACACAGGCACTCACACACCCAACAGCCATCCACATCAGCATACAGCCCATACACCTGCATCCAAATCCAGCAGATATAAACCTCCAACACCACTACATCAACCTCCACTCCCATTATTCCTCCCTCCTACCGCCCCAACATCCCTAAAAAGTTTTCCTTTCCCAACTTGACCTCTTCCCTTTCCCTCCCCCCCGACCTGCATGTATGAGCAGAGTACAAAGAACACAGCCCAGTACCTCAGCCAAACAGTCCACGGGGACAGTGGTAGCACCACCTACTTGTGCAAGAAGGGGAAGGAGCCTGCACCACAAGGAAAGAAGGAAAAGGAGCCTGCACCACCAGGCAAGAAGAGGAAGGAGCCTGCACCACCAGGCAGGAAGGGGACGAGCCCATCCACCCCTGCCAGGAAGTGTAAGGGATCCATGCCCCATGTACTGGAGGAGACAATGCCCTCTACTCCAGCGGAGGCTGTCAGGGTGACACCTCCACCACTGCCAGCTAATGAAGTGCAGCCATCAGCAACTGCAGAGGCTGCCCAGGAGGCACCTCCATCCACCACAACACTGCAGCCAACAGCAACTGCAGAGGCTGCCCAGGAGGCACCTCCATCCACCAACACACTGCAACCGTCACCGCCATTGGACACTATGTATACCACCCTCCAGGGGCTGCTGTACGAGGGGCCCCATCCAGAGCAGGTGGGGAAATCACCCACCTGAGAGACTGTGGCCTTGCATTCCCCAGGACAGAGCAATGGGCAAGTTGCCCCATCCAGAACCAGAGGGTAAGTCACCCACTGAAGAGACTGTGGCCTTGCACTCCCCAGGACAGAGCAAGTTGCCCTATCCAGAACCAGTGGGTAAGTCACCCACTCCAAAGACTGTGGCCTTGCACTCCCCAGGACAGAGCAGTGGGCAAGTTGCCCCATCCAGAACCAGTGGGAAAGTCAACCACCTGAGAGACTGTGGTCTTGCACTCCCCAGGACAGAGCAATGGGCATGGAGCCTCATCCAGAACCAGTGGGAAAGTCACCCACCTGAGATACTGTGGCCTTGCACTCCCCAGGACAGAGAAATGGGCATGGAGCCCCCTCCAGAACCAGTGGGCTTGTTCCCGCATCAGGCTGAGGTGCCCCCCGCACCCCATGAGGTGCCGGCCTATTTACAAACTGATGCCCCTGCAGTGTACTATCTGGATGAGGTGAGGATTCGAGTTGGGCCTTAGACTGTGGCCTGTGGCCATGTGGGCCCTTTGAACATTGGACTGGGCAGTGTCCCTTTGTGTACATGTGTACATATCTGTTTCATTGACAAATCAAATTAGTTATTTTGATGTTGCTCTAATTACAATCACTTTTGACTATTCCTGTTGTCCTTGCATTATTCTACCGTTTTTCGGGGACAAATTGTTTTTCGTGTGTGGCTGGACGTGTGTGAGGTGTGTGTGTGTGTGTCTGGTGTGTGTTGTGCATGTGTGTGTCACTCTCGTTTTCCTCCCACACTCCCTTGTTCTAGGCGGCTGTACTCACTGTCGTCGTCGTTGGCGTTCCAAGTGGAGCATTACGTAGAAGATCATCAGAAAGACTTACATTTCAGGTTCCATGGCGGAGCTGTTCTTCCCTGTGTCTCCGATTGTGAGTCCTTTCTCTTCAGTGATGCGTTTCCGCCAGGGTTTTGATGGTGTTGGTATCGCCCCAAAAAAGGTGGCGGAGTGATGTGTCTTAATATGGTGGGCTGTACTTTGTCTTCCGCCGGGCTGTTGTTGGCTACCGCTGTGGTGAGTGTTTTTTCCACCCTGGTGGTTGGTATGGTACTTTGGCTGTCCATGGGAGTCCTCACCACTATGGTCATAATTTGGCGGTACTTACCGCCAGCCTGTTAGTGGTATTACCGCCACTTTATTACTCACCGCCAGGGTCATAATGATGGCCTAAGTGTCTATACAACGGAAAAAAAAGTAAGCTAGAGGTTGACTTGGGGTGATTTCTTAGACCACAGAGTACTTGTACAGAGCCATCTCAGCTGTGAGTTGTGAGTAGTTTATTCATTCATCTCTGTTTCCCACGCATACCAGAACTTGTAATTTTGTTGTGTTTGTAATGAAGACAAAACTGTTTGTCAGTGAATACAAACAAATAGAACTGGCAATTTCAGCACTGTTTTCTTCTGCTTGCAAAAAGCTTTCACCCAATCACCAGCAATGAAAAAACAGCGCACTGAAGGCATAGAACTGCCACACATGATTACAGAAACATTGGTAGATATGCTAATACTATTCCCAAAATCTTGCTTTTTTGTGATTGAACTTTCCCATAGTGCCCAGGAATTATGTTAGAAATTGTAGTGCTATGTGAATGTTTTCTGGAAATACATTGACTGAAGAGTCTGTGAGGGCTATTTTTTGGTGGCTTAGGCAATAAATGATCACTGTGCGATATCTTTTGTGGTTATATTTTTTTTACCACTGGTGTTATAAGGATACCAGTATCTTTGCACCATAGTAAGATGATCAAGTTATTCCCTTTGGGCATCCAACTCTTTAGAGGTAGAAACGTTGATCAACTTTAACCTAATCTACAAGGTGAAAGGGGTTTGAATCTCAAATGAAACATACCATAGTATATACAATACACAGACTTGATGTCCAGCATATGCTATAACTTTAAAGAAGAATTTTAGTTTTCATCCCTTTCATAAGGGATCATTTTTTTTGTTTTTTGTTTACTTTTTTGTTTTAGGTGTGGGGAGCGAGCCCTTAGGCAAGGGTCGCTCCCCTAGGGGGCATTTTAAGCCATTTCTGCCCCTTGGGGGCAGATTGACCTATTTTGATGAGGCCAATCTGCCCCCAGGGGGACAGAAACCACTAGACACCAGGGAGTTTTCTTTTTTTATGTGAATTTCACACAAGGGGAGCGACCCCTTAGGCAAGGTTCGCTCCCCTGGGGAGGGAGGGGGGGATTATTTTAGGCCATTTCTGCTCCCCTGGGGGTAGATCAGCCTATTTTGATTAGGCTGATCTGCCCCCAAGGGGGGCAGAAACCACTAGGCACCAGGGATTTTTTTAGTTTTTTTTTTTTACAGAGGGAGAGCGACCCATTAGGCAAGGGTCGTTCCCCTGGGAGGCAAATTGTATTTAGACCGATTTTAGGTCAATCTGCCCCCAAGGGGGCAGAAACCACTAGGCACCGGGGATTTTTTTTTTGGTGCCAATGTCACGCAGGGGGAGCGACCCCGTAGGCAAGGGTCGCTCCCGGGGGGAGATTGGGGGGGCAAATTTATTTTAGGCCATTTCTGCCCCCCCGGGGGCAGATCGGCCTATTGTTATCAGGCCGATCTGCCCCCAGGGGGGGCAGAAACCTCTAGGCGCCAGGGCAATTTTTTTTCTGTTTTTTTGTTTTGTTTGTTTGTTTTTTTAGAGATGGAGAGCGACCCATTGGCCAAGGGTTGCTCCAGTGGGGGGCATATTGTATTTAGACCATTTCTGCCCCCCTTGGGGGCAGATTGGCCGATTTTAGGTCAATCTGCCGCCAAGGGGGCAGAAACCACTACGCACCGGGGATTTTTTTTTTGCCACCAATGTCACGCAGGGTGGAGCGACCCCGTAGGCAAGCGGCCGGCTGAGCTAGAGGCCAAAATCCACAGGTAGCCACTGTTTTCTATGAAAAAATGTGATGTGTCCACGTTGTGTTTTGGGCCATTTCCTTTTGCGGGCGCTAGGCCTACCCACACAAGTGAGGTATCATTTTTATCGGGAGACTTGGGGGAACGCTGAGTGGAAGGAAATTTGTGGCTCCTCTCATATTCCAGAACTTTCTGTCACCGGAATGTGAGGAAAATGTGTTTTTTTAGCCAAATTTTGAGGTTTGCAAAGGATTCTGGGTAACAGAACCTGGTCAGAGCCCCACAAGTCACCCATCTTGGATTCCCCTGGGTTTCTAGTTTTCAGAAATGCACTGGTTTGCTAGGTTTCCCCAGGTGCCGGCTGAGCTAGAGGCCAAAATCCACAGGTAGGCACTGTTTTCTATGAAAAAATGTGATGTGTCCACGTTGTGTTTTGGGCCATTTCCTGTCACGGGCGCTAGGCCTAACCACACAAGTGAGGTATCATTTTTATCAGGAGACTTGGGGGAACGCTGGGTGGAAGCAAATTCGTGGCTCCTCTCATATTCCAGAACCTTCTGTCACTGAAATGTGAGGAAAACGTGTTTTTTTAGCCAAATTTTGAGGTTTGCAAAGGATTCTGGGTAACAGAACCTGGTCAGAGCCCCACAAGTCACCCCATCTTCGATTCCCCTTGGTGTCTAGTTTTCAAAAATGCACAGGTTTGGTAGGTTTCCCTAGGTGCCGGCTGAGCTAGAGGCCAAAATCTACAGGTAGGCACTTTGCAAAAAAAACCTCTGTTTTCTTCAAAAAAATGTGATGTGTCCACGTTGTGTTTTGGGGCATTTCCTGTCAGGGGCGCTAGGCCTACCCACACAAGTGAGATATCATTTTTATCGGGAGACTTGGGGGAACGTTGGGTGGAAGGAAATTTGTGTCTCCTCTCAGATTCCAGAACTTTCTGTCACCGAAATGTGAGGAAAATGTGTTTTTTTAGCCAAATTTTGAGGTTTGCAAAGGATTCTGGGTAACAGAACCTGGTTAGAGCCCCACAAGACACCCCATCTTGGATTCCCCTAGGTCTCTAGTTTTAAAAAATGCACAGGTTCGGTAAGTTTCCCTAGGTGCCGGCTGAGCTAGAGGCCAAAATCTACAGGTAGGCACTTTGCAAAAAACACCTCTGTTTTCTTTAAAGAAATGTGATGTGTCCACGTTGTGTTTTGGGGCATTTCCTGTCACGGGCTCTAGGCCTACCCACACAAGTGGGGTATCATTTTTATCAGGAGACTTGGGGGAACGCTGGGTAGAAGGAAATTTGAGGCTCCTCTCATATTCCAGAACTTTCTGTCACCGAAATGTGAGGAAAACTTGTTTTTTTTAGCCACATTTTGAGGTTTGCAAAGGATTCTGGGTAACAGAACCTGGTCAGAGCCCCACAAGTCACCCCATCTTCGATTCCCCTTGGTGTCTAGTTTTAAAAAATGCACAGGATTGGTAGGTTTCCCTAGGTGCCGGCTGAGCTAGAGGCCAAAATCTACAGGTAGGCACTTTGCAAAAAAAACCTCTGTTTTCTTTAAAAAAATGTGATGTGTCCACGTTGCATTTTGGGGCATTTCCTGTCGCGGGCGCTAGGCCTACCCACACAAGTTAGGTATCATTTTTATCGGGAGACTTGGGGGAACGCTGGGTGGAAGGCAATTTGTGGCTCCTCTCTGATTCCAGAACTTTCTGTCACCAAAATGTGAGGAAAATGTGTTTTTTTAGCCAAAGTTTGAGGTTTGCAAAGGATTCTGGGTATCAGAACCTGGTCAGAGCCCCACAAGTCAACCCATCTTGGATTCCCCTAGGTCTCTAGTTTTCAAAAATGCACAGGTTTGGTAGGTTTCCCTAGGTGCCGGCTGAGCTAGAGGCCAAAATCTACAGGTAGGCACTTTGCAAAAAACACCTCTGTTTTCTTTAAAAAAATGTGATGTGTCCACGTTGTGTTTTGGGGCATTTCCTGTCACGGGCGCTAGGCCTACCCACACAAGTGAGATATCATTTTTATCGGGAGACTTGGGGGAATGTTGGGTGGAGGGAAATTTGTGGCTCCTCTCATATTCCAGAACTTTCTGTCACCGAAATGTGAGGAAAATGTGTTTTTTTAGCCACATTTTGAGGTTTGCAAAGGATTCTGGGTATCAGAACCTGGTCAGAGCCCCACAAGTCAACCCATCTTGGATTCCCCTAGGTCTCTAGTTTTAAAAAATGCACAGGTTTGGTAGGTTTCCCTAGGTGCCGGCTGAGCTAGAGGCCAAAATCTACAGGTAGGCACTTTGCAAAAAACACCTCTGTTTTCTTTAAAAAAATGTGATGTGTCCACGTTGTGTTTTGGGGCATTTCCCATCGCGGGCGCTAGGCCTACCCACACAAGTGAGGTATCATTTTTATCGGGAGACTTGGGGGAACGCTGGGTGGAAGGAAATTTGTGGCTCCTCTCTGTTTCCAGAACTTTCTGTCACCAAATTGTGAGGAAAATTTGTTTTTTTAGCCAAAGTTTGAGGTTTGCAAAGGATTCTGGGTAACAGAACCTGGTCAGAGCCCCACAAGTCACCCCATCTTGGATTCCCCTAGGTCTCTAGTTTTATAAAATGCACAGGTTTGGTAGGTTTCCCTAGGTGCCGGCTGAGCTAGAGGCCAAAATCTACAGGTAGGCACTTTGCAAAAAACACCTCTGTTTTCTTTAAAAAAATGTGATGTGTCCACGTTGGGTTTTGGGACGTTTCCTGTCGCGGGCGCTAGGCCTACCCATACAAGTGAGGTATCATTTTTATCGGGAGACTTGGGGGAACATAGATTAGCAAAACAAGTGTTATTACCCCTTGCCGTTCTCTACATTTTTTCCTTCCAAATAAAAGAGAGTGTGTAAAAAAGACATCTATTTGAGAAATGCCCTGTAATTCACATGCTAGTATGGTCACCCCGGAATTCAGAGATGTGCAAATAACCACTGCTCCTCAACACCTTATCTTGTGCCCATTTTGGAAATACAAAGGTTTTCTTGATAGCTATTTTCACTCTTTATATTTCAGCAAATGAATTGCTGTATACCTGGTATAGAATGAAAACGCACTGCAGGGTGCAGCTCATTTATTGGCTCTGGGTACCTAGGGTTCTTGATGAACCTACAAGCCCTATATATCCCCGCAACCAGAGGAGTCCAGCAGACGTAACGGTACATTGCATTCGAAAAACTGACATTGCAGGAAAAAGTTACAGAGTAAAACGTAGCGAAAAATTGATGTTTTTTTCACCTCAATTTCAATATTTTTCTTTTTCAGTTGTTATTTTCTGTAGGAAACCCTTGTAGGAGCTACACAAATGACCCCTTGCTGAATTCATAATTGTGTCTACTTTTCAGAAATGTTTAGGTTTCTGGGATCCAGCATTGGTTTCACACCCATTTCTGTCACTGACTGGAAGGAGGCTGAAAGCACAAAAAAATGTAAAAATGGGGTATGTCCCAGTAAAATGCAAACTTTGTGTTGAAAAATTGGGTTTTCTGATTCAAGTCTGCCTGTTTCTGAAAGCTAGGAAGCTGGTGATTTTAGCATCGCAAACCCTTTGTTGATGCCATTTTCAGGGACAAAACCACATGCCTTCTTCTGCAGCCACTTTTTCCCATTTGTTTGAAAAAAACAAAATTCTCACTCTATTCTGGCTAATTTCTTGGCCTCCTTCAGGGGAACCCACAAAGTCTGTGTACCTCTAGAATCCCTAGGATGTTAGAAAAAAAGGACGCAAATTTGGCTTGGCTAGCTTATGTGGACAAAAAGTTATGAGGGCCTAAGCTTGAACTGCCCCAAATAGCCGAAAAAAGGCTCACCACAGGAGGGGGAAAAAGCATGGCAGCGATGGGGTTAAATAATTGTGCTATAAATACTTAAAATGCAAATACTCCCTTGTTATGTTACCCCTGTTTGAGAAATTCTTGTGTAGGAGTAAATCTGCTCTCATTGATGGGGAGAGGGTGCTCCAACATTGGGATGCCTTGGAAAATGTTCACATTACTTTTATTGGCCCATACTCTTGCTGGAAGCAGAGATGTACTCTTATCAAGGACAAGTGTAGCATCATTTCCATGGTGGAATGTGAAGAGCTCACTCTACTCTATGTCACTGTTTAAAGTAAGGTCTGGCCATTGGTGGTTTTTCCATGAGGGCAGGAGACCCATCCCCCCTGCCCAGTGCACGCCACGGATGAGAAACATAAAATGGCAATGAAATGATTTCATTGCCATTTTATCTTTTCACCCAATGTTTGCACTCCAGTGCCCCAGGCCATGAGGCAAATGGCAGATGACTGAAGCAGTGGCTGGCCGGATGCTCCAAAGTGCGCATGTCACTTTGGTAGGCTGTTTTTCACTGGCCAAAGTGACATGTGCACTTTGAAGCTCTCCACTTAGCTGCCTTAAGACAGCTGGGTGGAGACCAAGCACAGGCCTCCAGGGCCTGAAGGAGCATCCGGCCAGCCTGTTCCATCCAATCCAGGCACTTCTCTCAGGCTGGTTTCCGTAGGAAATAATGGGATTTATATTTCACTAGACGAGATATCTGTCACGTTAGTGACAGAGTAACCCCCCTCTGCCAAACTCTAAATCAGACCCTAAAGGCCTGATTTAGATTTCAGCAAATGGGTTACTCCATCACAACAGTGACAAATACCGGGTCTGGCGAAATATGAATCCCATTATTTCCTATGGGATTTATATTTCGATTGATGGGATGTCTGTCATCGTTGTGATGGAGTAATCAGGCCGCCCAAATCTAAATCAAGTTCTACGTCTCCTCAGTGTCTTTCAGTTAGCACACATGTAGCAGAACATCATCACCTGCAGAAAAGTCCTCGGGTGTACCAAACTCTAGAGACTAGAATCTTAAAACTGGCTGAGTGATGTCCATGTTTTCTGTCGTGAGGGTATCCACCCAGGGCTCGAAAAATCTACTCGACCACTCGCTATGGCAAGTTTTATTTTATGAGGTCGAGCTATTTTTAGATTCCAATCGACCCTTCTGGCAAGTGGACAAAGAACAGGTGTTCTGTTCAGTCAGAAACTGAATTAGCAACTAAAATGCCTTTAAATCTTATCCTTGTCACATTTGCTCTGTGTTCAGAGACAAAGGTCAAAAGTCAGTTTGTCTTCTTGCAATGCAAATACTTTTCCGCATGACTGCAGAGTTCCAGGATTTTATAAGGCAAACTAACTGTCTGACCTATGTGAAATGAAAGGCTTTTGGTATCAAGTTTTTCCTAACACACAACATTTCCATAACTAAGTCAACTTTACAGACATTTAAAAATATATTTCAGTAGCTGTAAGACCATTTTTTCTACTTCTATGTGATGAAAAAAATATTTTAATAGAATGAAAAAAGTCAGAACACTTTACTTGGTGATGTGCAAATGATAAATGTTTTCTGAAACCCAATTTTCACAGATTATTGTTAATACACTATAGAGTTTCATCAGTAAAGCTACAAGTTAGTGGGAATGTTTTTGGACATTTTTGGAAATTTACTGTCTTTAAATGACAGTGCGCTACCACATCATGCTTTAGTAATATCTTTATTAAAAGTGAGTATTAAAACATAAACTGAGAAACACTCCTGCCCTAATGGCAAACCTATTAGTAAACTAAGAGTCAAGTCATGCATGGATCATGTGTACCCTGTATGTGGGTTAGATTTATTATACATGGAGCAAACATATAGGGTGTCATTATGACCCCGGCGGTCGGCGGTAATATGGAGAAAAGTACTGCCAACAGCTGTACTTTCCCCGATATTATGACATTGGGGGGGCGGTAACGGACGTCGGGCTGGAGACAACAATCTTGGCCATCACTTACCCACCTGCGAGATTTTGACCCTGCCTACCGCCATGGTTTTCATGGCTTCCTTACCGCCACAAAACCCATGGTGGTAGGCACTATCAGTGACAGGGAATACATTCCCTGTCACTGATAGGGGTCTTCCCCACCCCCCTCCTGCCCCTTCATTGGTTTCCCCCACCCCCTTCCTCTCCAGACCCCAACTTCATACAAGACCCTCCCTTCACACAGTCACACACACACCCATTCCCACATTCATCCATGCATGCATGCATCCATTCACACACACACTTACATACACGCAGACACGCAGTCACACTACTCAACATACACGCACTCACACTCCCAAACATGCACACACATACAACACACAACACACACCCGCAGACACACAGACATACACCCCCCCACCCCACACACACAACACCCCCCCCCATCGGAGCACGCACTTACCTGAGTCCAGGGGGTCTTCTGGCAGAAGACAGGACGGGGCGCTGCTGCCAGCGGCAGCGTCTGCCAGCAGAACACCGCCAGGCCGTATTATTCTCATAATACGCCTGGCAGCGGTGTACTGCTGTGGGGCTGCTGCTGGCAGCAGTGCCACCTTACCGCCATCTGCCGGCATGGCCACAACCAGATTTTCGCCATTCCTTCTGGCGGAAATCCAGCTATGGTCATAATGTGGCAGACGGCTGGTAGTCGCGGCGATGGTCTTTGTTGCGGTCGTCGCCGTGGCGGTAGGCGTTTTTTAATGCCTGGGTCAAAATGACCCCCTTACTGTATTTAATCAAACAAAAGGTTTTTTTTCACAGCAGACATGCTGAACTCACATATTTGAAGGTGCACTCAAATGTGTGAATGAAGAAAAAGGTGACTGTAAAATACAATATTTCCCTAGGATCACACAATTTCAGACCCATTTCCGGGTCAAGTACATTACAGTTAGGTCAAGTAGATTATTCAAGATACTCGACCTGCAGGTCTAGTAGCATTGTTATGATTTTTCGAGGCCTAGACTCTAACAGTTCAGTTGGGAGATAACTGTGACTTCAATTCCTCAGTAATATAAGCAGCTAGAAAGATGTTTTAAATGGCTTGGGAGTCCAACTGACTGGCTAACAGCCATCTAAACATAAGCCGAATGTCAAGGCCGAAGAAGAAAGACATCTGTGTGCCTCCTCTGTGGCAGTCTTTATAGGGACCCTAAGGGTTGCAAGGCAGAGGCTATGCACGCTCAACACAGATCCAGGCAGGAAATTAATCCATGCAGTTCCACATTACAAAAAAATGACCTTGAGTTTCTTTGAGGACTTTGGCCAGCTGGGCAGCTTGGATCTCACCACTTCAGGGTAAGGTTGTCAGTGTCAGCAGCCATAAAACAGATATTTGTCAATGCCTTCCAAATACTGTCTTCCAGGCAGTCAACGATTGGTGCCATCCAACTCGCAGTTTAGCTCCCCTTTGATTGTTTGATATAGCAGAAAGAATTATTCAGATGTCCTAGGCATAGCCCCATCCTTAAGGTGGACAGCTACCACAAAAGCTTCTTCCGGTCTGTCACGAAGTAGGCTAGAGGGGAAAACATCCATTACCACGCAGACATAGCTATGCATTACCATTACCACATAACCTCTACCACGCATGTGTCTTTACCACGCATGACATTACCATGCATATACCTTTAGCAAGCATGACATTACTACACATGCCTTTACCAGAAGAGAAAATACCACTCATCATTATGTGAGTATAAAGGTAAGTATATGTTAGTATTTTATGTTTTAAAATTAAATATATGAGTTTAGACATATATAAAAATATGTATAAATATGTATATATATAATATGTATCTCTCTCTCTCTCTCTCTCTCTCTCTCTATATATATATATATATATCACATTCCTGAGTATGAGAGAGGAGGTGATAGAGTTAAAAAGTTAAGGCGACTTGAATCAAGATTTATAATACAGATGAAAACTAAGGTCCCCTTTGGGATGAATAATGACGAAGAACTCTTTGTCCATTTGTAGTTTTAGCCTTATCTTAAAAAATACTCAATGCTAATGTGGAGGTATAGACTCTACCACACTAACATTTGCTCTTATCACCCTTATAATATAAGGCGAGAGATATATATATTATCTTGAAATTACTAAGTACTGACTCCTTTGTATCTCTTTTCTACAATTCAATGGCTGTATTAATTTACTGGTAAACAGATATAGTTATATATAATTATATAAATTAATCAACTAATTTCGGAGAAAGTTTTGTGCTATTTTCGGTAGCACGACAATAATGGTTAGTTTATTTAAAAAAATGGAAGAATTTATTTGGAAATTCAATTTATACATTATTAATTACTTACTTTTTACTACACATATCGATTTATTTATATATGCATTTACGATAATTTGTCAACCCATGGTGGTACTACAGTCATTGAAGTTAGAACATTGTTGTTTTAAATAAATTGACTTATGTCCTCTATCTGAAATGTAATAATATTCACATACATTACTTTTGTTTGCCTGTTGTATTTGTCGAAGGGTTAAGTGGTTTGGAACCACGAGTCCCAACATGCACTGTTAAGCACTGTTTGTTTCTATAAATAGAAGCTGCAAGAGTAACGAGACTTTTCGAACTCGAGAAAGACCAGACGGTCGAAACGCATCGTTCGTTTTATTTTTCCAGTTGAATATGAAATAAACGCCATAATTTTCACCCTTAATGGAGTGCACTGCTAATTTTTTATTTAAAATATATATATATATATGAAACATTTATATAATTTTTCATCATGTGGCACATATCTTTAAGGACGGGGTACAAGGGTTAAAGGGGTATTAGGTGGGTAATACCTGTGTATACATATTTTGCAAATAAAAAAAATAATTATATATATTTAAAATATGAAACACAGACTTTTGTGGGTGGGATTCAAAGGATAATGGCGTATTGAGTGGGGAAGTGCATTAATACTCAGGTATAAATTTTTATATAAAATGGATTAACCAGTATTTAGTAGTAATTTAACATTTTGTAATATAAAACACAATCCTATAGGGACAGGATGCAAGCAATAAAGGGGTATTGGGTGGCAAAGTGAATTAATACTCAGGCATTAATTGTAATATCTGCGTATTAATTTACATATAATGGATTTATAAGTATTTATAATTAAGTTTACATTTTATAAATATATTTTAGTAAATACAAAACACAGACCTTTAGAGACGGGTTGCAGGGGAGTTAGGGATATTGGGTGGGAAAGATTATTAATACTTAGATATTAATTTTGATATCTCTGTATCAAATTTTAATAACTAACACATATTTATAAATACATATATTACAAAAATTTAACACAAACCTTTCAGGGCGGGATGCAAGGGGTATAGTGGTATTGGTTGGGGAAGTGTATTAGTACTCAAGTTAAATTTTAATACCAACAGATACACACAGCTACATACACACTTGCACACACAAACCACACACATGCACACCAAAAATACACATACCACAGCCACCACACATGTGCCAACCACCCCGCACACACACATCACCACCACTGCCTAACACACACAAACAACACCACTGAGTCAAACAATGACATCACAACCCCAACTACACAAACGTGTTGGCAAGCCAATGCACTGCACACCTACACATGACATTAGCAGGGAGAGGGGCATGGTCACTAGCAGGGGTGGCAGGGGAGGACTTGGAGGTGGACGGGCTGGACTTGGGGAGGGACACAGAGCGCTTTGGCGTCTTGCGGGGTGGAAAAAGAGTTAGGAACAGGACAATCTCAGAGAAAGAACATTTATTTGGCACACAGGGGTGGTCATGGGAAAAGGGGTTGGGAGTCAAGGGAGAGGAAGTGGTCGTAAGATGTGTCTTTGTGGGTGTTTTGGGTGCACGTGCATGCATGGATTGCTTGTGTGTGCTGGGTGTCTGTTGGGTGGGTGAGTGCAGGCATTTAGGTGTTTTGGGAGGAGGGGGAGGAGGTGCTGGGAGATGCCATGCTGGATGGGTGACTGTCTGTTGGGGTGGTGTCTGCAGGTATGGTACTTTTGCTGCATGTAGGGGTGTCAGTGGTTGTAGTGAGTGCAGATTTGATGACTGGGATGGATGTCTGAGGGTCTAATATTGTGGTGACTGTGGATCAGATGGGACTGGTGGCTGGATCTGCAAATGATGATATGTTGGCTGCAGGAGTGTCAGGTGTAGTGTCTGTGAAGGAGGAGGTGGTGGGGGAGTCGGTGCAGGGAGTGGATGTTGTTGTGTCTGCAGGTGGGTGTTGTCTGTGTGTATGCCGGTGGTGGGTCTTGTGGTGCGTGTGTTTGTCAGTGCCAACCATGTCCGTTGAAGTGGATGCATGCCTGTGTGAATGTGTGCTCTGGAAGGGTGTGGGGAGAGGGCTTTGGGATTGGGAAGAGGTCGGTGGAGGGTGGCCAGTAGACAAAGGGATGCTGACTGCTGTCAGTGAGGTGGCCAGAGCCTGAAAGGATCTCTGGATGTCAGCCATGGCACTGTGAATGCCCTCCAGGAACACATTGTTCTGTTGTACTTGAGCTAGCAGTCTCTGGATGGCATTCACAGTGGTTGACTGACCCACAGAGATGGACGTCAGGAGGTCAATAGCCTCCTCACTGAGGGCAGCAGGGCTGACTGGGACAGGGGCAGAGGTGCCTGTGGCGAAGGAAAAGGCCACCCTCCTGGATGAGCGGCCGTGGGCAACTGGGAGAGGAGCCACAGGGAGGGCGGTGCTACTAAGGGGGTGTGGCGGACAAAGAAGTGCTGGGGTGGTCCCCGATGGGTCTTCCGCCATGAGGGAGTGCCCACTGGAGGAGGTGTTGGATCCAGTCTCCCCTGTGGCACTCCCCTCACCCTCTGGGTCCCTCGGTGTCGGTGGTGCCACCTTCCTGTGTCCCGTGGGCTGCTGCTTCCCCACTCACCTGTGCCCCTTCTCCTCCACCAGACGATGCTGATGTCCACAATGAGAGAGAGAGAGGGAGGGAGAGAGAGAGATGGGGGCAAAATGGTTAACATACACCTCCCATTGACACAGCTACACATGTTCATCTGTCACAATACATATCATGGCTAGGCAATCTCATTTGCAATGACATGACAGAACACTGCAGGCCTCTACAGTGACAATACCTGATTATTCCAAGTCCTCTGGAATATGCCCATGACAGTGAAGACAACTCCACTTACTGAGCACACACCACCTGTTCCCCCTTAGACATGGCTGGCGACTCAGTATGGTGCTGCCATTATGGGCAATAATGCAGATATTGCCAATGCCAGTTAGACACCCAAACACTTCACATCAGATGTATACTATGTGAATGTGTGGTTTAGCCATGTGAGTAGTCAGACCCCATCACAGAAACAGAGCTGCTGGCACAAAACACATATATCACCACTCAGCAAACCGCTAAGTGCATCCACAATGGCCCATGTACCACATGTAAAACAAACTATCACATCCACTGAGTGCACTGTCACAACAGATATACCTCTGGAACACACATACCACATCATGGACCACTTCCCATACCACCACAAATGCAGTTACACCAGTTGGACTACACACCATGACAACTCCACCCTCACACACCATACAACAATTGCCAAAACCTGTCACTAAGGCCAGACACCACACATCTCAGGTGGCAATTATTTTGCATGTGTGAGGCACACATGGACAAACACCACTACCAGTACACCTAAGACACATCCCACTACCACATAAGCACCTTGAGAAGACTGATTGCAACTGTTCAGTCACATCAACACACCATGTGTCATGCAATACCCAAACCACTCCTAATCTGCCACAACCTAATAGCCAAGCCAAGCTGTAAGAGTCACAGGCCATCTGAAGGGCCCCCAACTATCCATGTCAACATGATGTAGGCAGTGAGTTGGCAATGCAGCACAGGACAAGCTAGGGCTTTGCCATACATGCCATATGCTCACCGTGGTGACACATCAGGGATCTCCCAGGGCACTTACCACCACCAGTACTAACCCATAGTTAGAAAGGCCACATTCCTACAATTATTGCTCCTAGGAATGCAACATCTGTGCAATCAGACCACATCAAATCTACATGTCTCAGTATTCCAGGTTGCCTACCTACACATACCCTACAGACAACAGATCATCTTTATATGCCTGGTCAGTTCCCAGGCCAGAACTCCTGTCCCATGAAGGCCTGTTCTGTGGTGGAACTGTAATGCCAGCCCCACAATCTGTCCATTCCACAAACAGTACATGATTCCCGTAGTCCCAGTGATGAAAGGACAGTCACACAGTCGTATATACAGGTAGTCTACACAGATTGCTGTGGACTGACACCTCAGAGCCACTAATGCAGTTGGTGAGAGCTGCTCATACACAATGCTTGGGTGCTACTGACACTCACATCCATCCTATGGGCATGATGGAGTCACACATGTGCCCATGTCATTTTTGCTTCTCCACATTACAGATTTGGAGAGGTACTGAACAGGGAGATGTTAATCTACTGACAGTAAGCATGGGGACACATCTAAAAAAATACACTCTGCCAGGGTGCCTATTGCCATTTTCCAAATGTTGATGCACACATAGCATTAACAACAATGGCACCTTGCCAGCATTGAGACACCCAATCCCAATTAAGGCCAAGAAAGTCCCAGGATCTAGTCATTACTCACCCCCTTGTGGCTGCTGTGCTGCCCTCAAATGCCCATCCACCTCAGGGTAGGCCACTGCTGAAATGCAGGCCATTGGGGGGTCAGGGTCTGACGGGCGCCCCTCCCTCATTGGGAGGACATCCCCAGCTGGGCCTCCACAGTCTTTAGGACCCAGCGTCTCAGGTCCTCCCCCTGCTTGCCACAATGGGTGCTCTTCTAGGCATGGCCACCCCAGGGTCCGCACTTGCTTGTCAATGGCATGCGAGATCCCCTTCTTCTGATGGGCATTGACCTGCATGGGTGACACAGACAGAAGGAGAAAGTCATGTACACTGGCCCCATAGCAACAGCAGTGCACTCCTAACAACAGACCCATATCATCCCAACACATACCCACCTCACGGTTCACATGCCTATACTCCATGCCCCATGCATGCATGTACTCCCTGACTGGTACATGTATGCAATTCACCCTCACACCCCCCCATTACACATGACTATGGCATTGGGCTCGCCTGCTCTTCTGTTGTCCCATACAGTAGTCCATACAGGGTAGGACCCCTTCTACCAGCTTCTCCAGCTCTTCTTGGGTGTCATGATGGCTCCCAGAGGCAGTACACAGCAGCTCACGTAGTGGACGTCTTGCTTGCTAGAGTGCCAGGAGTCAAGTAAGCAAGGTGGCAGAAAATGGCAGTCACGGCTGTCGCGTACTGCACCGTCACCGCCGGTGATCGCCATTGGCCCCAGTCCCCTAAAGGCAGCAAGGTTAACCAATGAGGAGTTGATTGCTGGTTGACACCGCCTACCGCCATGACCACATACGCCGGCGAACTTAGGTAACTTCCACCTGTCCTCTGCAGCAGGACAGGCGACTACCACTTTAGGCACACATCATGCCTTGATGCAGCAAAATAGGTGTGCCATACATGTCTTTCGGCTGTATGTGGAGTGGGCCTCAGTTGTGCCATCATGGTTTGGCACATACATGTGACATGAATGACACAGTGACCTTATGTGGCTGCCTCTCTGACGACCACTATGTTCAGTTGCAAGTCAGCTAATTGGCCCTGTCACCGTATTGTTAAATGGCATGACTACTTACATGCTCAGTGCAGGACAGGTCAGTGTACCACATATGGAACATGACACATGATGTATGTCAGAAACTATAGATTAGGGGCAGCAATGTGCATCAAGGGTGGAGTCCATACTGCTTCAGCGTGCAACATATAGTATGTGTCAGCAGTGTGTGTTATGTCTACAGTGTTAGGTGTGTGCTATTTTGAGAAGTTCTGCTAATATGTGTGGTGTCCATATCACATTGTACTTTCCTCTGTATCCTAGATAGCCTGTCATGAGGATATTGAGACATGCACCAGTGTACCGTCCGCTAGTGGACCTTGCAACCCTGGAGGAGAAGCATATAACTCAGACCTATCATCTGAATCGTCAGACCATCATGGATCTATGTACCCAGTTGGAGCCATATCTATTGCCTGCCATTCGTAATCCCTACGCCATCCCTCCCACAGTTCAAGTCCTGTCAGTGCTACACATTCTTGCAACAAGATCATTTCTAAATATAGTGGGCTTGGCAGCAGGGATGTCACAGCCTATGTTCAGTCTTGTGTTTAAGGATGTACTGTGTGCTTTCGTGAAACACCTGGACAGCTATAATGTTGGACACATCTCTTGTGATAGGAACTGCAAAAACTACCACTTCATCAATGTTCAGGTGGTGTGTGTTGCAAATCAGTACATCTCCCAAGTGACAGCCAAGTTTCCTGTATCTGTGCATGACTCCTACATTCTGAGAAATAGCAATGTCCCCCACATGATTGCACGACTATAGAGAGAGAGGGCTTGGCTCATTGGTATGTATGCTTTTGATGTGTGTCTCTGTTATGGCACGTCATCACATTCTTCCCTGTGTCTGTACCTGTATTGTAACAGGTTCTATCTCTGTGCACACAGGTGACTCTGGCTATCCTAACCTTCCCTGCTGTTAACACCAGTGAGGTGCTCTACCACTGAAGGGGAACTCCATTTCAATGAGGCCCACTGCAGGACGAGGCGTGTAATAGAAAGGACATTTGGCCCCTGAAAGGCCAAATTCAGGTGCCTGCATGTCTCTGGAGGTGCCCTCCTCTACAGACCCCAAAAGGTATGCCAGATCATAGTTGCCTGCTCCACAATCTTGCTCTAAGACATCAGATACCCTTACTAAGAGATGAGGAGGAGGCAGCTGGACCAGTGGCTGGTGATCCAAAAGTGGATAGTGATGAGGAGGCAGATGAGGAAGGTGCAGCAGACTCCAGGGCAGAGCTTATCAATCAGTACTTCCAGTAACATGCAGGTATGCTTTGTATTTGCACGTGTACTATTTCAACATAGTTTGCTGTCAATGGTCCTCCCGGTTAGGTTTATCAGTGGTGGTGTACTGTGTACTCACCACTATGCGTGTGTTGTGGGGGTGACTGAATGCATGTAAGGTGCTGTCTGTAAATGTATCATCTCTACCATGTGTATACTCTGCAGGTTGTCAGATTCACCTCTCCTATGGACAGGCCTATATTGTGCTATGTGTCCTGCATTCTCATGTTCTCATGTCACATCTGTTGTGGTCTGTTTAGATGGCTATCCACACTGGACACAACAACTATGAACTGCGTATGTGCTCTGTGTGGTGCCATACCTACAGTCCTGATGGTAGGCTCCGTCATGTTCTTTTTGTAGGTTGTATATTTGGATGCACTCTGGTGTGTGGCTGTACTAGTGACTCCCTTACATCTACCCTGGGGCATATCTGTTGTACTGTGTCTCCTGCAGAGAATGCCTCCCTCTGCAGTCCATTACACTGCCTGTTGGATTAGGGTGCCATACCCACATGACATTTTGCAGACCTAACATTTATACGTGTACAAATAAAGACACAAAAGCAGTAGCTGTGATCCATAGTGTTTATTGTGAAAACAGTGGCAAAAAGGTGATGAGTGGGGTCATGGTAGATGGAATCCTCAAAGTAGGTGGCAAAGCTGTAGGTAGCGCAGGTCCATTGTCCATGGGCCATTGGAAAATGGAGTAATGTCATTCAACAGTCAACAGAGTATCTCAGTGGCACACAAAGGGGAGTAATTAGGAGAGGGTCACTTCCTGGCAGTGGGTTTTATCTTGGCATCTGCTGCATCTAGATGTCTGGATGGAATCCACGTTTGTAGGTGGGTCCCTCAGCTACAGAGGGAGGGCTGCCTGAGGTCTGTGGTTCCCCTGGCAGGGCCTCAATTTCCACTAGCAACCGTAGGTGTAGATGGCTCAGGTGTGATGTGGCTAGTGGAAGGGCCCTGTTGTTGGGTGGAGGAAGCACTCATGATGGTGGTGAGGTCCCTGAGCACCCCTACAGTGGAGACCGTGGTGACGTTGTGGGCCTGCCACTGCTGCATGACAGTCTGGTGGTATTGCCTCTGAAGCCTCTGGTTTTCTCCCAACATGTTAATGATCTGGCCCATCCTGTCCCGGGATAGTTGATATGCTCCCAGAACTTGGGAGATAGCTTCCTGGTCAGAGGCCTCCTTTGGCTGCCCTTTCCTCTCACCCACAGGTTCCCTCCCATGCCTCCTGCCCCCATGTGCCTGGGCCCCTGGCACAGTGTGCCCTCTCCCAGTTTCACCAGGACCTTCATTGTCTTGGGCGTGAGGGATCGACTCTGATCCCTGTACTGTGGGGTACACAACTGATTGAACAGTTTTTGGGGCCCAGGTTGGGATACCATTTGTATAGTGTGTGTACTAGAGAGACTGACCTGACTGAAACTCCCAGCAGGTCTTGTGTCTCTAACTCCAAACACCAGTACAGGGTTCACTTGCCCAACTACACCTGTTTGTAATCTCTCCAATGCTCTTCGCTCACCGGGGAGTATACCATTTGTCAAGTGTTGTCAAGTAGAGGAAATAACCTGCCTGCAACTCCCAGCAGGCCCTGTATCTGTAATTCCAAACACCAGCACATTAGTCACTTGCCCATATACCCTTGTTTGTCAACTCCCAAATTAATTGTACTCACATGGGAGGGATACCATTTGTATAGAGTATGTAGTACAGGGAGTTACATGACTGCAAAGGCCAGGAGTCTCTTATACTGTTACTCCACTCACCAGCCCAGTGTCCTCTTCTCCAAAGGCTCCTGTTTGGTACCTCACACATGAACTGTACTCAGATATGTGGATAATATTTGTATAGTGTATGTAGTAGAGGGACTTACAAGGCCAGTAAGGCCAGGAGGCTCTGTTACTGTCATTCTAACCACCAGTCCAGTGTTCTCTTCTTTAAATACCCTTGTTTGGTAACTCACAGGCCCAGTGTACTCACCTGGGAGGGGATAACATTTATCAAGTCTATGAAGTAGAGGGAGTGACATAACTGCTAAGGCCAAGAGGCTCTGTTTCTGTAATTTCAAACACAAGCCCAATGTTCACTTGCCTAAACACCCATGTTTGTTAACTCTCAAATGAAGTTTACTCACATGGGACGATATGATTTGTATAGTGGTGGAAACTAGAGGGAGTGACCTGAATGCAAAGCCCAATCAGCCTTTTTTCTCTAACTCCAACGACTTGCCAAAATCCATCTATTAGTGAACTCTCAAATGAAGTTTACTTACCTGGGAGGATAGCATTTGTCAAGATGTGTAGTACAGAAAGTGACATGACTGCAACTCAGAGTAGGCACTGTTTCTCTAACTCCAAACACCAGACCAGTGTCCACTTGTCCAAAAACCCTTGCTTGCTCTCAATTTAAATGTACACACCTAGAAGTGACCAAGACACAGATCATGCCCAATTCAGAGATGTCTGTCTACTTAGGTCCATCTTGACCTACTATCCCAAGATGGATCTTTTGAGGATAGGAATGACACCTTACCCAGTGTGCATAACAAGTATTCCTAAGGCCTCAAGATGCATTACCAGATTGGTATTGGCAGCAGATACATTCACACTGCACTATGCACATGATGACTCCAGTCACATATACAACAAAGTCCTAGGTCTGCCTGCATCACACTCAACTAGGCCTCCAAATGGAAAAAGCCATATGTTCCATAGCCACTGTTTTGCCTGCACTGGTGGCAAGATGTAATTCTCAGCCCATCCTCCAAAGTGCTAATGATCTGAACATTTCAGCAGCTGCTTCAGTCAAAACGACCTGACATGCTACAAAAATGTCACATCAATACACACAATACCATGGGCACTTTCCACAAATGGATGAACTGCAACTTAACTTTGTACAAGGTCTATGCTTACTGTAATACTAAACTGTTGGAAGTATATGTCACAATACAGCCAGTAACGCTGTTTGTTTCACATCAAAATGTCGAGCGGCCACTGGGCACACAGAGGCCACAAAAGAGACTGGCACTACCTCCCTGGATGAAGCCCTCAGTGAAGAAAACACTCCCAGACATCTGGACATGGAGGACGGTTCTGGCTCATCTGGCCAACCTGGTCAGAGACCAACAGTGAGTCTCACTGCAGCCACATCAACACCCCCCAGCTCACTGTGGCCACATCAACACCTCCCAGCCCAGTTGCCTCAACATCACAGGCAGTCATCCTCCCCCAACCTGTGTACCAAGCACAGTGTCTACCATCTCGTGCCCCCCAGTTTTGGATACTGAGTTACAGCGCAGTACTTTGGACAATGAGGTTCCAGGACCCAGTGGGAAAGGGCACCCTATGGCAAGGGAACAGGCTCGTGGGGGTAGCGTACCTGGAAAGGATGCTGTGGGCCAGTGGGGTGAGGCAACTGGGACTGCTCCTGGCCAGGACAGCATCAGCCATGTCTTGGGGGTCTATCCAGAATCCCAAGGTGTGATGGGCCAGGTCTTGACCGAACTATGGAAAATCAAGCAGCAACAGAGGGACATGCATAGGGGAATGTAAGAACAGATGGAGGCCCACAATACCAACATGGCCTCCCTAACAGGGGTGATGAGGGACAAACACACAGCCCTGATCAGGGCTTTTCGAAACCAATCTTCCCCTTCCTTCGGCTCATCAATACCAGGCACATCAATATCAGTGCCAGCCTCTGGAAGGGAGGTCCCAGACACCCCTGCCTCTGTTGGAGCAGATCCCCCCTCCCATGCAACTGGGGACGTCCAGCAAAGAATCCAGGAGGTGCAGATGGCAAGACACCCACCACTGCCAGAAAATTACCTCGTCCTAAAAGACATCCTTTATGTGCTACACATTCACTCTGTTGACTGATCCTCAACCACCTACCAGTTCCAATGGGAGAAGTACTCTGGTCTTGCACTCCCAATGTTGTGCCATCTACTCCAATGATTTCATTCACCATGACTGACACCTTCCCATTAAATTTTTCTCCTTTGTGTCCAAATGGTATTTTCTGCATTAGGATTGTAATAAATTCACTCATCACAAACTTGTAGTCTGCTTGCTTGATTTTCACATTTTGCTATATTGAGTTGTAAGACCATGTACCATATGATGAAGACACAAGCTGCTTGTGGAAGCAGGGATATGTTACAGGTCCACGGCGTCCTGCTCAGGATCACAACCATTACACACAAACACATTAGTACAAGTGTCTGGTCAAACAAAAATTTTCATTCCAGTGTACAGCACGTAGGCTGTCTGTACGTCTGGATTTTTAGAAACAAGAATGTTTGACTCATACTGAGTCAAAGTACATATTCCAAGGTACAGACCCCGAGACAACACAGGAAGGGATTTATCAGACATTGGGGGTCATTCTGACCCTGGCGGTCGGTGATAAAGCGGCGGCCAACCCGCCAACAGGCAGGCGGTCCAAAAAATGGAATTCTGACCCTGGCGGGAACCGCCAACACAGCCCGCCACTTTAACACTCCGACCGCCATGGCGGGACAGACAAACAGCGCGGCGGTCACCGCCAACAGGCAGGCGGCAGACAATGTACCGCCCACCCTATCACAACTCACCAATCCGCCACCTTTTCCGAAGTGGGAGCCCCGCCGATAAAAACACTGCGGAAACAGACTACGAACGGGAAAACGCTCACCTATACACACTCCACGAGGAAGGAGGACAGCATGGAACCCGAATTACACATCCTACCAGCTATTGTCTACCTGCTCATCTACCAGGAGTACGAATGCCGGCGCAGACGACAACGGTGAGTACTGCACCTACGACACAGGCGAGTGGGGAGGAGGAAAGCTTACGGGCACACACATGCGCCATACACCCACCCCCCCACCACAAATACCTACACCCCAATGCCGAGCAACAAGTCAGAGTGACACCACACAAACCCCCCGGAATAATGCAAAGACACAATTAAAATGATCTATAAAATATATGTATAAATAGCTCCATTGAAGGTATGGGAAATATGCCATATAAAAGATACAAAAATAAGGAATGAACATATTCAACAATATATACATAGGCAAAAAGTCCTGCACATTCCGTCAAAGTTCCATAGTCCGTGGGCCAATGTGCACAAACACATGGGCAAAGCCCACACAGGAGACCAGATACCATTGGAGAGAACACTGCTGGGGCATCAGATGATAAAACTACAGGCACCTCAGGGGGAAGGGAAGGGGGTGCACCTCAGCCACATGAGTCCACGACGCCAGATCCACGAGGGGCCTCCATGCCCACTGTCCCATCCTGGGGAGTGCAAAGCCACAGTCTCACAAGTCTCTACAGTGGGTGGCTCGCCCACTGTGCCATCCTGGGGAGTGCAAAGCCACAGTCTCTCAAGTCTCTACACTGGGTGGCTTGCCCACTGTTCCATCCTGGGAAGTGCAAAGCCACAGTCTCACAAGTCTCTACAGTGGGTGGCTCGCCCACTGTGCCATCCTGGGGAGTGCAAAGCCACAGTCTCTCAAGTCTCTACACTGGGTGGCTTGCCCACTGTTCCATCCTGGGAAGTGCAAAGCCACAGTCTCACAAGTCTCTACAGTGGGTGGCTCGCCCACTGTGCCATCCTGGGGAGTGCAAAGCCACAGTCTCTCAAGTCTCTACACTGGGTGGCTTGCCCACTGTTCCATCCTGGGAAGTGCAAAGCAACAGTCTCTCAAGTCTCTACACTGGGTGGCTTGCCCACTGTTCCATCCTGGGAAGTGCCAAGCCACAGTCCATCAGATGGATTACCGACTCCACTGTTAATGGAGGAGGCATGGTGCCCAGAGTGCTTCGTCAAGCCCTGCTCGATACAGAACCGGCACTGTCAATGGGCCAGCGGTGCTTGAGATGGCGTTGCCCAGCGGAGCGGTGCTTGACAGGAAGGGCCCAGCGGAGCAGTGCTTGAGACGGCGGTGGCCAGCGGAGCGGTGCTTGAGACTGCGGTGGCCAGCGGAGCGGTGCTTGAGATGAAGGGCCCAGCGGAGCGGTACTTGAGAGGAAGGGCCCAGCGGAGCGGTGCTTGAGATGAAGGGCCCAGCGGAGCGGTGCTTGAGATGAAGGGCCCAGCGGAGCGGTGCTTGACAGGAAGGGCCCAGCGGAGCGGTGCTTGACAGGAAGGGCCCAGCGGAGCGGTGCTTGAGATGAAGGGCCCAGCGGAGCGGTGCTTGAGAGGAAGGGCCCAGCGGAGCGGTGCTTGAGATGAAGGGCCCAGCGGAGCGGTGCTTGAGATGAAGGGCCCAGCAGAGCGGTGCTTGACAGGAAGGGCCCAGCGGAGCGGTGCTTGACAGGAAGGGCCCAGCGGAGCGGTGCTTGAGAGGAAGGGCCCAGCGGAACGGTGCTTGAGATGAAGGGCCCAGCGGAGCGGTGCTTGAGATGAAGGGCCCAGCGGAGCGGTGCTTGACAGGAAGGGCCCAGCGGAGCGGTGCTTGACAGGAAGGGCCCAGCGGAGCACTGCTTGACAGGAAGGGCCCAGCGGAGCGGTGCTTGACAGGAAGGGCCCAGCGGAGCGGTGCTTGAGAGGAAGGGCCCAGCGGAGCGGAGCTTGAGATGAAGGGCCCAGCGGAGCGATGCTTGAGATGAAGGGCCCAGCGGAGCGGTGCTTGACAGGAAGGGCCCAGCGGAGCGGTGCTTGAGATGAAGGGCCCAGCGGAGCGGTGCTTGAGAGGAAGGGCCCAGCGGAGCGGTGCTTGAGATGAAGGGCCCAGCGGAGCGGTGCTTGACAGGAAGGGCCCAGCGGAGCAGTGCTTGACAGGAAGGGCCCAGCGGAGCGGTGCTTGAGATGAAGGGCCCAGCGGAGCGGTGCTTGAGATGAAGGGCCCAGCAGAGCGGTGCTTGACAGGAAGGGCCCAGCGGAGCGGTGCTTGACAGGAAGGGCCCAGCGGAGCGGTGCTTGACAGGAAGGGCCCAGCGGAGCGGTGCTTGACAGGAAGGGCCCAGCGGAGCGGTGCTTGAGATGAAGGGCCCAGCAGAGCGGTGCTTGACAGGAAGGGCCCAGCGGCTTGACAGGAAGGGCCCAGCGGAGCGGTGCTTGACAGGAAGGACCCAGCGGAGCAGTGCTTGACAGGAAGGGCCCAGCGGAGCGGTGCTTGACAGGAAGGGCCCAGCGGAGCGGTGCTTGACAGGAAGGGCCCCTGTTCAGCGGTGCTTGTCCCGACGGGGCCCTTTCAGCGGTGCTCCTCCCGGCGGGGCCCTGTTCAGCGGTGCTTGTCCCGGCGGGGCCAGTTCAGCGGTTCTTGTCCCGGCGGGGCCCTGTTCAGCGGTGCTCCTCCTGGCGGGGCCCTGTTCAGCAGTGCTCCTCCCGGCGGGGCCCTGTTCAGCGGTGCTTGTCCCGGCGGGGCCCGTTCTGCGGTGCTCCTCCCGGCGGGGCCCATTCAGCGGTTCTTGTCCCGGCGGGGCCCTGTTCAGCGGTGCTCCTCCCGGCGGGCCCTGTTCAGCGGTGCTCCTCCCGGCGGGGCCCTGTTCAGCGGTGCTTGTCCCGACGGGGCCCGTTCAGCTGTGCTCCTCCTGGCGGGGCCCGTTCAGCGGTTCTTGTCCCGGCGGGGCCCTGTTCAGCGGTGCTCCTCCCGGCGGGGCCCTGTTCAGCGGTGCTCCTCCCGGCTGGGCCCTGCTCAGCGGTGCTTGTCCTGTGTGTCTAGGGAGCCAGACCTGGGCAAGACTTCCTGCTCATTCACCATCCGAACTTGCGGTCGCGGCGCCCTCCTGTGTTGGAGTCCTGGGCCCGTGGGTGTTGTCCGTCACACCCGGAATGGGGCTGGTGGGGCCCTCCTGGGCAGCTCACCTGCTGCCTGACTTCTCCGCCCTGCTGCCCTTGCCCTCCTTCGCTGAAGCTCTGTGGCCCTTGCCTCCCTTGGATGATGTGGCAGGTGACGGGGCAAGGCTACTGTCCTTGGTGGCAGCCGTCTCAGTCTTGTCGCGCCGGGCCTTTTTCTTTTTTGTCCTCTTCCCAGGGGGTGAGCTGGCTGTCCCCTTGCTGCTGGCCGATGTTCCTGCCCTAGGATCTGGTGGACTCCAATAGCCCTGCACTTTGGTCACAGTAGATGCAGGGCTGGTGGTGGCTGAGGTGCTTTTTTTACTCTTACCAGATGGAGGGGTTGGGTCAGTGTTTGGAACGAGCTCAAGGTTGGAAATGAAAAGGACTTTGGAAGGACAGGGACGGGTAGGTGTAGTGGGTTTGGGAGTGGAGGAAGAGGATGTGGTTGTAGGAGAGTCAAGTGTGCTGTCTTTGGGTGCAGGTGCCTGTGACGGAGGCTGTCGTGAGGTGGATGGCTGTTGGGTGGGTGGCTGCCTGCGTTTGTGTGCTTTGGAAGAGGGGGTGACAGACACACTGGGAGAGGACACAGGGGACGTGTAAATGGCAGTGGGGGTGGTGACTGCACGTGTGCGGACTGTAATGGAGGGTGTGCTGGTGATGGAAGTACTGGCTGATGGTGGTGTGCATGCAGGTGTGAGTGGAGACGTCACAGGGAGGGAGGAGGGAGATGAGGAGGTTGGGGACACAGAGGTGGTAGTGACTGTTGGCATGTCTGCATCTGGATGTTGCTTGGGTGAATGCTTGTGGGATCTGTGGTGCTTATGTCTGGATGAGCTGCCCTTGGGTGTAGAGGTGTGTGCAGGCTGGTCCGATGGTGTGGATGGGATAGGCAGAGGAACAGGAGACTGGGACTGGGTGGAGGGAGTCAGAAGAGGGAGGCTGGAGACAGGGACAATGGCTGCCATCAGTGCTGAGGCCAGAGCGTTGAACGATCGCTGATGGGCAGCCTGACCCGAATGAATGCCCTCCAGGTATGCATTGCTCCGATGCACCTCCCTTTCTACACCCTGGATGGCATTCAAAAGGGTAGACTGCCCAACAATGAGTGTCCTGAGGAGGTCAATGACCTCCTCACTGAGGGCAGCAGGGGTAACTGGGGCAGGGCCTGAGGTGCCTGGGGCGAAGGAGATGTCCGCCTTCCTGGGCGAGCGGGCACGGAGCGAAGGCTGAGGGGCTGCTGGGACGGCGGGGCTGGTGCGCTGGGTGGCGGCTGTACCTGTTGTGGCGGTGGGCACGGATGTTGCCGCCACCGCTAGGGAGCTCCCTTCCGAGGATGTGTCGGTGTCGCTGACGTCTCCACGGGTCCCCGTTGTGGAGCTCCACTCGCCCTCCGTCTCACTGGTGTACTCGGAGTCTGTTGTATGGCCCTCCGGGGCCATGTGAGATGCAGCTCCCTCGTGCGCCGATGCCACTTCTCCTCCGCCTGATGATGCTAATGCACACATGAACAGGAAGACAAAGAAATGGGGGGGGGAGAAATGAAGACAGGTTGAGTGCATGCATTGGCAACACCGTTGTCGGAGAGGACAGACACAGAAGCCCCCTGAACTAGGCCGCGCAATGGGGGTACACTACTCAGTTATTGTGACTAGGCCTACAGGTCTATGGACGACAAATGCACACATGGGTGAGGCCGGACCATGGATAGCTGTACTTGGCACCCTACAGAGGTGGGGGGTGGGGGCACAGGGCTGTGTCTAACGGAGGGGCCTAGCCTACAGAATGCGCCCTGGCCTGGAGATAGCCACAGCCCTCCTCCCCCACCCAGACACCTTCACTGCGCGCAAAGATAACAGAATGTGCTGATACTCACCCCTTTGTGTCTGCTGTGATGTCCTCACGCGCCCATCCAAATCGGGGTAGGCCACCGCCAGGATCAGGGACATCAGAGGGGTCAATTGGCGGCTGGCACCCCTCCTACGTTGGGAGGCCATCCCCAGCAGAGACTCGGCGGTCTCTCTGGTCCCGCGGCGGATGTCCTCCCACCTCTTTCGGCAGTGGGTGCCCCGTCTGTTGTGGACCCCCAGGGCCCGGACGTCCTTGGCGATGGCACGCCAAATTTCGATCTTCTGATGGGCGCTGACCTATGTGACATGTACAGGGTGGTAAAGGAAATCGCATCAGTTTTCTGCCTGGTCAATGTGAGTGGCCCCCCCCTCCCCAACCTTGCCATGTGGCACATGCTCTCATCTTTCGTGCGTTGCACTCCTCATTCGCTCCCCTCCCCACCATCTTACATACACCCCACTCAACACAGGCATAGCCCATTCAACGTGCACCCTGTGTACTAACCTGTTGGTCTGGAGGACCGTAGAGTAGCGCATACTGGGGAGGACCCCATCAACAAGTTTCTCCAATTCTTCGGAAGTGAAGGCAGGGGCCCTTTCCCCAGTCGCAGTAGCCATTGTATCTCCCAGACCGAGGTCACAGCAGCACTTGCAGTATAGGTCCTCTCCTGTGGATGATCAGGTCTCGAGTGATTAATCAGATAGAAAATGGCGGTCACACCCGTGGCGGTGCGTACCGTGGCGGTGCGTAGCGCGACCGCCGGCACACATCGTCATTGGCTCCTGAGACCCATAGGGTTCAACGTTAACCAATGCTGCTTTGCGCCGCGGTCTTCGACCGCCTACCGCCTACCGCCACGGTGTGCCACGCCAGCGCAGTGACCTCACATCCCACTGTCACACTTCACAGGTCAGGCAGCCGCCATTTCAAGGGCCCACATGGCATGATTTCTACTGCGTCACACAGGCCTAGGCCTTGCATTGCCACTCATACAAGCCATTCAATGCATAGCGATTCGTGTACTGTGCAAGCTGTGTGAACGAACCTGTCGGTTGCTTGACTGTGTGCTCCATGTTGTCCTTCCTAGGCACCGTCCGCTGGGACTTGCGAGGAGAAGGATGAATCCTCCCGTGTACCGACCGCTGGTGGACCTGTCGACAATGGAAGAACGACATATCATACTTACATACCGGCTTGACAGAGCAACTATACATGAACTATGTGCCCAGCTGGAGCCAGACCTGATGTCCCCCATCTGCCAACCCACAGGGATTCCCCCTCTGGTGCAGGTTCTGTCAGTACTCCATTTTTTGGCAAGTGGGTCTTTTCAGACAACAGTGGCCATATCATCTGGGATGTCTCAGCCTATGTTTTCTAAGGTTTTGTCCAGAGTGTTGTCTGCCCTGATGATATACATGCGGAGCTACATTATTTTCCCTGAGGTGGGCGATTTGGCTACAGTGAAGGGTGATTTCTATGCCCTTGGACATATCCCCAACATCATTGGTGCCATTGATGGGACCCATGTGGCTTTGGTTCCCCACAAAGAAAGTGAGCAGGTGTACCGAAACATAAAAAGTTATCATTCGATGAATGTCCAGGTGGTCTGTTTGGCTGACCAGTACATCTCCCATGTAAATGCCAAGTTCCCTGGGTCAGTGCATGACGCGTATGTCATGCGAAATAGCAGCATCCCTTATGTGATGGAACAGCTACAGAGACACCGTGTGTGGCTAATTGGTGACTCTGGTTACCCCAACCTGTCGTGGCTACTGACCCCAGTGAGGAATCCCCGGACCAGGGCAGAGGAACGGTACAATGAGGCCCATGGGCGATCTAGGAGGATCATGGAAAGGACCTTCGGGGTCCTGAAGGCCAGGTTTAGGTGCCTGCATATGACAGGGGGATCCCTCATGTACTCACCAAAGAAGGTGTGCCAGATCATCGTGGCCTGCTGTATGCTTCACAATCTTGCATTGCGACGCCAGGTGCCTTTTCTGCAGGAGGATGGTCCAGATGGTGGTGTAGCAGCTGTGGAGCCTGTGGAGAGTGATGAGGAGGAAGACGATGGGGACAACACGGACAACAGGGAGACAGTCATACAACAATACTTTCAGTAGCACACAGGTAAGAATCACCCACCCCATTTTACATTTACTTAAGGCCTCATGCGTCTCCACTATCTGTGTTTCCCCCCAGTTCCTGTTAACTGATTTGTGACTTTCCCTTCCCTTTTCAGAGCTGTATGACCCACTGCCTGACTTCAGCTTTGTTTGCCCATGGACTAAAGCTTATTGAAATTGGTATGTTGTCATCACAAAGTAACTGGACATTATAGCATCGTTATGTGTAATACATTTGTTAAGAATACAAGCAGACTCCTGTTTTTTTAAGTGGAATAAGTGATTTATTTTAAGTGCTACATATAGGTACATGATTGGGAAACGGTGATGGGTGGGGGTGGAGTAATGGCCATGGCAGAGTCCAGTTCTCAGTCGCACAGGTGCAATGTCCATATGCCTGGGGAAGGATGGAGCAGGGGCAGTTCAAGGTTGGACAGGGTGACAATGTGGGACAGTGGGATGACATCAGGGGGTATCTTAGGCTGGCGGGGGTCTTGCAATCCTACTCTGTCTTCTTGTGAGATCTCAGGTTCCGCTTGCGGGGTGGTTCTTCTTCTGCAGGAGGTGGGGTTCTGGTGGCCTGTCGTTGTGTGGGGGCCTCCTGTCCACTAGCGCCGGCGGAGGTGGTAGGCTGTTCCTGGCCTGGGCTAGTGACAGGGGCCCTTTGGGGTGCCACATGGTCCCGCAATGTGGTGACGATCTAGGTAAGGGCCACGACGATGGTCCCCATTGCGGAACCGATGTTCCTCAGTTCCTCCCTGAACCCCATGTACCGTTCCTCCTGCAGTTCCTGGATCTCCTGGAACCGGGCCAGTACAGTCGCCATCGTCTCCTGGGAGCGGTGGTATGCTCCCATGATGGAGGAGAGGGCCTCTTGGAGAGTCGGTTCCCCGGGCCTGTCCCCCCCCTGTCGCACAGCAGCCCTCCCAGTTCCCCTGTGTTCCTGGGCCTCTGTCCCCTGGACGGTGTGCCCACTACCACTGCCCCCAGGTCCCTGTTGTTGTTGGGGTGGTGGGTCAACCTGGGTGCCCTGTAGTGGTGGACACACCGCTGATTTACGTGTCCTGGTGACAGAGGCATGGGCCCGCTGGGTGGGAGCTGTGCTGGTGTTCCCAGAGGGGGTTGGGTCTGGTGTAGCCTGTGGCTATCTGTGGGGAACCGAATGTCCAGAGGTCCCCGATGGGCCGGGCTGGTCGTCTGGCTCCAGGGAGACAGAGCTGCTGTCATCGCTGGGGGCCTCTTCTGGGGGTGGGATGGACATCTCTGGACCCTCCGTGGCGGTGTGGTGGCGTTCAGGTCCTGCAGGGGTATAAAGGTATGGTTATTGCTTCTGTGTGTGGCATTTCGTGTGATGGGTGGGTGTCCGTGTACCCATGTGCAGGCATTTCCTTGTGGGGGCATTTGTGAGGGTGGCTTGTGGGGGTGATGTGTGTGTGCAGTGGGCATGCTTTGGGGATGGGTGTCCATGCTTTGGGGACGCATGCAGGGCTAGGTTTTGGGATGGGTGGGTTGTGATGGTGAGCCATTTGCAAGGAGTTGGTGTGATGGGGGAGGGGGTGAGGGTGGGGGTATGATTTGGCATGCAGGTGGGGTGGGGGTGGGAAGCAGTAGTGAAGATTTGCCTTACCAGAGTCCATTGCTCCGCCTACTCCTGCGAGGCCCTCAGGATGCAGGATGTGCAAGACTTCCTCCTCCCACGCAGTAAATTCTGGGGGAGTAGGTGGGGGTCCGCCGCCAGTCTTCTGCACCGCAATGTTGTGCCTTGATACCATGGAACGCACCTTCCCCCGTAGGTCGTTCCATCTCTTCCTGATGTCCTCCCGATTGCGTGGATGCTGTCCCACCGCGTTAACCCTGTCCACTATCCTTTGCCATAGCTCCATCTTCCTGGCAATTGTGGTATGCTGCACCTGTGCCCCGAAGAGCTGGGGCTCTACACAGACTATTTCCTCCACCATGACCCTGAGTTCGGCGTCACTGAACCTGGGGTGTCTTTGGGGTGCCATGGGGTGGTGTGGATGAGGTGTGGGGTGGCGTTTGTGGTGATGCGTGTGGTGGTGTGTGGTGTTTGGTGCGTGGATTCTGTGTGGGTGATGGTGTTGTGTGCCTCTGTGTTGTGGGATTGTCTATTCTGTGCTCTCTCTCTAGCCTTCGTCAATGATTTCAGGTCGTAGGGGCTTGTGGGTGATGTGGGTGTGTGTTTTATATTGTGTTGGGTGTGTGGGAGTGGTGTTAGTATGTGTATCAGGTGTGTGTATTTCAAACTGACCAATGTGGCTGAGTTTTCTATGTGTGTGTGTATTTTGACCGCGGCGGTGTGTACCGCCAATGGAATACCGCCGCGTGGATTTGTGGGTCGGAATGGTATGGGCGTATTTCTGTTGGCGTGACGGTGGAGGTTTGGTCATCGCCATTTTTTCGCTGACCTTTGGTGTGGCGGACTTTTGTGGATGTCGGGTTTTTGGCGGTTTGCCAGTTGCGGGTCAGAATGACCGTGGCAGTTTACCGCGGCGGTGTTGTGGCGGTCTTCTGACCGGTGGTAAGCGCCTTTTACCGCCGAGGTCAGAATGACCCCCATTGTTCTGTAGAATAGGCAAAAATTTAAGTGGATGTTGTCACCAGCTTGAGCATTAACACATACCACACTGAAGTAATCCAACATCACATAATCCAAGATACAGACCAATGGCAGTACAACATTCCCTGAGCAAAGGCACATCATAATCTAATGCCCACGCATCTGGTCATATGACACAAACATATGTCAGTGTTGTGGCACAGGCATTGTGGCCTGTAATGATAAAACACATCTCCATCTACAGCTACATACCAGTCATACAAAAAGCGTTTAGCCAATGTGATGGTAAAATGACTCGGTCGCAATCTATGACTACTATTTCATGCCCACATGATGACACACAATGTGCACCACAGCACACCAAACAAGTCCAATGGGTACTTCTGACCTTCCACCCAAACACTGTGCAAGCTGTCTTGGCACAGGTCTCATACACCCAAACTCTGTGACCTACATTACCTGGAACAATCCATGTCCACTTTGTATGTCAGAACAGCATCTGGTACCAGCAAATGTTACAACTCTGAAATGTCCACATGAGGACGTCATGGGGAAGGTCCCTGTACAAAGAACAAGGAGCATAGGCCTGAAAGCATACCTATGGCACAAATCACATAGGAAGCGTCTGGAAAACATATTGGGGGTCATTACAACCCTGGCGGACGGTGTTAAAGCGGCGGTAAGACCGCAAACAGGCCGGCGGACAAAAAAAGGAAATTATCACCCTGGCGGAAACCGCCAACAAAGACAGCCACATTAACACACCGCCCGCCACGGTGGTACAAACAAGCAGCGCGGCGGTCACTGCCAACAGAAAGGCGGGAGATAATGTACCGCCCATAGTATCAGAACACACCAATCCGCCACCTTTTCCGGGGCGGATTCACTGCGGATAAAAACACGGCGGAAACAGCTTTTGCTATGGGAAAACGCTCCCCTGAACACACTCCATGAGGAATGAAGACTCCATGGAGCCGGAACTCCAAATACTACCTGCCCTTGTCTTTCTACTCCTCTACGACCAACAGCGATGTAGGTGCTGAAGATACCGGTGAGTACTTCACCTACGACACGGGGGAGGCACCTCAGGGGGAATGGAAGGGGGGGCACCTCAGCCACATGAATGCGAAGCCAGATCCACGACGGGGCTCCATGCCCATTGATGTATCCTGGGGAGTGCAAAGCCACAGTCTCTCAAGTCTCTACAGTGGGTGGGTTGCCCACTGTGCCATCCTGGGGAGTGCAAAGCCACAGTCTCTCAAGTCTCTATAGTGGGTGGGTTGCCCACTGTGCCATCCTGGGGAGTGCAAAGCCACAGTCTCTCAAGTCTCTACAGTGGGTGGCTTGCCCTCTGTGCCATCCTGGGGAGTGCAAAGCCACAGTCTCTCAAGTCTCTACAGTGGGTGGCTTGCCCACTGTGCCATCCTGGGGAGTGCAAAGCCACAGTCTCTCAAGTCTCTACAGTGGGTGGGTTGCCTACTGTGCCATCCTGGGGAGTGCAAAGCCACAGTCTCTCAAGTCTCTACAGTGGGTGGGTTGCCCACTGTGCCATCCTGGGGAGTGCAAAGCCACAGTCTCTCAAGTAGATGCAGTTCTCTACTGGTACTGGGTGGGACTGGTGCCCAGACTGGATGAGTCTCCCCGTGAAAGTTCCTGTCCTGTCTCTGTCCCAGCTGCACATGGGATAAGGATGCCTGATGTGGCGGCCTATTCATACCTACACGGTCTTTGCTATGTTCAGCGGTGCTTTGCCATGGCGGTCTTTGCCCTGTTCAGGAGTGCTTTGCCATGGCAGTCTTTGCCCTGTTCAGCGGTGCTTTGCCATGGCGGTTCAGGACTGTTCAGCGGTGCTTTGACATGGAGGTTCAGGACTGTTCAGCGGTGCTTTGACATGGCGGTCTTTGCCCTGTTCAGCGGTGCTTTGCCATGGCGGTCTTTGCCCTGTTCAGCGGTGCTTTGCCATGGCGGTTCAGGACTGTTCATCAGTGTTTTGACATGGCGGTTCTGATACTGACATTGGTGTGTGGCTTGACGATCTCCACACTGGACATTGGTGTGTGGCATGACGATCTCCACACTGGACATTGGTGTGTGGCATGACGTGCCATCATTGCCCAGCGGGGCTGTGGCATCCTGGCCCCTCCTGGACTGTGACTCCGGCGGTGGTCTCTGGACCAGTGACGATACTTGGGCCCTCCTGGGCTGTGACTCTGGTGGTGGTCTCCTGATCAGTAACGATACTTGGGCCCTCCTGGGCTGTGACTCTGGCGGTGGTCTCTGGACCAGTGACGATACTTGGGCCCTCCTGGGCTGTGACTCTGGCGGTGGTCTCCTGACCAGTAACGATACTTGGGCCCTCCTGGGCTGTGACTCTGGCGGTGGTCTCCTGACCAGTAACGATACTTGGGCCCTCGTGGGCTGTGACTCTGGCGGTGGTCTCCTGACCAGTAATGATACTTGGGCCCTCCTGGGCTGTGACTCTGGCGGTGGTCTCTGGACCAGTAACGATACTTGGGCCCTCCTGGGCTGTGACTCCGGCGGTGGTCTCCTGATCAGTAACGATACTTGGGCCCTCCTGGGCTGTAACTCCGGCGGTGGTCTCCTGACCAGTAATGATACTTGGGCTCTCCTGGGCTGTGACTCTGGCGGTGGTCTCCTGACCAGTAACAATACTTGGGTCCTCCTGGGCTGTGACACTGGTGGTGGACTCCTGACCAGTAACGATACTTGGGCCCTTCTGGACTGTGACTCTGGCGGTGGTCTCCTGACCAGTAATGATACTTGTGCCCTCCTGGGCTGTGACTCTGGCGGTGGTCTCCTGACCAGTAACGATGGTGCTGGCGGTTGTGTCTGGACTGCCGGAAATGATGGCGCACTTCTCCGCCGTGACACTCACAACAGGCTGGGGAGACTTCCTCGGGACCTTCCCCACCTTTTTTGGAGTTACAGCTGACTCACCAATCGCCTTCGATCCCATTTCAGTTGTAGTCCCACCAGGAGTGTTGACACGGTCCCGTCGTCCACTCTCCAATTTCAGAGCCTTTACAGGGGGTGGGCTGACAGTGCCTTGGCTCCGGGTCCTACTGCCTGCCCTGGTGGACGGTGCACTCAAAAAACCTGGAACACGCACCACTGGTACTGGAGGCTTTTTGGCTGAGGCGCTACGAAGGGACTGATGAATTGGAGGGGGTGGGTGGGGGCAAAAAGGTCAATTTGACATAGGGACAGTTTCTGACAGACACTGGGATGGGTAGTTGGAGGGGGTCTGGGAGTGGAGGAAGAGGAGGTGGTTGTAGGAGGTGTCACTTTAGGTGTTTTGGGTGCAGGTACTGGAGGCTGTCGTGAGGTGGATGGATGTTGGGTGAGTGATTGCCGGCGTTTGTGTACTTTGGGAAGGGGCGTCACAGACACACTGGGAGAGGACACAGGGGACGTGTAAAAGGCAGTGGGGGTGGTGAGTGCAGGTGAGCGGCTTGTGGTGCTGGGTGTCCTGGTGCGAGTCCTAGTGCCTGTAGATGTGGTGCATGCAGGTGTGTGTGTAGACGAGACTGGGAGGGAGGAGGGAGAAGAGGAGGAGGGGGACACAGTGGAGACAGTGGATGTTGCTGTGTCTGTATGGGTGTGATGCTTGTGTGAGTGCCTGTGGTGTGTGTGGTGCCTATCTTTGCTTGAGCTACTTTTGGGTGTTGACTTGTATGCATGCTGGTTTGTAGGTGTGCTTGGGATGGGCTGGGGTACAGGGGATTGGGTCTGGGTGGAGGAAGTTGGAGAGGGGAGGCTGGACACAGGGACAATGGCTGCCATCAGTGCTGAGGCCAGAGATTGCAGGGTTCGCTGAAGGACAGCCTGCCCAGAATGAATGCCCTCCAGGAATGCATTACTGTGTTGCAACTCTCATTCTACACCCTGGATGGCATTCACAATGGTAGACTGCCCAACAGTGAGTGACCTGAGGAGGTCAATGGCCTCCTCACTGAGGGCAGCAGGGGTGACAGGGGCAGGGCCTGAGGTGCCTGGGGCGAAGGTGATGCCCACCCTCCTGGGTGAGCGGGCACGGGACGAACACTGAGGGGCTGCTGGGAGGGCGGTGCTGGTAGGGGAGGTGGCAGCTGTACCTGTAGAAGTGGGGCGCACAGATGGTGCCGCCACCACAGGGGAGCTCACATCGGCGGACGAGTCAGTGTCGCTGGTTGGTGATCCTGTGGCCGACGTGAAGCTCCCCTCGCCCTCCGTCCCACTGGTGCATTCAGAGTCTGTGGTGTGGCCCTCCATAGCCATGTGGGATGCAGCTCCCTCGTGCTCCGGTGCCACTGTACCTCCGCCTGATGATGCTTATGTACAAAAGGACAGGGAGAGCAGGAAAAGGGGGGGAGACAGAAGAAAGAGAGTTATAGTGCATGGCATACCGCTACCGTTGGCGGACAAGACAGATGCAGCAGCCCCATGCATTCCGCCATGCTCCTGCCCTCTGCACATGCAATTTCTGGGATATGGCCTACATGGCAATGGTAGCAATCTGCGCACATGGATGGCAAAGGGGCAACTATAAATCAACTTGCCACTAATCTGAGCTGGGGTAGAGTGCCACATGGCCTACATTACGGAGGGGCCTTGCCTACCTAACTTGCCCTGGCCTAGGGACACACACAGCCCACCTCCCCCACCCAGACACCTCCACTGCACGCAAAGTCCATAAAATGAGGTTGTACTCAACCCCTCGTGTCTGCTGTGATGTCCTTAAGCGCCCATCCAACTCCGGGTAGGCCACCGCCAGGATCCGGAACATCAGGGGGGGTCATGGTGCGACGGGCACCCCTTCCACGTTGGGAGGCCATCCCCAGCTGAGCCTCCGCCGTCTTCTTGCTGCAGCGGCGAATGTCCTCCCATCTCTTACGGCAGTGGGTGCCCCGTCTCTGGTGGGCCCCCAGGGTCCGGACTTCCTTGGCGATGGCACGCCAAATGTCCCTCTTCTGGTGGGCGCTGACCTACATGACATGCACAAGGAAAGAGGAACAGTTATTACCTACTGCAGCGTCAATGTGAGTGGCCCCCTACCTACTCTGGCCATGTGGCCCATTCATTCCCATGCATTTATGTTCTATGAACTCTGCACCCTTCTCTCTTCCAACCAGCCCTCTCCACCCAGGCATAGCCCATCCAACGTGCTCCCTGTGTACTGACCTGTTGGTCTGGAGGACCGTAGATTAGCTTGTACTGGGGGAGGACCCCATCCACAAGTTTCTCCAACTCCTGTGCAGTGAAGGCAGGGGCCCTTTCCCCAGACGCAGCAACCATCGTCGCTTCCAGACCGAGGTCACAGCAGCACTAGCAGTGTAGGTCCTCTACTGTCGAAGGTCAGGTATCTAGTGATTGAAGAGATAGAAAATGGCGGTGACGTCTGCGGCGGTGACGTCCGCGGCGGGGCGCATCATCCCCACCGGCGCACCTGTTCATTGGCTCCTGGGGCCCATAGGGTCCAATGTTAACCAATGCAGCATTGCGCCGTGCTCTACGACCGCCTACCGCGACGGTGTCCAACGCCAGCGCAGTTACCCCACAATTCCATTGTCCCATTTTAGAGGTCAGGCAGCCGCCATTTCAGGGGCCCACATGGCTTCATTTACTACTGCGTCACACATAGCTAGGCCTATAATCAACACACATACAGGAAGGGGTTTTGTGAGTGGTGTAGTCTTGTGTGTAACTGTGGGTACACACCTGGAGGAATAGTGACTGGTTCTTCGCTGTTGTTCTTCTTAGGCACCGTCAGCTGGGACATATGAGAAGATGGCGGAATCCTCCGGTTTACCGACCGCTGGTGGACCTGTTGACAATGGAAGAAAGACATGTCATTGTCACCTACCGGTTTGACCGTGCCACAATCCAGGAACTATGTAGCCAGTTGGAGCCAGACCTGATGTCACAAATCCGCCATCCGACTGGAATCCCCCCTGACGTGCAGGTGCTGTCAGTGCTCCATTTCCTTGCAAGTGGGTCATTTCAGACTACTGTGGCCATGGCATCAGGGATGTCCCAGCCTATGTTTTCCAACGTTTTGTCCAGAGTGTTGTCTGCCCTGCTGAAACACGTAAGGAGATACATCATTTTCCCTGAGGTGGAGGATTTGCCTTCAGTTAAAGGTGACTTCTATGCCCTTGGACATATCCCCAACGTCATAGGTGCTATTGATGGGACCCATGTTGCTCTAGTCCCCCCCCAGAGGAGTGAACAGGTGTACAGGAACAGGATGAGTTATCATTCGATGAATGTCCAGATGGTCTGTTTGGCAGACCAGTACATCTCGCAGGTAAATGCTATGTTCCCTTGCTCTGTGCATGCCGCCTACATCCTGCGGAATAGCAGCATCCCTGATATGATGGGTCAACTCCAGAGGCACTGTGTATGGCTATTGGGGGACTCTGGTTACCCCAACCTTTCGTGGCTATTGACCCCAGTGAGGAATCCCAGGACCGGGGCAGAGGAACGGTACAATGAGGCCCATGGGCGGACTAGGAGGGTGATCGAACACACCTTCGGGCTCCTGAAGGCCAGGTTCAGGTGCCTCCATATGACAGGTGGGTCCCTATTCTACTCACCGAAGAAGGTGTGTGACATCATCATCGCCTGCTCCATAGTTTGGCATTGCGACGCCAGGTGCCTTTTCTGCAGGAGGATGATCCAGATGACGGTGTTGTAGCAGCTGTGGAGCCTGTGGACAGTGATGAGGATGAAGCTGAGGAAGACGAAAACAACAACAGGGAGTCAGTCATACAGCAATATTTCCAGTGAGACACAGGTGAGTACATTTTCAGGTTTAACATTACATTAACTTTCACACGTCTACCTCTATCCTGTACCTACATTTCACTCACTATTTGTTAATTGAGTTGTTCCCTTCCATTTCAGTTTCACAAATGTGGTAACCTACGTGTCAACAGCTTGCACCCTTGAAAGGCTTGTGATGTGTGACATTGGTATGTTGGCCTTCCAATGGGTAACCCTTTTTGACACTGTAATTGACAATACAAAGTTCAAAATCATAGACTGACTCCAGTTTTATTAGTGTTTCAAGGGTGTTTATTTAAGTGCAGAAAAATGAAGGGGGGTTGTGAAATCGGGATGGGTTATGGTGGAAGAATGTCCATGGCAGAGTCCAGTCTATTAGTCTCACAGGTACATTGCACATCTGGCCATTGGAAGTGGAGCTGGGGCAGTTCCAATCTGGATAGGGTAACAAAGTGGGACAGTGGGGGACAATCAGGGTAGTCTTATTTCCTGACAGGGGTCTTGCCATCTTGCTCTGTCCTGTTCCTGGATCTCAGGGACCGCTTTCGTGGTGGTTGTCCGTCTGCAGGGGGTGGGGTGCTGGTGTGGTGGTCCTGTGGCTAGGCGTCCTGTCCACTAGCGCCGGCGGAGGTGGTGGGCATTTCATCGTCGTGGCTAGTGTCAGGGGCCCCTTGGAGTGCCACGGTGTCCCTCAAAGTCTTTTGAATGTCCGTCAGCACCCCTACAATGGTGCCCAGGGCGGAGGCGATGGTCCTGAGCTCCTCCCTGAACCCCAAATACTGCTCCTCCTGCAGATGCAGTCTATTAGTCTCACAGGTACATTGCACATCTGGCCATTGGAAGTGGAGCTGGGGCAGTTCCAATCTGGATAGGGTAACAAAGTGGGACAGTGGGGGACAATCAGGGTAGTCTTATTTCCTGACGGGGGTCTTGCCATCTTGCTCTGTCCTGTTCCTGGATCTCAGGGACCGCTTTCGTGGTGGTTGTCCGTCTGCAGGGGGTGGGGTGCTGGTGTGGTGGTCCTGTGGCTAGGCGTCCTGTCCACTAGCGCCGGCGGAGGTGGTGGGCATTTCATCGTCGTGGCTAGTGTCAGGGGCCCCTTGGAGTGCCACGGTGTCCCTCAAAGTCTTTTGAATGTCCGTCAGCACCCCTACAATGGTGCCCAGGGCGGAGGCGATGGTCCTGAGCTCCTCCCTGAACCCCAAATACTGCTCCACCTGCAGGGTCTCCTGCAACTTGTCCAGGACCGTTGCCATCGTCTCCTGGGAGTGGTGGTATGCTCCCATGATGGAGGAGAGGGCCTCGTTGAGAGTAGGGTCCCTTGGCCTGTCCTCCCTCTGTCGCACAGCAGCCCTCCCAGTTCCCCTGTGTTCCAGTGCCTCCGTCCCCTGGACCGTGTGCCCACTGCCACTGCCCCCAGGTCCCTGTTGTTGTTGGGGTGGTGGGTTAGCCTGGGTGTCCTGTAGTGGTGGACACACCGTTGATTGACCTGTCCTGGGTAGGGAGGTATGGGCCCGCTGGGTGGGTGCTGTGCTGGTGTTACCAGAGGGTGGAAGTTCGGTGTTGGGCTGTGGCTGGGCAAGGGGAACCGACTGTCCTGAGGCCCACAATGGTCTGGGCTGGTCATCAAGATCCAGTAGGGCAGAGCTGCTGTCATCACTGTGGGCCTCTTCTGGGGGTGGAGTGGTGTTGTCTGGACCCTCTGGTGTGGTGACGTTCCTTCGGGTTCCTGCGGGGGTATAAGTACATGATTATTGCATGTGTGTGTTTCATGGTTTGCAATGGTTGGGTGTGCGTGTACCCCAGTGCAGGCATTCCTGTGTGGGGGCTTGTGTGCTGATGGTTGGGGGGTGTTCTGGGTATGTGCAGTGGGCATGCTTTAGTGATGGGTATCCATGCTTAGTTGTGTCATGCAGGTCTTGGGGTTGGGATGGGTGGTTGGTGTTATGGGTACATTATTGAGGAGTTAGGGTGATAGGGGAGGGTGTGAGGGTGGGGGTGTGTGATTGCATGCAGGTAAGGTGGGGGATATGATAGTTAAGATTTGACTTACCAGTGTCCGTTCCTCCAAAGACTCCTGCGAGGCCCTCAGGATGCAAGATGGTCAAGACTTGCTCCTCCCATGTTGTTAGTTGTGGGGGAGGAGGTAGGGGTCCGCCGCCAGTCCGCTGTACCGCGATGTGGTGCCTGGATACCGTTGAACGCACCTTCCCCCGTAGATCGTTCCACCTCTTCCTGATGTCCTCCCTATTTCTTGGGTGCTGTCCTACAGCGTTGACCCTGTCCACTATTCTGCGCCATAGCTCCATCTTCCTGGCTATGGATGTGTGCTGTACCTGTGAGCCAAATAGCTGTGGCTCTACCCGTAGGATTTCCTCCACCGTGACCCTGAGCTCCTCCTCAGAGAAGTGGGGGTGTCTTTGGCGTGACATGGGGTGGTGTGGGTGAGGTGTGGGGTGGTGTGGGTGAGGTGTGGGGTGGTGTATGTGTTGATGAGTGTGGTGAGTGTAGTGGTATGTGGTGTTTTGTGCGTGGATGTTGTGTGGGTGATGGTGTAGTGTGCTTCTGTGTGATGGGGTTCTCTATTCTGTGCTGTCTCTCTATGGTGTTCTCTCTAATTTTGGGTCGTAGGGGTTTGTGGGTGATGTGGGTGTGTGTTTTATATTGTGTTGGATGTGTGGGAGTGTTGTTTGTATGTGTATCAGGTGTGTGTATTTGGAATTGTCCAATGTGGCGGTGTTTTGGAGCTGTGTATGTATTTTGAGTACGGCGGTGTGTACCGCCAATGGAATACCGCGGTTGAAAGACCGCCGCGTGGATTCGTGGATGGTAATGGCATGGTCGTGTTTCTGTTGGCGTGGAGGTGGAGGATTTGTTTCCGCATGTTTATTGCTGACCTTTGGTGTGGCGGTGTTGTGTGGGTGTCTGAATTTCGGCGGATTACGTGATGTGTTTCATAATAGCTGTGGCGGGCTCCCGCCGCGGCGGCGGTGTGTTGGCGGTCTTCTGCACAGCGGTAAGCGCCTTTTACCGCCAATGTTGTAATGACCCCCATTATATTGCAATGAAACTGACAAAAACAAAGCAACATCATCAAGGTGGGAATGTGTCAAAAGCTATTGCATCAAGAAGCCTTTGGCTGAATATTGCAGAGTATCAGCTTCCTAGCTGTTTCTAAAACAATAAACTCTACACATTCTCACAACTACAGTTCCTTGTACAGTCACAGTTATTATATCACATGACATACTTACACTCATGAAAAGTACCTGTTAATGAGATCTTCCCGCAAGTCAGCTCCTTCCTCTTCACCAATGTCATCCGCACTTGGCATTTCAGGAGTCTCGCCAGGTGGCACTGCAGGCTCCCCCTTCTCTGAGATTTACACGATATTCCTCCACAGGGCAATGTTGTGGAGCAATCAGCAAGCCACAGTGATTTGACACACTTTCCCGGTGAGTGGAGGAGGGCTCCGCCAGTCTGGTCCAGACACTGAAATCTGCCCTTCAGGAGCCCAAAAGCCCACTCCACTATCTGCTGTGTTCTTCCATGGGCCTCACTGAAGCGGACTTCCCCTGGCGTAGTTGGATTCCTCAGTGGCGTAAACAACCAAGGGCAGTTCGGATATGCGGAGTCTCCTGTTAAGGAATGGGACATATGTGCAACAATGAGTCACTCACTTACTGACTGTAGTACCTGACAGTGCACACACACACAATCAGTACAGATGTAACTTACCGCCCAGCCAGGCCCTCTCTGTTCTGCCTTATGAAGGAATCATGGGCAGAACCAGGATAATGTGCACAGACATGTGAAATATAGAGATCCGCCAAACAGACAACCTGCACGTTGGTGGAATGGAAGTTCTTTCTTTTACGATAAACTTGTTCATTGGCCTGCTGTGGTACCAAGCCAACATGTGTGCCATCAATGACCACATATGGGAGGCGGGCAGAACCATAAATGTCAGCCTTCACATTGGCTAAAACGTCACGTCCGGGAAACGTGATATAGCTGTCAAGATGTTTCAGCATCGCTTTGAGGACATCCTTCAACACCAGACTGAACATAGGTTGGGACATACCGGTAGGTAGGGCCACTGCATTTGGGAAGATTCCTGAGGCTAGGAAGTGCAATACTCACATGACTTGAACAATTGGAGGTATGCTGGTTAGATAACTAGTAGCTGTCATCAGATCAAACTGACGACATAAGTTCACTATTGTTTCCCTATCCAGGTGGTAGTACATGATTATGTGGCATTCTTTCATGATTTGATGGTCTGGTAGTAGATGATAGACAGTAGGTTGTTGCATCCTCCCTCTCCCTGGGTACCTATGTGTGAAAATAAATGATTTGTAACATAAATCATTGTGTCCACAGCAACATACATGATGCATGCCAAAGATATCATGTGCCAAACCATTTATGACTGTATAGACAAGACACTTCACAGCTGGAAACTACACAAGGGTAACATGTGCCCCCCATGGTTCTCAACATGTGTCCACACCATAGATTTGTACCAAACTCAAAGATGTGCGACACAATTGCCACTCGAAATGTGATTGTATATTCCAACTGCCAAAATTACCTTCAGCATCAGTGGATTTGCACTACTGCTAAATGCCATCTGTGCCCTGCAACTTACTGCAATGGTGGCTGAGTAGAACGACCTACATGAAACGGACAGGATAAGGATGTTTGTGAGGTAACAAAACATGTTTTGTATGTATGACACAGTTTATAAAGCACAGTACAGCATTTCAGCCCCCCAAAATGGTGGATGCCTTACCTACTCCACTGGACATTAGCAACCTCCCGCGACCACCGACAGAAGTTGTCATGGTGGGAGGCGGTTGCAACTGCAGCGGACACAGCCATAGGCTAATGTTGTTGCCTGTGGGGGTCGAGGCCCAATGGCTGTGTCTGCTGGCATTGACAACTTTGTACCTGCCTGATGTGGCTGCCATGTTGTGCAGACTCACTCACTTGACTCCTGACACTGCTGCCAGCAACACCTCCACGACTTGAGCTGCTGTATGCTGCATCTGGGAGCAATCATGCCACATCCAGAAGGTGATAGGGCCCCTGCCTTCTCTCCAGAGGAGCTGGAGAGGCTAGTGAATGGAGTCCTACCCCTCAATGAGCAGCTCTATGACTCACCTGAGGAGTAGGTAACTACCTCACGTACACAATTGTCTCTATACTTCACCATCTTTTCCTCCTGCCAGGCTAGAATGTGCCCCTGTGTGCCAGTTAGACTTCTTGTGTGCCTGTTGTTGCAGTCTATGTGGCATCAATGAGATGTACAACATGTAGGTATTATATGTTAAGTTCAGTCTCATTGTGTTTTGTGATGTTTTTGGGGTCCTAGATCCTCCGTGTGTTGGATGTACATAAATAGGTAAGGAGACATTAGTGCCATCCAACGATGTTTCTTTCTTCATGAATGTTGTAAATGTTGGACATAATGTAGGTGCAAGCCAGCATGAGCTGTGTATGCATCTTGTATGAGTCATTTGAGAATTATGGTCCTCATTATGAACACGCGGTCGAAACCGCTGTGTTTATTCTGGCGGTCAAACTACTGACCGCCAATGTCCCCGGATCCCTGCCAGCCGTATAATGAACATTCCTGTGGGCCCACAGGAATGCCTGGCCGGGACATTGATGGCGGCACATGGAGCCGCCACCAATGCCTATGTGCGGCGGGTACAGTTGCACCCGTCGCGCAGATCACTGCCCGACCTGCGCGATGGGGCACTGCACAGGGGCCCCTGCATTGCCCATGCCAAGTGCATGGGCAGTGCAGGAGCCTCCAGGGGTGCCCAAGTGCACCCCCTCCACCAGCCTTTCCCTGGCGGGGAAACCCTCCAGGGAAAGGCTGGAGGCTTAGGGATCATTATTCGAGGGGCAGCACCGCTGCCCTGTCGGATAATGATTCCGACCGCCGCCAGGCTGCCTGACGGAGGCAGCCAGGCGGTGAGTGAGGGTCGCCGATGGCAGCCCTCATAGTGTTCATTATGTGGCGGTGTGGCCGGCCATGCCGGCTGGCGGGCCACACCACCATGATCATGATGACCGCCTATGTCAGCAATGTGTATAGTGCCACAGATATTTCAACCCACATCTGTCCTTGCAAAACTTTTGTGTAGAAGGCATAGCATGAGTCACTCTGCCCTTTAGTTTGACACACAAACTAAATGCTAAATTGCTGATGGCCACATGATGTACTGTCATGTATGGAAGTGATGTAAATGAACTGTCATTTAAGTTCTGTTTGCTCAGCCTGCAGAGACCAGGGCCTTTCAAATGTATTTACCATTATGGGACCTAGTCCATGCTGTGACAGAGTCACTACGGCTATGCAACTGTGGCACTGTGCGCACTCCCTGTACAACAGCAGATCTTGGCATGTAGACAATATGATGATTTAGTGGCAAAACCTACCCTGAATGCCTCTGTCCTTCGATGAGGTTAGGAAGGGGTACAGAAGGTGTGAATGAATGACTGCGTTGTAAAGACATGCATGGTAAAAGCATGCATTGTTCCATCATACAGTCGGCTATAGGTATTGCTTACTGCTTAGTGTGGGTCATGTGTGGATAAGCAGTACCTTAAAAACTGTTGATTCTGAGGGTCTTTCTGGGAAAGGCTAGTACTGTCTGGATTCAGGTAGCGTGCCAGAAGATGTGCTAGGCAGTAGTATGCTCGCAATGGACTACTGTTAGACTTTTCATCCTTGGCGTGGTCTCCCTTAACTTTTTGCCTCTGTTCCCCAGGTTATTGATGTGTGCTGGACTCTGATTTTGCTGTTTTTATTACTCTGGGCACTTTACCACTGCTAACCAGTGCTAAAGTGCAAGTGCTCCTGTTTAAAATGTGTATGTAATTGGTTCTCCATGATTGGCATATTTGTTTTACTGTTGAGTCCCTAGTAAAGTGCACTAGAGTGCCCAGGGCCTGTAAATCAAATGTTACTAATGGGCCTGCAGCACTGGTTGTGCCACCCACACAAGTAACCCTGTAATCATGTCTGAGACCTGCCACTGCAGTGTCTGTGTGTGTATTTTTACACTGTAAATTCGACTTGGCAGGTGTACCCACTTGCCAGGCCTAAACCTTCCCTTTTCTTACATGCAAGGCACCCCTAAGGTAGGCCCTAGGTAGCCTCAAGGGCTGGGTGCAGTGTATGGATAAGGTAGGACATATAGTAATGTGGTTTATATGTCCTGACAGTGAAATACTGCCAATTTTGTTTTTCACTGTTGCAAGGCCTGTCTCTCTCATAGGATAATATGGGGGCTATCTTTAAATATGATTAAAGTGTAGATTCCCCTAGAGAGTAGATTGACATGTGGAGTTTGGGGTCCCTGAACTCACAATTTAAAAATACATCTTTTAGTAAAGTTGGTTTTGAGATTGTATGTTTGAAAATGACACTTTTAGAAAGTGAGCATTTTCTTGCTTAAACCATTCTGTGACTCTGCCTTGTTTGTGGATTCCCTGTCTGGGTCAGTTTGACAGTTGGGTTGTTTTTCACCCCACACTAGACAGTGACACAAAGGGAGCTGGGGTGTAGCCTGCATTTCCTAATTAGCCATCTCTGCTAGGAGGGAGGGGTGGAGTGGTCACTCTCATCTGAAAGGACCGTGCCTGCCTCTGACAATGCAGACTCCAACCCCCTGGTGTGTGTCAGAGGCCTTGCGTGGGCAGGGCACGATTTCACAAGTAGGTGTGAGTCCCCTTTGAAGAAAGGTGACTTCAAAGACTAAAATGGGTATAAGAAGGGCACCCAAATCTACAGACTTTAGAAACACTTCTGGAACCAAGAGGAACCTCTGCCTGGAGAAGAGCTGAATAGCTGTGGAAGAAGAGCTGCCCTGCCTGTGACTGTGCTTTGTGGAGCTATCCTGCAGTTGCTGCTTCTGCCAGAGTAAGAGGGCAAAGACTGGACTTTGTGTGCCTTCCATCTTGAGAAGAAATCTCCAAGGGCTTGATTTACAGCTTGCCTCCTGTTGTTTGAAGTCTCAGGAACAGCAAAGACTTCTCTCTGCCAGCACCTGGAGTCTCTGGAGAGACTCCTACTCTGCCCTGTGGTGCCCATCCAGTTCCTGGGACCCTGAAAGGAGAAGCTGGCAGCCTAAAGACAAGAAAATCGACGCACAGAGCGCCGTGCGGGGAAAAGATTGACGCAAATCCGATCTGCGGCTGAAAAAAATGACGCACGGCTGGCTCTGCAGCTGAGAAACGACGCTCGCAGGAAACGCAACCGAAAAATCGACGCACGGAGCAGGAGAAACGACGCGCAGCATCGCTGACGGAGGCTGGGAGATCACAACCTGCGCTGCAGGATTTTCAGATCATCGTGCGGCTGGATTTTTGACTCAAGTACCGCCGTGCTGAGTTATTTTTGACGCACACCTGCCCGTGCAGGGTTATTTTTGACGCACACCAGGTACATTTTCACTCTAGCAGCGCTAGTGTGTTTTTAAAACTACTTAAAGACTCTTTTTGATTTTTAATTGATAACTTGACTTGTGTATGGTGGATTTTTGTCCTTTTGGTCTTGTTTTGTTTAGATAAATATTTCCTATTTTTCTAAACCTGTGTTGTGTAATTTTGTAGTGTTTTCATTAAGTTACTGTGTGTGTTGGTACAAATACTTTACACCTAGCACTCTGAAATTAAGCCTACTGCTCTGCCAAGCTACCAAGGGGATAAGCAGGGGTTAGCTGAGGGTGACTCTCTTTTACCCTGACTAGAGGGAGGGCCCTTGGTTGAACAGGGGGTAACCTGACTGTCAACCAAAGACCCCATTTCTAACAACTACGATTCTGAGCAGGCCACAAACTCTCATGTCTAAAAAGAAGGAAGCCATCTTGTCTCTTTGGGTGCTTTGTCTCTCATGCTTCACAGCATCCTCTGCTACGCAATTATAGGACAGTGTTGCTGCAGCCAGGATATTGTTACATGAATCTCATATTTCCTTTGCTAAGACCTATTGCTTCCTTAACCATTGTTATTATTGACATTTGTATTACATTGCACATGTAGTTGCTAAGAGTAGGGAACAAGAGAATGTTAGTGATACTTATTATTTTGTAATTCTTCAGATGTGAAGTAGAAACTATACTCATCTTTGACAACAACAATTCATACAAAGCTTACTATGGCAAACTAAGTTACTGTGCCTGTATGTTGTTTCAATACTTTCAAACTATTCAGAAAATATTTTTATTTAGCTGCCCCTGAATGCATGGAAATTGGTGACCCACACACTCATTACCAGCAGATTAGACTACAGAAATTCCCTCTAACTTGGCATTTAGGCACACTTTATCAAGAACCTTTCAGTGGTACAGAAAACATCCACCAGGCTTATTTTCAATCTGCCTTCCCGTACTACCATCACTGCCCACAACTGTAATCTTTATTGGCTTCCTGTTCATAATTGTTCCCTCTACAGTCTATCTTCTTACCCATACCTACAATGCATTTTACAAACTTCACCATTCCTACTTTAGTAGTTGCTTACATTTCTATGTTCCTTCCAAACAACTTTGCTCTGTGTCTGACCTACTCACTTGCCAGTGACCGAGCAGGGTTTTCTATATCTTAATGTTTGGGTGTAATCATTAAATAACCACACCATTGGTCATATGGACCTTTCTTTGTTGAGGTGGAAAAGCTAAAAAAAGCAATCATCTATATCAGAGACCATATAGTGATGTAATCATTAAAGACTTTTAGTACAGTCAATAAAGAGACTTTGTGTGAAATAAAAGGTTTTAATTTTCAATGTTTAAGTTTTCATTATTTATTTAATAAGTATTAGTATTTTAGGTATCAGCATTAAAAATGAATATAATTCAATAATTGATATTTCACTATAAGAAATAATACAACGTTTGTAAGTATAAAAGATAATACTGTAGTAATACAACAAGCGTGTTCCATAAAGGAGTTTCCCTTATCTAAATTAAATGAGAATGGAATAGAATAAGGTGTCATTTCAGATACCCAATAAAGAGTTCTGATGAGAGAACAAATGCACAAGCATAAATGTTTGCACACCAACAAAAATAAAGATTAAGCTGGAAAGTATTCTCAGCTACAAATCAGCAGACATCTAATATAGCAAGAAATAGGCTAAGCAATCTCCCTTGAAGAGAGGTATAAGCTCAAGAAATTTAGAGATGGATCCCCCCTTTACCCTAGCAAAACAATCAATATTCTAGATGGTAACATGTTTCACTTTCTTTATTCACAACATCCAATAGGATTTTAGTAAACCCTTGGGAGCAGGTAAACTCACCAGTTTCTCACGTCTTCACAATCGGCCATATTTTTCGGTTCAGGCAGTTCTTCCCATTAATCTTCCTTCCTGTTGTCTCCTCTCCTCCCAGTGAGAACCTCACTATCAGTTGTCCAATACAAATCAAAAGCCTATTCACTAACTAACAAAAGGCTTTACAGTATCTGCAGCAAAATAGAAAAACATCTTGTGACAAACAACAGCTCAACATGGAAAACAGGCCTTTCAATGCTAGTGTATTATTTTGAGCAAAATATGGCATTACAGTTCAGGTAACTTAGATCATCATATTATTTCTTATATATGCTTATATTATGTAAGTATGATTACCTACTACAAATTACAATCAAATCTCAAGTTACTATGCATTTACTTTTGTGGTTTTAGTTACATTTGTTTATTGTATAATATGAGGACAATTGATGGCTCACTAGCCTTTTATCTGGTGTGCTAGAGCAGGCAGGTGCTTGTTTTCTTGCCTGGCTCCCAGTGCTTAGAATAAGTTTCTTTATTCTTTTCACTGGATCTCTCAGAGAATTTAATAAGCAACTTAAAACTTTGGTTGGCCCACCTAGTTTAGTTTTGAACCTCCACATAACTTTTTGTTCCTTCCCAAGGTTCCCTTGCAGATGAGATCCAGGTGTTACAAATATAGAAAACCTAACAAAGCAAAGTTATGAGTACTCCTCCTTGTCAAGTACCACTCACCTGAAGCCTGCAGGAGTAACAATAGTCCTCCCAGTACCTCTAAAGAACAATACCTAGCACAGAATACCACTAAGTATGGGGAGCAAGGGGTTAGTATTTGTCCATGCTCTGCATACTAGTCCAGTGAACCCTTTCAATGTTTTTCCATTAATGGTGTTAAAAGGTCTTGAGAAGTCTTTAAAGATTTTTTGTTGGAGCTGCAGGATCACTGCACTGACCTGATGATAATGAATGTCTTTTTCTCTTTCAGGCGAAGGTACACTCTAGTGGTTAATGCCAGAATATTGTGTGGTCCAGACAATGATGGCAGATGCCCAATCAGGTAAAAATAGACAAGGGACAGAGTTATTAGATGGTGGGGGAAGGGAATCAGGGCACTGAGGCATAGCGTTGAATATACAGCCTACAAGAGGAATCAGGGAGCAGGCTGTGTAACAGGAAGGGGGGAGCGAGGTCAAGAATTGCCAAATCGGGGCCCTGTGGAAGTGCTGAACGAGGGTAGGATAGGCTGGGGAAAGGGCGGGGGAGGGTCTTTAGGGATAAGATAAAAGGAGATGAGGGTGGAACGATCGGCCTCTGCGGCACTGGCTGTCACGTTGTGCGAAGTTTGGCCTCCCTCCCGCCCTACAGGCAAATGGAGGAAGGAGGGGTTTTAGACGCAGTCGGACAAGGTTAGACAAGGTTGGGGGAGTGGTTATGCCCGCTTTAGGGCAGGTTGCTTGGTGCGAGCATTAGATGGGGGAGGGTGGAGAGTCAGATGTGGGCCTGTCCACCCTCCCAGGGGGGAAATAGAAGCAGGTGAAGGATGACAGACTGGGGGGGAGGCCCGAGTCAGTTAGGGGGTACAAAGAAAAGGGATGTGTAGGAATGAAAGGGGGAGTTGGGTGAGCAAGAATACGTGGTGGAATGAAGTGAGGATGTACAAAGGGGAGTTATAAGTCTTAAGATAAAGTTAACATTCAAGTTACGGTTATACTGTTGTGTATCATGATAAGCAAGCCTGTTCTAATAAATGGCCTTTTACACTACAACGAAGGGTGTCAGAGTCTATGTCCCGATTACTGTCTCTCAGCAGGAATCGGTTTCCAGGATGTTCAGGAAATTTGTCACTCGAAGGGGAGCAGAGTCTTCTGCCAAAACATAAAGCCAGGTGTAGCTTCTACTCGGGACGCAGCCTTTAACGTCCCGTGTCAAAAATGGCAGCCTAATCACACTTGAGTACATCTTCTCGGGGGTGATCAGATGACAGACGAGCTGCTGGTAACCCAGAAGGGACATGCAACAAGGTACAGCCTATTAGGTACAGAGTTGGGGCGCAGTAAGGTCTTAGGGGGTCATAGGACATAAATTGCTCCTGTGATTAGTGTGCCCGAAGCACCACACAGTCTCACGTGACCTAACGCTCCTGTTATAAAAGAGCTAGAGCAGGAGATTGGTCCTTTATAATTCAGACATGTACACTTCAAAATTCTCTACCTTAATAACTGGGACATGATAACGTTGCCATTTAGAAAGGCAATACAAACCACCCTTTTATAGGTGATGACATCTACATCTCTGGCAGTAGTTACATGCTCTTGGTAAGCACTTTCTCAGAAGGGGTTGAAGGCCTCTACACCTGAATGTAATTCACCATCTACTCTGCGGTTCGTCTCAGAGTCCGACAATAAGGAAAATTGCCATTTTCATTAAGTTTGAGGGTATATTTTGAGTCTACCTCTTTTCATCAAAACAAGGCTTTGCTATCAGGTGTCTTTAGTTGAAAGTTGAGCACATGTCCAATTGGAAACATAGCATATTAAATTCACTTTATGAACACGTCGTTTAGAAACGACAGTCATCCAGTGTATATAATTGTGCCAGGCCATTCACAGGGGACTTCTTTCAGAACAGAGTACATTAGCGAACTAAACATTTTAGGAATGAAAATGAAAGGAAAATTAAGGTTTGTTTTTTAGAACTATCGTTTGCCTTTAGGCATTCTAAGCCGGTTCATTGGAGCATCAGTATCTAAACCATTGCACGCATTGCATGGTGCTGCCCTTCTTTTCAAAACACCATGACAAAACATTGTGTTAGTTGTTTAGTGATGCTCTTTCTTTTCCTTGTAGGCATAGAATTACATTGTATCCATGTGATAGATTATGGGATAAATAGTGGAAGTTTTGTCATTGTCAGTTTATATAGTGTGATATTTCTATAAATGCATTGTTCCTATTTGTTATGTGTGCATATCTAAAGTGACACTTTGTTGATGCCGTACAACAAGCTTTAAGTCTGTATATTTGTGTTAGTTCACAAGTGATCTCTTTTTTGTAATGCCAGGATCATAACATTGTTCAGGAATGTGTTCTTTAGCAATATGCACTGGAAACGACAACCTGGAAACTGTAACCAGGGTTCATCATAGAATTGTCTCCAGGCAACACCCAACATGCACACTGATGACAACTGAAGTGTAGAGTGAAAGTGAGCCCCTCAGTTGTTCACATTGGGGCACTGTGACACTGCCACTCAGGGTCACCGTGTGTGCACTCCAGTTAACACAGACTAAACTCGGTTACCACAGCTGGATTATACCATTTTCCACTGAGGCCACGGTAATGTGGCACAGGAAATTTAACAGTGACAAGAAATGTGTATGTTATAGGTAGGTGGAAATGTATATTGACAGTTCCCATATGTAGGGCAAAAAGCGTGTGCTGTAGGGACACCATTGTGGCCTAGCTGGCTATTGCTTCAAACACCACAGTAACATAAAGAAAAGTTGTCTGCTCTACACACAAACCTACTTTTGCACATAGTGACATAAACAGTAATTGTGCCCAGTAAGCTCCGGGATCAGGTGCTTAATGTATAACAGTTGAACATGGTACATAGTAAAGAAAAGTAACTCCCTACAGTGAACAGCTACCAAATGCGCTTTGTACTTTTTAGGTAAAGTGGCGGTATCTAGTGGAGAAGCCTCATTATGAGAAAAAAAAACTTCTAAGTACCTCATTACAAATTGAGTAGAATGGGGAGAATTATTTACCACATGTGGTAAGTACCACTGACCCATGGTGAGGTACTTACCATGTGTGGTAAGTATCACCTGTTCCAGGTTTACAACATCAAAATTAAGCATAACATGCAGATTTGGTATTTAACTGTAACACACTGAATTCTGTACATTTTGCCTTTTTTTCGGCCTTCACACCATCCAGCCCCTTGATAAATTTCAGCTAATTTGACCTGCCTGAATTTATCATGGGGAAGTTGCAAGGGTGTGATAATTATCACTGAACTAGTAATTATGATCCCTGTACAGAATTCTGTTTGCACACGGATCAGGATTATGCACTTATCTTGCGATGAGGATTTTACTAGTAAAATGCTAGACACATGCTTAAAAGTTACTTTATATTTTTCATCAAAAGTCTATATGACTGGAGAAAGTGGATTTGTATATACTGTAGCAGCATACTAGGTTTTAAAAATAAAACTTTGTGTTGCCTGAAACCCTGGAAATAATTAAAAACAATTCTACTAGCCTTTCCCTATCCAGTGGCAAGAATATCCCAACTAAGTGTGAAGAGATGTGCTGCCAGGAAAACAATACTTCAACATCTACAGGAAGGAAGACTGTTGTAGAGCAGTCACTAAACACATAGAGCCCTATTACAACTTTGACTGTTCAACAGTCGGACTACCAATATGGCAGTGAGGAGGCTGTCGCCAACCTGGCGGCCTCCTCTCTGCCATAGTATGGCTTCCCCGCCAGGCTTGCCGGCACAACAAGGTAGCAGCATTGGCCTCGCCTCTTCCTGGGAGCCGAGGCCAATGCCTCCGCAGTACTGTCTGTGCCGGTAACACACTCGGAATGCGCTCTGTTTGCCATGGCACACAGTGTGCATTCTGAGTGTGCTGACAGGGGGCCCCTGCACTGCCCACAACATGCAGTGCAGGCCCCCCGTGGCCCCATTCCCACCTTTCCGCCAGCCCTTTCATGGCGATGACCCCACCATGGAAAGGCTGGCGGAAAGGCAAGTCGTGAACACGACCTGCACCGCTGCCAACACGTCTAGATCAATGATCCAGGCAGTGGCGGCTGTCTCCTAGTGGTCTGACCACTGGGATCGTAATCTGGGGGTCGGACCACCAAGATTGCGGCTGTTGGACTGCCATCCACGAGTGCGGCGGTCCTAGGACCGCCACACTCGTAATTAGGCCCATAGTAAGGATTGGCCATTTGGGAGGTGACCAGACAGATGGCATCACAGAGGTTATATTGAGATGCTTCAAGGAAGCTCAAGTGCCAAAGCCAGTTTCATCTTGAGAGTCCTGTGAGACATATGTCTCTGCCCACAGGAGAAAGTTAAGTTGTTCCTAGATCAGAAAGATGGGATAGTCCCTTATAATCATAGGGTTGATCTGGAAGGGGCTATGAAACTCCTGAGATGGGATCCTGACTTCTGCCGTACTGAATAGACCAGGGGGAAGGTTTACAGTCAAGCAGGACATTAAGTGCCGAAAAAGAGAGTTGAGGAGCATGTTTGTGTTTCTTTTCCTGGACTGCACCCTCAGGTCAGCAGTGGACATGGTGGACACTGGAAGGTGAAATTTACTATTCTAACTCCAGTCCTAGAATATTTGGGAAAACATAAACTTTCCCCCTTGTATTCAGGAGGCTTATTTATTATTCTAACTCCCGTCCTGGAATAATATGAGGAAAGTTATAAATCCCCCAATAATTTTTAGGAAGGGTTGAAAAGTAGGAATTTTTTATTGAAAAAATTGCTGCCCTGGGAGCGCAGCTCAGAGTAAAAAACTAGGAATACTTTGAGGTTTGGTGGGCTATTCTGCATTTTTTTAACTGGCTAGTAAACTGGGTAAAAATGCACCCCTCATCCCCACCAAATCATCAGCTCATTAGAACATTCCTGCACTTGGAGGAAAAAAATCTGAAGAATCCTGCCTGACATGGCTGTGAAGTATGAGGTGTCTCCTACTCTCCACTTGCACCCAGAGACTGCCCAGTTAGGAGTGGACTGCTGTAGAATATAGAAGCATTTCCTGAGGACGATACAGACTTTGAGGCTTAAATGAGTATGCCTTAAAAAAAAAATCAGCCTTGTAGAGTATCATCAGCTATAGTCTCTGTGAATGTGAAAAACCCCAAAAAGAATAAGTGCGAACATAAGACTTGAGACGAGGGCGAGGCAACAGATTCTTCCCAGTGGCAAAGCACCCTCATTGGATACAAAATCCGGCTTTGTCCTGCTGGAAGCTTTTGGTGCTAAAACTGAAGTCTTCAGCTTGATCTCAGAAACAGTGACTCCGACTCAATGTCATCAGCAACCTGTTTTGCCTCTCAGGAACAAATAGGAACCCAAAAAAGTAGCAAAGAACAAACAAAAAACTTTTGACTGGTGAGGCTTGCAAGGCATACCTAATACTCTGCTTCATTATGGTCAGCCTGAAATAGTGCCAAAGTCCTGGTCTTCTGAGATTGTTAAATTTTAGTGGCGCTTTTGCGGTTCTGTGGCACTTTTTGACTTCAAACTTTAGAAATCAGTGATTTAGGTTCTCAATCTTTTTTGTCCATTTTAACATCATTTTTGCTTGTCACAGTTTTCTTGATTTTTCTAAATTGATCTACAAAGTTTATTGAGTTGTGTTTACCTTAATGTTGCTTAGTACTTACCTCTTGAACTTTTTTATTTTAAGTGAGTCTTCATTGATTTTCATATCAAAGAAATAACCACAGCAATAAAGGAGAAAAAACATTTGCTACAATTCACACCATTATTCGAGGCAAGATCACATTCATAGTGATGTATAAATAACAGACGTAACCAGTCTTAGCAAGTATTATATTTATAGAAAAAAAACCACCCCCAAATTTCCCATCACCTTCCACTCCCATAACCATGCATCTAGACAAATCACACCCCCACGAGTGAGTTTACTCAAGTATTGTACCTAACCTGCTGTGCCCCTATACCATTCTCCCACCACCATGGCACCTCTAATGATTCCTCTACCTACTACAGTAGTATGAAGTCTTCCAGGAAACATCGTACATCTTCAGGGCGGGCACTCATCAGATTTGCCTTTCAGTGCGACCAAGACAGTGTCCCAAGAATCAAGTGCTAGACCCTTATTGTTCTTTCTACAAGCATAATACACGTGGCTACCTCTGCTCTTGTCCATTTCACTACATCCATAAACATAAAGCATCTATGGATCTTGAACCTGTTCTCGCTTTCCAGCCCATCGCTATATTTCTCTTCGCTGTAACTGTTGCTGAGTGAGGAAATTTATAAATCTGTTGGTGGGGTTTAGGCCTGCAAAATTGTCCCATCAATCATTGCAAGGGTTCGAATGAAACTACTAGTCCTGAAGCCTCTTTAATGATCTCCATTATTTCTGCCCTATAGATGTGAACGTGGCAGGATTCCCCCATTATATGATAACAATTAGGATGCTTCTGGAAACATTATTTGTTTCAGGATACATTCTGGCTGGAGATTTATAAATCTGATATATGTAGTTTATTCGGGTAAACTGTTTTTGCATAATCTAGAATGTTGCCCCATGTGTCATCACTCAGTTCCCCTCCTATAGCTGTCCCCCAAGCTATTTTAGGTGCCGTGGTTACTGAGAAGGAAGCAGGGCACTCTGTAAGAGTGAAACTGCTAACTGCCTTTGTGCAATTCCCCAGTGTGAGAAAATCAGCAAGTATACATGAAATGGGTGGTTGGTCGGTAGTATCTGAGTCCAGCAACCCTGCATGCTCCATAAATTGACCTGCGCCTAAGTGATGCTGATCTCTGAATTCCTTGAAGGCCATGCACACCCCTCTCATAAACGGCCTTGTTAAAGCAGGAAACCATTGGAGACACCACAAAAGAATGTCAGGGACATATGGTGTCGTCCCCCTTGTAGCACATGTTTTACATTGCCAGCAATATCTGCAAGCGCTAGCCGTTTTATCTTTGTGAGTTTTTTGGGATCCACTTGTGTTCTCAAAAATAAAGTCCCCCTCAAGCATACCATAAGCTCTGTGCCTGCCATTCCTCCAGGCACCACAGCCGTCTCATTGGCTACATTAACTGTGCGGCAAAATAATATGCTTCTAAATTGGGCAGACCCATCTCATTCGTATTTAGTGTCAGCATGGCATGCGTTATGGATAATCTCTGTTGTTTCCCGGCCCAGATTAATTCAGAAAATAGACTAATTAACTAATGTAAAAAGGTGCTTTAATGATGAGTTTGGGAGTACCAATACAAAATACAGCAGCCCGGGAAAGATTAACATTTTTATGATATCTATTCTACCAAGTGGCGATAATGGAGCCCCTTCCACAACGAGAATAAGTGCAAATCGAGGTCACAGCTCTCCCGGTATTGCCTGGTATTAATTGATTTTCTTGTTGATATATCAATACCATAAGGTATTTGAAGATGTTGGGCGTCCATGCCAGGAGAGTCTCCACCACCAATGGGAACCGCACATTTGTACTAGCATGTATCGGAAAGAGGCACTCTTCCCGACTTATATCAGCTCGCTCCCAAACCTGTCAAGTCTCCAAACGTTGAGAGGAGTGACATTACTTCAGGTAGGTTATTTTGTAGATCTCTTAAATATATTATTTTATATATAAGAGCATCACCTTCATAGAGAAAAATGACATGGATGGTGTAAATGAAATTTATCATTCCTTTGACTTTTTTGCAGCACACATGCAAGCAGCTTTATGGCAAGAGCGAATAAAAGTGGGAAGAGCAGGCACCCCTGGCATGTAACAGTGTGTATAATCAACGATTCAGAGAATACCGTACTGGTTCTCACTCTTGCCGTAGGATCTGCACAAGGAAGAGTCACCCATTTTAAGATCCCACTTACCCATCACCATTCTTCTCAGTACGTTGAACAGGTAGAGCAAGATCAGCACTCAAAAGCTTTCTAGATATTTAGTGATGCAACCATAATCCATGACCAAAGCCCAGGGCTCTTACTTAGCACATGAAAGAGTCTCTGCAAATTGGTATATGCAAGTCTACCTGGCATAAACCTGTATTGAGTGGGATGCACCAGAGCAGGTCACTGGTGCCATCCTTACAGCCAGTTGCTTCTCTAAGATTTTGTATTCAGAATTGAGGAGAGATAAAAGCCTATAGAGTCTAAAGTCTAAGGGATCCCAGCTTTTCTAGAAGATTATTGTTATTATTGTATTTCTAGTGGTCTCTAAGAGAAGCCCTCTCTCAGCCAAAGCCAAAGCAATGTACACTGTCAGCATGCCAGGGGGCCAGCTGTCTCCTATACATCACATAAAACTCTGCTGGTAAAGCATATGTCCCAGGTGTCTTACCCTTTCATCAACTGATCCAGGGTGACATTGATTTTGCTAATAGTGATTGGTTCAAGAGCCTCTTTCTGATCAGCATTCAGTGAGATCATCTGCATATGTTGTAAGAAGGACCCAGTTTCCTCAGTGTTACAATCATGTGGTGTAGAGAACAGCAGCTCATGATAATCCACGAATCCTTCACAAAGTGTTTGAAGTGAGCGCTGGTGGTAGGCTGGTGCACGGGGACTTGTGAATACGGTGAAGCCTGGCATGATGGTGAGGTCTTGGGGTAGCACAGTGATAGATGGTTGATGCACAACACGAGTATTGGTGGTGGAAAACAGCAGCAGTTTGTAGGCTGGTATGAATAACCAGGGAATCAATCTGTAAATCAGCAACCAAAAGAAACAGTGGGAATAGCACCCGCATGGAAAGCAGGGGAGTAGCTAGGTCAGTAAGATTGCGGGGGTGAACTTCAGATTTTCCAACAATCATGCAGATGTATAATGCCAAAATGCATTATACCACAAGCAGAGCACATGAAAGGGGCTAAGGGGGCAGTGGAAAGGGAGATGAATGCGGATTGGTAGAGCACTAGGGGAGAAAAGGCAATATTTTGTAAAATAACCAACATTCTTGTATACTTTTAAAGCAGAGAGGGAGTGCGTTTTTGTTTCTGTGTATGGAAACATTCCTGGTGAAATCTGATGGACACCTCACCACATCTGACTGAAAGCATCTGTACCCAAATATTTTCCAGAAAATACATTTTTGGGGGGGTGTAACACCCCCACTGAATCTACGCCCCTGGTGGGAAGCCAGCTCAGCTGCCTCTTCTGCCTCCCACGCCTCCTCTCCCCGAGTAATTGCGAGGCCCACTTCTAGAGGGTGTGCCAGGCCCACCCAAGGATTACCATGGCCCAAAAAGGCCATTCAGAACTGAAAAGAAAAGGTTTTTTTTCCTTAAAGTTTCAGTTGGGCGTGCATCCCCATGGGCTCTCCCTTATCGTTCATTTGAATGAATAACACCGTTGACATAGGACACTTTCAGGCCTGGGGAGAGGTGTGAAGTCAGCAGAGTTTAGTCGCTGCTACAATGCACAAATCCCGAGCACGGATATCCTGAAAACTGAATTAAGATTCTCGGCTTTTTGTATCATATTTTTAAACTTCAATGCTTTCCAAAGTAAAAAGCTAGCAAAGTTTTTTAAAAATACGAAAAGCTGTAAACTGGTCCTGTGTGGCAGCAGAAACATTTTTGCTGCTGCACATATGAAAATAATTCAACAAGGCAGTAATGGCAAATAAACTGCACCTCCTAGTATTGTCCAATAAGTATGTCTATGAGTAAGTCTACTCACAAATGGTGCTCAAGTGGTTAAATTGCCCTACCACCTAAAGGCAAAGAATTATATGTATAAAACGATTTTATACACAATATACATAAAGATTGCTGAGACCACAGCGCTATAGTACTATATGACGCCTTGGACCTTCTACATCAGATTGTATTTTCATACTGTACAACTATTCGTTTTAACGAGTGCTGTGGTCTCCGCTATCTTTGTGCTGCTGCACAGGACCAGGAGGGGCATGCTGCAGTCACAGTTCTGCATCTTAAAGATGTGACAAGCAGCATCCCTCTTCCCCAAAGCCAAAGCACATCAGAGAAAGTGAAATATTTAGCTCCGTGAGTGCTGATTACTGTGTTAAAAATGTCAAAAGCGGACAGATGCCAAAACCTAAAATATCAGATTATTAAATACTTTGTTGTTTTTTTGTCAAGTACCCATTCATCTTCATGGCCCAGCCATGCTTTTTTATGGTCCTTCCAAACAAAAAATGTAAAGCCGGGCCTGGTAATTGCCCAGCATGGACTGACCTGCCATCATGACCCCTGGGCCCCAGCCTCCCTCGCTCTCACCTCGCACTCATTCCTCTGAAGTCAGCTGAACAGAGGAAGAAAGGAGGGAAAAGAGTGTGCAATGAAAAACTAAATAAGAAAGGCAGGGTGAAAGGGAACCTCACCCTTGGGAGGGGCAGGGGTAGTAGGCAGCTGCACCTCTGATTGCATTAGGCTCTAGTAGTTTTAGGGCCAGGTAAGGGTTTTCGCAGAAGCAGCCAGTCCCGGTATTGGTGCGGCTTGCGTCCTCTGCCTGGTTGGCCCTTCACTGCCTCCCAATCCCTCAATCGGAAAGCACCTAGGAGGAATAGCGTAAACGTCTGCAGCCCACCAGAAAGGCACAAGAGAGGTTTCAAATGGTCAAAAAGATTGACAATGGATAAGGTCAACTGCAGACAAAATTCAGTAAGCCACAGGAGTTTTTAGCTCATACGAACATAAAGGATACAAAGGGCACAAGGTCCTAAACCTCGAGCAAGAACCCAAAGAATTCAGGGAATTTTGGGGACTGTAGGAAATAACTCGTCATAATGCTTTGACATCAGAGGCAGTAATTTGTGCACACCGCTAGGCACCTTGAGAATTGGCACCAATATGCACTGTGTTGTGCTGTGAGGCACCACCTTGAACTTGTGTGCACACCTGAAGACCCATGGTCGCACCATAAGATCAGGCAAACTAAGGTCAGCAAAGTCTGCAGTGATCAGGAAAACAAGACAATTCAAAGCGCCACGGTCGCCATGAGTGTGAGCGCGAGAATTATTGGCTCCCTGCGTGAATGTCTAGAAAGGATCGGGCTGGGATGAAAAACAAACCAAAACCGGAGGAGGGGCCATCACACGCTGTAATAGGAGGAAACATGACGTAGTGTGATGGCTAACAAAAATGTTCACTTAGTGAAATCGCCTGGGAGGGAACTCAGCACACAAAGGAGGGACATTTTACAAAATGCACCAATAAAAATGAAGCATTTAAAAAGAGCACAATAAAGAATCAATAGCAAGGGTGGGTGTGGTTATAAACTCCCACAGAGATTTCAACAGGCCAGAGCGCTTGTGCGCTCGACTCTAAATAGAGGACAAGCCCTGACAAGGTGTGCGAAAGTGAGTCAGTAGCACACTAAAATGACAGGCATGCTACCTTCGGGATGGTATTCCCTAGCATCCTTCTCCTTGCAGACTTCTTCAAGAAGGGTACAGGAACGGATATCCACACACCCACAGATAATTCAGTTTGCGCTGGCGGCAGTGGGATTGAGGCAGGAATATTTCCGGCTGGAGTATTACCACATGACAACAGCCTCGGGGGTCTTAGTTCAGCTTTAACCTTACAGCGACTCCCCTTAGCCATAGCGAGAGCATAAGTACGAACACTGGCGGTGAGACCCAAAGATGTAAAAAACAGATTGGAACGGAAGCAAGCAGAAGGGGTGATGGCCTGGAAATCCACTCACAAATACAGAAGAAGGGGAATCAGGAACTGCTGCCACAAGAACAGATCCAAAAACTCACAAAAACGCTTTGTTCTACCTATGGAAACATAAACACATTTAGCTCTTGGTCTTTGCTCAGACTATTAAAATCAAGGGGTTGACATGCAGAATCCAGCAAGCTCGATAGCTTACTTCTCAACCAACCCATTTTGCTGGGTTGCCCTGCTCCACACACTACAAGCTACAGTAAAAGCGCGGAATTACCATTCATCTAAATTAGATATTCCGGTGGATCCGCTGAATACATTGGCTAGTTGTACATCAGGCATAGGCGAAAAATTGGAAAAATGTAATTAGTTCATAACGCGAACCCAAGCAGGTACAGAAAGTAAATTCACAACCTGCCACAGCTCGCCGATAGTAGACATGTTGAGTGTTCTGCCTGAAGCAGCATGATAACGGGACTGAAAAAGTACAACGAAACGAGTATCTGGCCCAACAACATCAATAATAATAGCCCCCCTGCCTCTCCCCCTCTCTGTTCCAAAGTTTCAGGCCCGCCGAGGGATAATCTGGCAACTGATCACACGTATTTACGGTGAAAAAAACCCAAAAGTTATTGTATACCGAGGTGGTTGCTTCAATCCTGTGGTCTGGACAGCAAATTAAACACATAGAAGGCCTTACCTCTGCTACGAATGCAATAGGATCCCCGCAAGTTAAGCCAGGATGGGATAGCACAGACTCAAACCAACATCAAATATAAAGAGGTTTCCAACATGAAGGCCAACAAGAGGGACTTAGTGGCTGAATGTGACCCACAGCAGCAGTCCCAGGATGAAGAAGCAGGTGCAGGGTCATCCCACCACACTTCCACACTGGGTGCACCTAGGGAAGCAGAGACCGACTAAGTGATAAAGGGACCACAAGTATAAGTGACAATTGGGAATCCTCCAAAACGTCCAGTGAACAATCAAGGAACAAACACCCGGACAATTCACAGATAGCAGTGAAGACGAAGGGCCTCTTTGATAAAAAATTACACAATAGAATTGAAACACGCCATCCTGGAGCAACAGGGAGAGGAGCAAAAGTGGGTCCCAATATTCAGCAAAGCTGCAAAGGGGGTAACATCAAAGTTATCTCGCCCAAGGAACCAGAGTTTGGATTCAAGACTAATGAATTAAATACCAATTTATTAACGGATTTGAAGCTTCAAGTAGGTTGGCAGGGAACGGAACGTGCGCCAGGACAGTCCTGCAACAATTAAAAAAACATCCACTTTGTCGTAGCCTCAAAAGAATGGAGTCATGTCTGAAGCAAACCAATACATAGTAAATAAAATACAAGGGGGCGGTAACGAGTAGAAACCCCAAAAGTCCTAACACCTGTAGATTTATCAAAAACCTATAAAAGAACCCACCACGAGAAGGATAATTGGCAGTTCACCTCTCATAAGAATAGAAACAACAGTAGTACATAGTGAGATTAAAAAAGGAGACCTAATAGAAATTGAAGGCATACAGTCACATAACCTAAATTTCAGTATACACTTGCATGTGCTTTGAGCCCCAGAAGAAAATGTTACAATTAACTTGGTAGTGGGCATAGAAAACAAATTAAAAAATTACCATAAGGAAGCCATTATTCCAGGGGAGGATTGACAGAATAAGGACTTGACCTGCCCAAAAAATCCATTTGCCCCCGAATATCACTCCAAAGGAGGACATGACATTCTGAGCAGGGGCAATTTAGTAAAGCTATTGAAATCATTCCACACTTTGGAAAGCCTGAAGTCTGAGGATCTCATCTGTCTGACATTCCTAAAATCTAGATGTGGCCAGCATACTGAACCAACTTTAGTCGCCGTTTTCTCGTGTGGGATAGCAAATCAGTCCTGCCTTGAAAGACAAATTTAAGTTTTGTGGCATAAAGGTCACCTGTTACTATGCGAATGCTTACCCCACAACGCTAATGCTTATGTTTAAGGACAGCCATGTAAGGCAAAATCACAGATAAGAACCCAAGATTGCAACCAGGCGAAGACAGAAGAGCATGTCAGCGTCATCAAACAATAGATCTAAAACAATAGCTACAAACTCATGGTATAAGGCTAAACTGCAAAGTCAAAGAAGAATGATGATGCTAAGTGGAGAAAAAAGCCTAATCAATCTTAAAAAAACTAACAGGAAAGGATCCGTCCAGTCCAAACTTTAATAATGGGTCAGCCACCAACTAAAAGAGATGGGCCATAGCTGTGTGGGAAAGGCCAGCCAGGAAAGAGCCTCATGTGACACAGACTGAGCCTGGCTTCCAGCAGCACTCCAGATGGAGAGGCTTGCATGATCTAGATCGATATTAGCAGAAGTCGACCCCATTGCAACTTGTCCCATGCCTGATGCTCTACCCATTATGAACATGTGTGCATAGAATGTGGACGGTGGTATCGAGGATTTAAACTTCTTAGCATGCTTCCAATAATTTGAGGTGATAGTCTTGTAGGAAATCTGGTCTGCAAACCCACTGCCTATCCCAGTTTTTTTTGTATTTTACATCCGAACAGATCGAGGGAGCCCAAGGGGGAGGTAAATAGGAGGCCTAGCAATCTATATAAATGTGCAATAATAGGTTGACATATTAGTTGAACCAGTGGCCAACAATGAAAAATGGGTCCAGGCAATGGAAGTAGAAGGTTGGTCATCATTACTTAAGGAGCCCTGGATCTTAATAAAATGTTCATATACATCCGAGCAGCGTGGCAAAATGCAGTGCAGCACTGGAAGAGTTGGAAACCAGGCTTCTAGCTGGGAAACAGAGATTTCACCTCCTAATTACCAGAGACATTAACTTCCATCTTTTCTGCCAGGACTCCCAGGATGAAAATGTCTTGGCCCAAGATGAAATGTAGGAAATCCATCGACAGGTTCCTCTGGGTAGATATCTGTTCAAATATATTGATAGTTATAGTATTAAACATCAGAGAGTGACTATTTCCCTCAAAAGATAATGGCCCTAGTAAACTCAGAGGTCCTTTAAAACAACTAACCTTCTGCTGGAAGATGCTCAGGTGAATGGTCCTAAAAGATGGTTTGGAATGCGCACATCTTTCAAGAGGTACTGAAAATTAGTTAAAAATTATTTGAGGACATAAAGCATAAATAGAAAATGAGACTGCAGCCTGGCAACAATTTGTAACCTCTTTGCTTAATCAATATCTGAGTAAAGTTAAGTGGTCTAGGTCGTCGATCATGAATCTACTTGGATGAGCAATCAACTAACTAGACTGAGGGGTGTTGCAAACAGAGAATTTCCCATACTAAAATAAAACCCTACTAATTCAGTGTAGCAGTGCAAGGTTTGTATAATAAGATAAAAATAGAAAAGGAACATATGGCCGACCATAACGTTGTGTCAGGATCAGTACTGGAGCAAACTACTGTACTGAAAAAAATCAAGGGGCCTCTGGAGGATGATATACAACATTGAGAAAGGTCCAGTAAAAAAAGTGTTTAATATGAATATAGCCAAAGCAGCATGGGTCTGACATCGCTGGGACCACTACTGGATATCAAAAGGGAATATCGAAAATCCATGACCCTTAGCATACCAAAAACACCAGTACTAGAGACGGGACAAAAACTACTAAAGGTAGTTAAGCATGCAAGGCCACAAGCTGTTTTTAAAGTCGACTCAGAACAGTGGACCAAGGAACTCAACATACTATATTGCACAACCTTACTGACAGGAGGGATACGAGAATCATGCAGAGGCTTGATAATACATCCCATTTTCAGAGGAGGTGTGAAAAGTAATCCAGATAATTACAGACTCATAGCCCTACTTGATCTCGAGGCCAAATACTTTGCAAGTGCTCCTGCAAGACCTGGCTGGTTGGGTCACCAATTTAAAAATAGTGCAGTTAAATCAGACACGATTCCAGCTAGGATGTGAAAGTCTCTGGACATATCTACGTAATCTGGAATTCCCACGCCCATATTAAGGGCCATCCAACTTTTATATTCAAATACATGGCTGTGGGTTAAACTAATGATGTAAGCAGGCTCCCTGGGAAAGTCTATTTTGACATTGGCTGCACACAAGGATGTGCGCTTGTCCTTCTCCTATTTAATTTATACATTTCTGACTTGTTGAGGGAATTAAACAAGGCTTCAGCGGATGCCCCAGAACTGGGTGCCTGGCAGGTATCAAATTTACTGTATGCAGATGATCTACTACTATTAAGCAGAATGCGGACAGGCCTTCAAAGGCTTTTGGATTCCCTGCACATTTGTGCAACCAACAATAAACTAGTAGTTTACTATAAAAAAGCACAAAGACCCCAATACCTGGGGAAAATATTAACATTAAAGGATCTTGGCATATAAATGATGAGAAATTTGAAAGAGTAGCACAGGACAAATATCCAGGGGTCATTATAGACAGCAGGGGCTCCAACATGCCATATGGTAAATCGAGAAATCTAAAACATTGGCCCTTAGGAGTAGCACAGTACAAATATCTGTGGGTCATTATAGACAGCAGGAGCTCCAACATGTCTCATGGTAAATCGATGAAATCTAAAACATTGTCCCTTAGAACGGCATTTAATTCTCTATCAAAGTCATTATGGGACCTAGTTTTCAGCCCCTTGCTGGAGGTTATGAGAGCCAAGTTGATACCTGCCATTACCTATGGAAATGAAATAATGAGAGGCAGGCACACCACTCTGTTGGATTGTTTTGATTACTACTCAAACCTACAGACAAGTCTTTGAATTGCCCAAATATACAGCTCAGGCCCAAGTACAACTAGAGTTTGACTTAGTCAAACAAAAATTAAACAGTATGTTAGACCTAGCATCCTTGGCGTGGTTTCCCCGGTCTTTTTGTCTCTGCCTACTGTATTTTTGTCCGTGTGCTGGATTTAGTTTTTTGCTCGTTTTGGTACTCTGGGCACTTTACTACTGCTGATCAGTGCTAAAGTGCAAGTGCTCCCAGTGTAAATTGTGATTATGATTAGTTATCCATGATTGGCCTATTTGATTTACTAGTAAGCCCCTGGTATAGTGCACCATGTGTGTACAGGACCTGAAAATCAAATGCTAATATTGGGCCTGCAGTACTGATTATGCCACCCACATGAGTAGACATGTCTCAGACCTGCCATTGCAGTGTCTCTGTGTGCAGTTTTAAACTGCCTTTCGACCTGGCAAGTGCATGTAAGGCACCCCTAAGTTAGGCCTAAGGTAGCCCCAGGGGAAAGGTGCATTGTATTTAAAAAGTAGGACATGTCGTGGTGTGTTTTACATGTCCTGATAGTGAAATACTGCCAAATTTGTTTTTCACTATTGCAAGGCCTATCTCTCCCATAGATCAACATGGGGATTGCCTTGAAAAATATTTTAAGTGTAATTTCCCATTGGGAGCAGATTGCGATATGGAGTCTGGGGTCTCTGAACTCACAATTTAAAAATCATATTTTAGTGAAGGTGGTTTTTAACTTGTGTGTTTGAAAACGCCGCTTTTTAGAAAGTGGGCATTTTCTTGCTTAACCATTCTGTGCCTCTGCCTGGCTGTGGAATGCAGGTCTAGGTCAGGGTGACAGTTTGGCTGGTTGTGAATTCACTTTAGACAGTCACACAAAGGAAGCTGAGGTGTGCCCTGCATATCCTGATGGGTCTTCCTGGGCCAGAGTGGTGGGAGGAGCTAACACTTGCACCAGAATAGGGCTGTGCCTGCCCTTACACAATGCAGTCTCCAAACCCTTGGAGTGAGTCTGGTACCAGAGCAGGAAAGGTAGGGTGTTGTGCACTACAAAGACTTTGCTTTGACGTTTGCCTACTTCAAAGGTGGAAATGAGTATAAGTATTGGCCCCAAAAATCAAAAGGAGACACTGCCAAGGAGAAGAGTTGTGAGGATGAGTACTACCCCTTTGCTGTGTGTGCTTTGCTGGGTTGGCCTGCAAATGCTGCTTCTGCTTTGGAGATGACAAAGACAGCAGAGACACTTTGCTGTGTATCCTGCTTATGAAGTTGCTCCATGGCCTTGGACTGAGCTTGCCTCCTGTTAAGAAGTCTCAGGGACATCAAAGACTTCACCTGCCAGCCCCTGAGTTCTCTTGTTGTGGACCCTGACTTGCCAAAAAGGTGCTCACTCCAGTTCCTGGGCCCTAGGGAGAGAAGTCCGGCAGAAAAAGCCCTGGGAGTGAAGTCTGGCAGAAAAACAAGAAGAACCAGGCACACCGACTCGGGATGACTCCAGCACCGGTGCCGTTGCCTGACTCTGCACAGCTGCTTCAACCTGTAGCTATGGTCCCCGCTGAAGTGTGACGACCGACACCTTTAGCCCAACACCGCCAGAGCGCCTCTGAAGTCCCGCAGCATTGTGATTAGTGAGTGCCGTATCACTAATGTCCGCGACACCCAACTCTGCTATGGCGCCTGTGGTCCCTTGGTGTGACCGCAACACTGCAAAGTCGCCTCATCATGTCTTGACCCAGTGGACTCATTGACTGCTCCGGATCGTAAGGAACCAACACCTCTCCACCAATGCTGCCTCACCTCCTATGCCCCCATAAGGAACCAATGCCTCACCTCCCCTGCATAGCAGTACAGAACCAATATCTCACCTCCTGCGTAGCAGTACAGAACCGATGCTGCACCAGCTCCAGCGACGTCTCACCTCCTCAACTCTGTGCCACATCTTTGACTCTGCCTTGATTCTAAGGTACTGACCTGGGTTCCGTGCTACTCTGTGACCGACGCTGCACTCCCTTGGGAGTGGCATTGGACTGTTGGGAATGGCTCCTTCCCGACGCAGTGATAGCACAGTTGGAGCTATTGTGTTTCTAAGTGCTTTTATCGGGATTTAATCTTTTAAAATTCATATCTTTGTCATTTTTGTCTTGTTTTACTTAGATAAATATTGGCTATTTTTCTAAACTGGTGTGGTGTCCATTTGTAGTGTTTTCACAGTGCTGCTGTGTGTGGGTACAAATGCTTAACAAATTGCCTTTGAGATAAGCTTGACTGTTCATGCCAAGCTACAAAGGGGTGAACAAGGGTTATCTCAGGAGTGTGACTTCCTTACCCTCCTAGAGTGAGGGTCCCTACTTGGACAGGGTGTAAACCCAATTTCTAACACAGTAGGAGTGCATTTTAAAAAATGTGCCATACATAAGCTGCATGCAGTCCAACTGGACACGTTAGACTAATTATTGTGGCACGAGAAGTCTACGGCGAGCCCAGCTTTATTTCACAGACATTACTTAGAGAAATCCATAAATTACTTATGGGTGAATCACCACCGGGCTCTGCCAATCACAACAATACGTTTTATAAAAGCCCTGAACAAGCTAATACGAACAAAGTTTTATTTAGAAGATAAAGATCTAGTAACAAAACAAAAGCACGCCTGGAAAATTTTGAACTCATATAATCTTAAAATCACAAACATACTTTGATAACAGAATTCAAAAACATTTAAAAAGGAAATTCGTACTGCATAGGTTTGGCATTTACTCCATCTTATCTAGCTCTCCACTCTGGCAGAAAATAAACGGTTACCTGAGTTGGAGGCTATGTGGGGCATCAGAAGAAACGCTGTTACATGTCCTATGTATCTGACTGGCACTTCAAAAAACATATGGAGCTTGATGCTTGGTTCAGTGTTTAATCAGCTCTCGGTTTGGTCCTGCAGGCAAGACATTGTGTAGGTGCTGAATCATGCAAATGCAAGGCTAAACCACAGTTTCATAAATGTTATGCTCATTCATATGACAAACGTAGGCCTAATGTAGAACATTTGAGCATACACATGTAACCAATACTTTTAATTTAAGCATGGGTAATCACAGGATCTTGTTTGACGCAAGTTTGTACTGTCTTTAATTGACATGTAATATGTATGTGATGTTTTTATTGATTCCTGTCAAATTGCAATTTATAAAATCTATGCACATCTATAGGATAAAAGTAGGATTAGTGCAGGAAATCCAGCTGTTGAAGTGCATTAAAAAAAAGTATGGGAACTCTGATGCTGCAGGCAATGGGGGCAGGGTCAATGGGTGTGGGGGTGTGGCTAAAAAAACGAAATATTCTCCTTCAGGTAGCTACTTATACAATAACTCACAGATTAAAAAATTAAAACGTTAAGTTAATCAGTGGTATGTGCACTATTGTGTATTATGAAACCTCTACTAGTTAATGCACTGAGAGGTCTGTGTGTAACCAGAAAGCCAAAGAATGAAATCTTGGTTGGTGCAATGGAGAATTGTGGCTCTTGTGTTGTTAGTGCTATGAGGGCCCAGCCTGCGACAGGAGACACTGAGAAAATGTAAGTCATTATGTTAAACTTGCATTACACCCAGTATAAGACAGCCTGCTACTA